>NC_140993.1:161727736-162045760 GCF_052327205.1 Somniosus microcephalus | reverse complement strand
TGATAGGGAGCTGGTGGTACGCTGACTTGAGGTCGATGGTGGAGAACACCCGGTATTGGGCGATTTGGTTCACCATCTCGGATATGCGGGGTAGCGGGTAGGTGTCTAGTTGGGTATAGATGTTGACTGTTTGACTATAGTCAATCACCATCCGCTTCTTCTCGCTACCCCTCACCACCACCACTTGGGCGCACCACGGGCTGTTGCTGCGTTCAATAATGCGCTCCTTCAGGAGCCTGTCTACCTCGGTCGCGATAAACCGCCTGTCCTCCCAGCTGTACCTCCTGCTTTTGGTCGCTATTGGCCGGCAGTTAGGGGTAAGGTTCGCGAATAGCGAAGGCGGCTTTACCTTCAGGGTAGCCAGACTGCACACTGTGAGGGGCGGCTGGGTCCCACCGATATTGAGCGTGATGCTTTGGTGGTGGCACTGAAAATCCAGGCCCAAGATCACGCTCACACATAAATCTTTCATAATTAACAGTTTAAAATTATTATATACAGTGTCTTTAACGGACAATCGTACCGCGCAGTAACCCGCAATAGTCGATATCTGGGTTTTGTCGGCCATAGAGATCCTGCCCTGAGTAGGGACTATAGTTAGAGAGAGTCGTTGTACCAGATCAGGGTGAATGAAGCTCTCTGTACTCCCACTGTCAATTAAACATTTAACCTTGCACCCGTTTACCTCAATGTTCACCATCGATTTGGATAGTGGGTGCGGTCTGGACTGGTCCACTGTGATCGACACCACTGTAGGGCCCTGATCGGGACAAGATGGTGGGCCACACGAGGCCGGGTAAGATGGCGTCCACGCTGTCTGCTCGCGAGATGGCGGACCCCACGAGGTCGGACAAGATGGCGTCCAAGATGGCCGCTCCCACGGCGCGCACGCGGCGGTGGCGGTTTTGCCTGCGGGGTTCCCTCTGCACACCTTCCCAAAGTGCCCCTTCTTACCGCACTTAAAGCAGGTGGTGCCTTTCGCCGGGCACAGGTTCCTGGTGTGCTTCGGCTGCCCGCAGAAGCAGCATTTGGGGCCCCGATGCGTCGCGGCGGTCGTAGGGCTTCTGGGGGGAGAGCAGGGCCCCGACGGTGTTGGGCTACCGGGCTGGGAAACAGAGGCGGCGTGGGCCGCGCGGCCTGCCGAGTAGGAGTCAGAGTTCTTCTGAGCCACATCCAACGATCGCGCTGTGTCCACAGCCTGTGTCAGATCTAGGCCTGTTTTCTCTAGCAGTCTCTGCCGGATATAATTAGAGCTAAGGCCTGCGATAAAGGCATCCCGAATCAGCTCGTCTGTGTATACCGTGGCTTTCACGTCTTTGCATTTGCAGTCTTTGCCAAGCACTTTTAGGGTGACTAGAAAGTCCTCTAGCGACTCTCCGGGTCGCTGTGTGCAGGTAGCAAGCAGGTGCCTGGCGTACACTTTGTTGGTAGGCCGCTGATAGTGGGCCTTTAGGATGTTGCAGGCATCCAGGTAGCTGGCGGCGTCTTGTATGAGTGGAAAAACCCGGTGGCTTACCCGATTCTGTAGGATCCCGAGTTTCACATCTCCGGTGGCTGTAGAGGCTGTGACGGCTTCGGAGTTGGCCATAAAGAATTCCAAGCACTGGAACCAGTGTCCAAACCGTGCCGATGCATCCGAAGCATGCGGGTCCAAATCCAAGCGTTCCGGTTTCAAAAGTTGATCCATCGTTAAAAGTTTGCTAATAAAATTGACGTGCCTCAATAACTTCAAGACTCGAAGTTAGCAGAATAAAACAAGGCTTTTATTAGCAAAGAAAAGATGCCGGTGGCTGCACCTAGCTTCACCTGGCGTGCTGCTGTTCTACTGCAGGACAAGCCTGGACTTGTCTTAAGTAGGGCCAGGTATGGGCGGAGCCGACACACAAAGGGGGCGGTGCCCTATACACAATACAAGGTACAAACACCGGAGCAGGCAATACAATATATACAGTTAACTACAGAGTCTGATGAATGACATATTTCATCACACCCCCATGATTGGGAACTTCCACCCCCTTGTGGCCAGCTGGGCTGCCTGTAAGAAGCCCGATATTGTGACGGCCCAAATTCGATGAGTTGTAATGGGATGCCGGTTTGGTGGCTGCACCTCGACAGTTCTGTTTAAATGATGCTCAAGTCTGGAGCTACCTTTAATGCCTGAAACCTATATTGTTGAAAAATATCAACATAAGAAACAATAATGTGTTTAAAAATATATTGTAATATTAATCAGTTTAAAGATTACAGTAAACAAAAGGTAAAGATTTAATTGATGCTACCTTTCTTACATAGACTGTGGGTTTCAAGGTGAAATAATTGTTAACAATAATTGAACTGATTAAAAGAGAGCCAACATAGGATAGCTCATGTCTAATGAACCTAACTGAATTTTCTGAGGACGTAACTAAAGTAGTAGACAGGAGAATGTCTATGGATGTAGTTTATTTGGAATTCGAGAAGGCATTCGATAAGGTTTCACATAAGAGACTGTTAGCTAAAATTAAAGCGCATGGAATTGAAGGCAAATTATTGACCTGGTTAGGAGATTGGTTAGGCAGTAGAAATCAGAGATTAAGGATAATGGGTATGTACTCAAATTGGAAGAAAGTGACTAGTGGTGTCCCATAAGGATCTGTGCTGGGGCCTCGACTATTCACTATATTAATGAATTAGATAACATAATAGAGAGCCATATATCTAAGTTTGCCTATGACATAAAAATTGATGGCATAGTAAGTCGTGCAGCTCGGAGCATAAAATGACAGATCAAGTGAGTGGGCAAAACTGTGGCAGATGGATTTTAACACAGGTAAGTGTGAGGTGCTCCATTTTGGACTAAAAAAGGATAGATCCAAGTACTTTTTTAAATGGTGAAAAGCTAGGAACAATGGATATCCAAATCGATTTAGGGATCCATGTACACAGATCACTAAAATGTAGCAGTCAGGTACGAAAAATAATTTAAAAGGTTAATGGACTGTTAGCCTTTATAAATAGAGAGCTAGAATAAAAGGGAAGTTTTGCTACAACAATACAAAGCCCTGGTTAGACCACATCTGACGTACCGTGTACAGTCCTGGGCACTGCACCTTAGAACTGATGTTTCTTTTAAAAATTCATTCACGGGATGTGGGTGTCACTGGCAAGGCCAGCATTTATTACCCATCCCTAATTGCCCTTGAGAAGGTGGTGGTGAGTCACCTTCTTGAACTGCTGCAGTCTGTGTGGTGAAGGTACTCCCACAGTGCTGTTATGTAAGGAGTTCCAGGATTTTGACACAGCGACGGTGAAGGAACAGCAATATATTTCCAAATCAGGTGTAACTTGGAGATGGTGGTGTACCCATGCACTAGCTGCCCTTGTCCTTCTAGGTGGTAGAAGTCACGGGTTTGGGAGGTGCTGTCGAAGAAGCCTTGGAGAGTTGCTGCAGTGCATCTTGTAAATGGGACACACTGCAGCCACGGTATGCCAGTGGTGGAGGCTATATTGGCCTTGGAAGGAATGCAGAGCAGATTCACCAGAATGTTACCAGGGTTCCAAGGGTTAGATTATGAGGAGAGATTATATAAACTAAGCTTGTATTCCATGGAATATAGAAGGCTAGGGAGTGAATTGATTAAGGTTTTTAGGATTTTGAAGGGAATTGATAGGGTAGATAGAAACTTTTTACACTGGTGAGGGACTCAAGGACAAGGGGACATATCCTTAAAATCAGAGCCAGGCCATTCAGGAGAGATGTTAGGTAACATTTCTTCACGCAAATGGTGGTAGAAGTGTGGAACTCTCTCCCACAAAAAGCAGTAGATACTAGCTCAATTAATTTTAAAATCTGAAATCGATAGATTTTCTTCTAGCCAAGGGTATAAAGGGATATGGAGCCAGGCAGGGTGGATGGAGTTGGGATACAGACCAGCCATGATCTCATTGAATGACGGAACAGGCTCAAGGGGCTGAATGGCCTACTCCTGTTCCTATGTTCCTAACTCACTTTTACTTCTTATGTTATTAATCAGGTATTGTACAGAGTTTACGATTGAATCGCTGTCCTTCCACTGCACTGTAGAGAATCGTCCATTTGCTAGATGGATGCAGTATCTGCGAGAAGGTTACACGGTCTGTGTAACATGTCAGCCACCAGCCATGAATTCACACAACCACCGTTGTCATGGTGATGGGGCAAGCGACAATGGGTAATTATGAACTCAATCAAATGTACATGTATGAACAGTAAATATATGCAGTTAATTAATTAATTTACCAAGTGCTATTTCTTGAGTCTTCCAGTTTCTGAAATATGTTCCTATTATTGAACAATATCAGCCCATTAGTAACTTTGAACTGATTAGGTTTGTTGAGGTTATTCTTTTAAATTCTCTTCATTAGTACAAACATAGTACTGCTGATCATGACAGAAAATGCATACCTCATTTACTATGGATAGCATGCATTTTCTATTATATATGTTCATAGTATATCCATCGTCTTGTGCCTCGTGTGCACCTCTCACAATAGGACATCACAATTCACAGTGCTACATTTTGCTATAGGTGCAAAGCAATCTTTAAAAAAACGAAAGTTAGTCATTACATGATGGTTCTTCTGGTCTGGAGCTGGAAATTTACAAGCAGTTACAATTGTCCTCAGGAATTTACACTTAGCTACAATTGCCTGGATTTGCCCATTTAGATCACTTGTGCACAATGAATACTTGAGCAGTGGCCTTAAAAGGACAGACCAGGTTATTAGCTAATCGTGCTTCAGACCCCAGACTGTCCAGGAACACTTCCACAGGAGATCCTCCAATATATTTAAATTATGTAAATATCAGTTGTGATGTATTTCACAACTTGAATGCACACATACAACGCATGTTTCAAGTACTCTTTACAGATGCGGACAGACCTGTTGTATATTTCCAGAATTTCCTGCTTTTATTTCAATTGTCCAAATGTGTAGGTTCTATAATTCAGATCAGTTTTAGAACTTTTTACAGTTTTGTTGCCAGGTTTATTTTGTTCTCATCAAAGCGAGCCTTTCCGTGTCTGTATTTCTCTGTATACATCTTTCCATATATGCTGACAAGTTTTGTACTTCTTGTGTTAAGTTTATTATTTATCTTTTTTCATATTTGCATTTCTGGCAGGACTCATATTTTTCAGTGGCAAGCAGTGGGTAATTCTCGATGTAGAGGAACGTGGAAAAAAGTGCGTGAGGTGGCACAGTGTTCATGCCCCGTTGTCCACAGTTTCATATTTACTTGAGAAGACATTCCTTATTTTAGAAACTTTCCACACTAAGTTATAAACTATGTTATGTAATGTTAAGCCTAAATTTATAACAATCTGACAAAAACACCACTCATCTTGCTTTCAAGCTCACACTTTGGAAGTATTACTGTAAAACAGCACTGGATCACTCTGAATGTGAATGAAGATCTTTAAAAAGACTACTTCAAATGTTTAATAAAACTGGCACAGGTCTGAAGACACAATCTGTGAGTTTTATAATGTATTCTTGGGTTTTAAACTTTTGTTTAAAAATAGAAATGCCTCTTGACATACAGCAGACATTGATTGTTAGTTTAAGAATTCAATTTCAAATTGATGACACACTTTTCTTTAGTATTTTGAAATTAATTTAAATCAGTAAGAATGCATTTAGGGAACTTGCCCGTTCAGGTTCAAATCTAGTCCAGACAAGTGGGGGGAAAAAGCTCAGACAGCCAATCCAGCTCCCAGTGGAGATGTCCAAAACACACATTAAACAGTGACTGAGCAATTTTACTCAGGATGCTGAGTGTGGAATGCAAATGAGATGGTGGGTTCAGTGGACAGTGCTTTTCTAAGGTGGGGGCTCAGGCACATTCCCTGGATTTGGTGGAGTGAGTTTTGCATTGCATCTGGACCATGCTTTACCTGACCTTGGGATGAAAGATGCAATCAAATAGGCAGAAAAAACTGTTCTATCCCCCAGGCAAGTCAACACATTTTTATAAGCACAAAATCAAATATGTATTTTTGGACTTGCTGCTCAGAACCAATTCGGAGATTGCATAGTATCTGTTCAAGGCAAATTGGGAAAAAGATAGTTGAAAGAATGTTTGATCATTTTGCTTATGATGCAGACATGCAGTTTTTGTCTGCTACAAAGGATTATTAAAATTTGGGGAGAATGGAAAATAGACATCCTAAAGATGGAGAAAAAAACTGTGAACAACATTTTTCATGATCCTTGATGAATCAGTAAGTGTTAATTTGGGCTTCTGTTGAGCAATAATAATATCAACTACAGAAGACAGTGTGGGCTTTACATGTATTCGAAACAGCTTACGATGAGACACTGCACGTAAATACTGTTGATCACCTTTGAGGTAGAAATACAAAAGTTTCACTCAAAAATATAACTTTGCCCCTGAAATCACAAGCTTTGTTCAATTTAGTGTTACGCAAAACTCATTTGTAATGTACATTTGGCAACACAGAAATAAATTAGTTAAGTTTTGAAAATAAAGTTTAAAAAATTTGTAGCATCTGACAACAGTGAGATTTGGACTGATTTTATTTATCAGAAACATCTGATTAGGCAGATGATTGAAAAATAATAACTGGAGTAGATGTAGTTATTTAATACCAGATTATTGCAGACACTAAACATCCGTAAGACAAAGGTCCTCCACCAACCTGCCCCCGCCACACAGTACTGCCCCCCGATTATCAAGATCCACGACAAGGCCTTGGACAACGTGGACCACTTTCCATGCCTTGGGAGCCTACTGTCAACAAGGGCAGACGTCGACGACGAAGTCCAACACCACCTTCAGTGTGCCAGTGCAGCCTTCGGTCGCCTGAGGAAGAGAGTGTTTGAAGACCAGGACCTCAAACCCGGCACTAAGCTCATGGTCTACAGAGCAGCAGTGATACCCACCCTGCTGTATGCCTCAGAGACATGGACCATGTACAGTAGGCACCTCAATGCACTGGAGATGTACCACCAACGCTGCCGCTGCAAGATCCTGCAAATCCATTGGCAGGATAGGCGCACTAACGTCAGTGTCCTTGCTCAGGCCAACATCCCCAGCATCGAAACTTTGACCATGCTCGATCAGCTCCGATGGACGGGTCACATTGTCCGCATGCCCGATACGAGACTCCCAAAACAAGCGCTCTACTCGGAGCTCCGGCACGGCAAGAGAGCCCCAGGTGGGCAGAGGAAACGCTTCAAGGACACCCTCAAAGCCTCCTTGAAAAAAGTGTAACATCCCCACCGACACCTGGGAATCCCTGGCCCAAGACCGCACAAAGTGGAGGAGAAGCATCCGGGAAGGTGCTGAACACCTCGAGTCTCTTCGCCAGGAGCAAGCGGAAGCCAAGCGCAAGGAGCGCACGTCAACCCAAGCACCCCACCCACCTACCCCTTCAACCACCGTCTGCCCCACCTGTGACAGAGACTGTAGGTCCCGCATTGGACTCATCAGTCACCTGAGAACTCATTTTTAATGTGGAAGCAAGTCATCCTCGATTCCGAGGGACTGCCTAAGAAGAAGAATTGCAGATATGTATACTGAGATATGACTATGAAACAGAGCTAACAACCTATTCATCTTGCACTTTACCTGATCAGGTGAATTTTCAAATCACAGAGCTGATTTTAAGCAAACGTAAAATATTTTTTAATACATATTTAAATTGGCAAGGTGAATCCAAAGAGCTGGTCAACTCGCACTCTTTAGGCCCGATACATAATATTTATAACAATGTAATCTTTATGTGTGGGGCTTCCTGAAGGTTTAGAAAGCTTGTGAACAGACTGGTTCTTTTTTCCATATTTGGCTGAAACAATATTCGGCCCACTTCCTACTATATTGCAAGGAAACAATGACATTGATAATCCTGCTCCTCCTCCTAATTTCAGATTTAGTTCAGAATAGAAGTTTATTTACACCTCTCTATCTCAGGCAGATCTTTCTCCCACCGGAGTAGGCCTCGGGGCCCACACCAAGGCCGGAATCTTTACCTTGGAGTCGGGCCGGGTGCGTGTGGGCCGTGTAGCTGGTGTCCATCCCGAAGATTTGAACAGCGCGTTCTGCATTGCGCATTTAACTCAATGGCACCAATTAAAAGAGTCACGCGAGTTTCCCAGCCCAATTAAATGAAGCGGGTCTGGTGTCATCAGTGATGACTCATTTTCAGTGTGGATATTTAAGGCAGCCTTGCACACATCTCATTTGAAGGTTGCTGTAGGAGTGTTCAAGTTGATTTCAAGAGCTCAAAATTGCTGAATAACATTGACAATTCTGTGGGTCATGGAGACAAAAAGGCAGAGGGCAGCCCCAGGACTCCCAGATGCCTCCCTGGAAGTGCTGGTCCAGCAAGTAAGAGCACGCAGGCAGGTCCTCTTCCCTGTGGATGGCTGAAAAAAACCAGCAAAAGACACTGGCCCAGAAATTCGGGTCTCCACGGGTGAGTACGCACGGGGTACTCACCCGTAGGCCCAATGGAAGTGCCGGTTTCCTGCATGCACTGCGCATGCGCGGGAAACCGGCACTTCCGTTCCCCTGAAAGCAGGGGTTCAGAGGTCGAATGCGTGCACGGGGGAGGCTGCGCGTGCGCATCAAACTTCGTTTTTTTTTCCAGGTTTTTCCAGGAGGGTAAGTCTGCAGAAGTTAGAAATGTAAAAAGCAGGCGTAAGGGCTGCTTTTT
Organism: Somniosus microcephalus; assembly: GCF_052327205.1. NCBI lineage: Eukaryota > Metazoa > Chordata > Chondrichthyes > Squaliformes > Somniosidae > Somniosus > Somniosus microcephalus. The sequence continues at coordinate 162,037,061 of NC_140993.1, read as the reverse complement.
ACAAGGTAAGTGGTGAATTAATTAAAATTTAAAAAAATTTCCACAGGTTTATTATTTTTAAATACTTTAAAGCAAGGAAAGTTTATTTTTAGCCCCATTAGAAAATAAAATTATTTTTTTCAAAAATTTAAATTGTTTAAAATAGTTATTTCATGTAATTTATAGTTTATTTCAAAAATGTGATTTAAAAAAAAATTTATTTGAAGATTTAGTGATGTTTTGTAAGAAGAAGGGGCCCATAGTATTTCTAAGTTTGACAGCACTTCCTGTCAGACTTATGAATGGAGCATTCCCTGCTCCGATTGGCTCCCCATGGCCCACATGATCCCAGGGGACGCATCGAACTAACTGCACCCCTGGGATATGCAGGAACTGCGCGCCGGCAGCTGGACCAGGCCCCGGATCGCAATTCTACGGGGGCCCACAGCTCAACGGCCGGTGCGCAAGGTAAGTGCAGGCCGGGGGCTTGCACCCGCGGGAAGCCCCCAACCCGAATTTTTGGGCCAATGGCTAGACATCGCAGAGGATGTTAGCAGCAGAGATGTGGTGAGGAGGACATGGATTCAGTGCCGCAAAAGATTCAATGATCTCATGAGGTCAGGATCCCCTTGCCACCCCCGCCCCCCAACCCCACTTCCTTCTGTGTCCGCCCCTGGAAAAAACTCTCTCCCAACTGTCTTACAACTGCATTTACGACATCCCAACCATCCAGCCTTTGGCCCTCCATTCACCATGACATTTCTGCAGCTACCGATCTGCTCAACCACACCCTCACCACTACGCTTGATGCCCTAGTCCCTATTAAAAACATTACTCTCTCTCACCCTGGCCAGTCCCCCTGGTACAGCCCTCATCTTTGCTCTCTCAAGTCCAAGGGACGCAAACATGAACGGATGTGGCGGACAACTGGTTTAGCCATTCACCGCCAGACCTGGCTGGACCACATAAAACATTATCGGGTCCTACTCTTGTCTGCCAAAACTGCTCACTATTCCAGGATCATTCTGGAATGCAAAGATATCCCCCAGCTATGATTCTCCACTGCTAACCCCTCTCCCCTGTCTCCTCCACACTCACCTCCAACAAGTGCGAGGAGCTCATGGGCTTCTTTGTCTCTAAGGTTGAGACCATCCGATCAACTGCCTCTGCCACTTCCCTTCCTTCCCCTCGCCCTAGCCCTGATCTCACAGCTTTCTGCAGTTTCTCTCCGATCTCCCCTCTTGACCTCTCCATGCTCATCTTGTCCATGAGACCCACTTCCTGCTCCCTCAACCCTATTCCCACTAAACTGCTGACCACCCAACTTCCTTTTCTAGCTCCATGTTGTGGTAAACCACTGTTTGTATTCCACTGTGTACATGCCTGGACATGCCTCGGCTGACTCCTCCCACAAGTCCTAGTATAAAGGTGACTGCTCCCCAGCCCTTTGTATTTCTGGACCGGTCGACCACTCGAGGCAGACCTTCATTCTGTTGTTAATAAAAGCCTTTAGTTACTCTCTTAACTCTCAGTCTTTTATGAGTAATTGATAGCGCATCAATTTTATTAACAAAATTTTTATAATGGAGAAGATCCTCACACCAGCATGCCTGGACTTAGATCATCGGGAGGCGGACTCATCCACCAAGTTTACTCACTGGCTTAAGTGTTTCGAAAAATTCCTGACCGCCTCCGCAGCAATCAAATCGGACGAGGACAAACTGGATGTCCTGACCTCCAAAGTGAACCACCGAGTGTACTCGGTCATCCAAGACGTGACCTCGTACGCGGACGCTATCAAGCTCCTCAAGGACCAGTACACACGCCCAGTGAACGAAGTGTACGCCAGGCACCTTCTGGGGAGTCGTAAACAACAACCTGGGGAATCGACCATGGAATACCTTCAGGCACTGTCTGTGCTTGGCTGGGCCTGTGGTTGTAAGGATGTAAAGGCTGCCGTGTACACAGAGGAACTTATCCGGGACGTTTTTGTAGCGGGCCACAGATCCAATTACACCCGACAGCGACTGTTGGAGCAGAGTGACCTCGACCTCAACAAGGCCTCTGAACTCGCACTATCATTGGATGCAGCCTACCGGGGCATGGATGCCTACTCCTCTGCACCGTGGACGCCGCGGGGAATGACAGCCTGGGACATGGTAGGACCGCCTCATAGCGCCGTGCCACCCCAGCCACACCCCAGCAACGGCCCAACTACCGCAGCAGTGTCCCAAGGCCAGACAGCAGTGCCCCAAGGCCAGAAATGCTACTTCTGTGGCCAGGCAAAACACCCCAGAGCGCGCTGCCCGGCGAAAAACGCGATCTGCTCGGGCTGCGGGAAGAAGGGACACTACGCTAACGTCTGCAGGGCCAAAGCCACCCCGAACCCCAGCAGCGCCGCGTGTGGGCCATGCGGGCCGCCATCTTGGGCCTCCCCGGCCATGTGCGAACCACCGGTACAGCAGCCATTTTGGACGCCTCCAGCCACATGGGGATCATGGACGCCGCCATCTTGGACGACAGCCGGAACGCAGCAGGCCCCCAACACCACCTCATCTGATACCCGCAGTGACACACCGACCCCTACGCTGGCATCCGTTACACTGGACCAAGCGAGACCGCACCAGCTGGCCAGTTCCACAATGGACATTAAGGTAAATGGCCACGATACAATCTGCCTTTTTGACTCTGGGAGCACGGAGAGCTTCATCCACCTCGACACGGTGCGGCGTTGCTCTCTCCCAGACCTGCCTGCGCACCAGCGGATTTCTATGGCCTCCGAGTCCCAGTCGGCGGACATCGGCGGCTACTGCGTAGTGACACTCGTAGTAGACGGGACCGTGTACGATCATTTTAAACTTCTGGTCCTGCCCGACCTCTGCGCTGCCGTCCTGCTGGGGTTAGATTTTCAGTGCCACCTTAAAAGTGTTACGATGGCGTACGGTGGACCCCTACCCCCACTCACAGTCCGCAGCCAGCAGCTCCCAAATTGCCCGCCGCGCACCAGGTGCAACCTCTCCACACTCAGAGTCACCACCCCCCCCACTGTTTGCTAACCTCACCCCCGACTGTAAGCCCATTGCCACAAAGAGCAGGCGATACAGTGCCGGGGACAGGGTTTTCATTACAACCGAAGTGGAGCGGCTCCTGAAGGAAGGGATTATTGAGGGCAGCACCAGCCCCTGGCGAGCCCAGGTTGTGGTCGTTAAGACCGGCGAGAAGCAGCGCCTGGTCATCGACTACAGCCAGACAATAAATCGCTACACCCTGCTGGACGCCTACCCACTCCCCCGCATAGCTGATATGGTCAACCAGATCGCGCAGTACCACGTCTTCTCGACCATTGACCTGAAATCAGCGTACCACCAGCTCCCTATCCACCCTGAGGACCGCCAGTATACTGCCTTTGAGGCAAACGGCCGCCTCTACCACTTCCTTAGGGTTCCCTTTGGCGTCACCAACGGGGTCTCCATCTTCCAAAGGGAGATGGACCGGATGGTAGATCAAAATGCGTTGCAGGCCACTTTCCCATATCTGGACAATGTGACCATCTGCGGCCGTGACTTGCAGGACCATGACGCAAACCTCGAAAAATTCCTCCGCACCGCCCAACTCCTGAACCTGACATATAACAAGGAGAAGTGCATATTCCGCACAAACCGCCTCGCCATCCTTGGCTGTGTTGTGGAACACGGAGTCATCGGCCCCGACCCCGACCGGATGCGTCCCCTTATGGAACTCCCACTGCCCCACTGCCTCAAGGCCCTGAAGAGGTGCCTAGGGTTTTTCTCCTATTATGCCCAGTGGGTCCCCTACTATGCGGACAAGGCCCATCCGCTGATCAAGTCCACCTCTTTTCCCTTGACGGCAGAGGCCCGCTTAGCCTTCCACCGTATCAAGGAAGACATTGCCAAAGCCACCATGCACGCAGTGGACGAATCCATCCCCTTCCAGGTGGAAAGCGACGCGTCCGACTTTGCCCTGGCCGCTACCCTCAATCAGGCGGGGAGACCCGTGGCCTTCTTTTCATGAACCCTCCAAGGCCCGGAGACCAGACACTCCGCTGTTGAGAAGGAGGCCCAGGCGATTGTGGAGGCTGTGCGTCATTGGAGGCACTACCTGGCCGGAAAACGATTTACCCTGCTCACTGACCAACGTTCAGTTGCTTTCATGTTTAACAACAAGCAGAGGGGCAAAATCAAAAATGACAAGATCTTGAGGTGGAGAATCGAACTTTCCACCTACAATTACGAGATCTTGTACCGGCCCGGGAAGCTCAATGAACCCCCGGATGCGCTATCGCGTGGCACCTGCGCCAGCGCGCAGATCGATAGACTGCGGGCCCTCCACAATGACCTCTGCCACCCAGGGGTCACCAGGTTCTTCCACTTCATCAAGGCCCACAACCTGCCTTACTCTATTGAGGAGGTCAGGACCATGACCAGGAACTGCCAAGTCTGCGCTGAGTGCAAACCGCACTTTTATAGACCAGACAGGGCCCACCTGATAAAAGCCACTCGCCCCTTCGAGCGCCTGAGCGTTGATTTTAAAGAGCCTCTCCCCTCCTCCGACCGCAATGTGTACTTCCTCAATATTATTGATGAGTACTCCCGTTTCCCGTTTGCCATCCCCTGCCCGGACATGACCAGTGCCACGGTCATTAAATGTCTGAACGACCTCTTCACCCTGTTCGGTTTCCCCAGCTATATCCATAGCGACCGGGGCTCATCGGTTATGAGCGACGAACTCCGTCAGTACCTGCTAACTAGGGGTATTGCCACAAGCAGGACCACCAGTTACAACCCCCGGGGGAACGGACAGGTGGAAAGAGAAAATGCGACAGTTTGGAAGGCCGCCCTGCTAGCCTTAAAGTCTAGGGGCCTTCCAACCTCCCGCTGGCAGGATGTGCTCCCCGATGCGCTCCACTCTATTCGGTCACTGCTCTGCACTGCCACTAACGCCACCCCTCATGAGAAAATGTTTGTCTTCCCAAGGAAGTCCACATCGGGGACATCGCTACCGCCATGGCTGACGTCCCCAGGGCCGGTCCTACTGAGAAGGCACGTGAGGACCCATAAAATGGACCCCCTGGTCGAGAGGGTCGACCTCCTCCACGCCAACCCCCAGTATGCTTACATTGCATACCCGGACGGGCGGGAGGACACAGTCTCCATAAGAGACCTTGCACCCTCGGGGGCCGCAGTAACCCACTACTCACTACCACCCCCCCCCACGATCCGATATCCAGCCCCAGCAGACGGCAGGCCTGGGCCCCGCGACCCGCTCGACATCTACGAGGACGACACGCCTGTGCCACAGCCCACGCAGGACTCGACGCCGGAAGCTCCACTACCCCTGCCGTCGCCACGCCGATCACAGCGGCAGACAAGACCTCCGGAGAGACTCCAATACACTAACTTTTAATACACTTCACCCCGCCGGACTCAATTTTAAACAAGGGGCGAATGTGGTAAACCACTGTTTGTATTCCACTGTGTACATGCCTGGACATGCCTCGGCTGACTCCTCCCACAAGTCCTAGTATAAAGGTGACTGCTCCCCAGCCCTTTGTATTTCTGGACCGGTCGACCACTCGAGGCAGACCTTCATTCTTTTGTTAATAAAAGCCTTTAGTTACTCTCTTAACTCTCAGTCTTTTATGAGTAATTGATAGCGCATCACATGTTAGCTGATATTGTTAATGGTTCGCTCTCCTCAGGTACTAACCCCTTCTCCTGCAAATCAGCTGTCGTCACCCCTCTCAAAAAAACAACCCTTGAACCATCCGTCCTTGCAAACTACCACCCCATCTCCAACCTCCCCTTCCTCTCCAAAATCCTTGAATGTGTTGTCACCTCCCAAATCCGTGCCCATCTTTCCCGGAACTCCATGTTTGGATCCCTCCAATCTGGTTTCTGCCCCTGCCACAGTACCAAAACAGCTCTCATCAAAGTCAAAAATGACATCCTTTGTGACTGTGACAAAGGTAAACTATCCCTCCTTGTCCTTCTCGACCTGTCTGAAGCCTTTGACATGGTTGACCACTCCATCCTCCTCCAACGCCTCACCACCATCGACCAGCTGGATGGGACTGCACGTGCCTGGTTTCATTCTTATTTATCTAATCGTAGCCAGAAAATCACTTGCAATGGCTTCTCTTCCCACTCACGCATTGTTACCTCTGGGGTCACCCAAGGATCTATTCTTAGCCCCCTCCTATTTCTCATCTATATGCTGCCCCTTGGCGACATCATCCAAAAACATGGCATCAGTTTCCACATGTATGCTGACGACACCCAGCTCTACCTCACCACCACTTCTCTTAACCCCTCCACGGTCTCTAAATTGACACACTGCTTGTCCAACATCCATTTTCTCCAATTAAATATTAGGAAGACTGAAGACATTGTCTTCGGGCCCCACCACAAACTCCATTCCTTAGCCACCAACTCCTTCCCCCTCCCTAGCCTCAGTCTGAGGCTGAACCAGACAGTTCGCAACCTTGGTGTCATATTTGACCCTGAAATGAGCTTTCGACCACACATCCACGGCATAACTAAGACCGCCTATTTCCACCTCCGTAACATTGCCCATTCCTGCCCCTGCCTCAGTTCATCTGCTGCTGGATCCCTCATCCATGCCTTTGTTAACCTCTAGACTTGACTATTCCAACGCACTCCTGGCTGGCCTCCCACATTCTACCCTATGTAAACTTGAGGTCATCCAAAACTCTGCTGCCTGTGTCCTACCTCACACCAAGTCCTGTTCATCCATCACCCCTGTGCTGGCTGACCTACATTGGCTCCCGGTTAAGCAACGCCTTGATTTAAAAATTCTCATCCTTGTTTTCAAATCATTACATGGCCTCACGCCTCCCTATCTCTGTAATCTCCTTCAGCCCCACAACCCCCCCGAGATATCCGCGCTCCTCAAATTCTGCCCTTTTGAGTATCCCTGATTTTAATCACTCAACCATCGGTGGCCGTGCCTTCAGCTGCCTAGGTCCTAAGCTCTGGAACTCACTCCCTAAACCTCTCTGCCTCTCTTTCATCCTTTAAGATGCTCTTTAATACCTACCTCTTTTACCAAGCTTTTGGTCATCTGCCCTAATTTCATATGTGGCTCAATGTTATATTTTTTGTCTTATAACACTCCTGTGAAGCGCAAGGACAGGAGTGGAGACTCCTCGCTGGAGGGCACAGGACGCTCCAAGTTCTGCTGAGCTGCATGCAGATGCTGCTCCTTAGGGACTATCGAGAAAGTGGGAGATCTTGGAGGGGCAGCAACAATTGCATGAGGCTCTGGCAGCTTTTGCAGCCGCGATGTCTGCAAATGTACAGAGAATGGAGGAGTCTGTCTCCAACATGAGCACCACCATGTCGCAGGCAATGGCGACAATGTGCTGTTCCATGGAAAGGATGGACACCTGCATGGAGCAGCTAATGCGCCAGTCACATGAGCACATGCTTGCTGTGAACAACAGATGGCAGATACTAATTGACCTCATCTCGAGGAGGGATATTAACGTAGACTTGGGCCTTCATCACCCCACTGATGTGCAGCAAAGTGCTTTCCAGCTCCTTGCTAGAAGGGAAGTGCGGGTGGCCTATGAGAGGGATGATGGTGAGAGGGGACATGGAAGTGGGGGCTCTACTCAAAGCGCTCCCACTTCTCCCCCGTTGCCTCCCCCTCAGTCAGAGCCCCACATGTTGCCTCAGATCCCGATGGCCGAGTCTGCCCCTGCACAGTTGCAGGAGGAGCAGTCTTTGGCTGCCTCTGCACAGTTGCAGGAGGAGCAGTCTTTGGCGGGGCCCTCACAGGCTCCAAAACCCAGAGGACATCCACCAAACGTGTGTAAGCAGTCGCAGCAGGGAAGTGAGCAGCCTGCCTCTACCTCTGCTGAAGCCACAGGAGTAGCACCTCATAGAAGCACGCGTAAATGAAAAAAGACACAATCATAGATGCACAAGGGTATGCACGTGGATGTTTGCCAAAATGTTAGTGTTAACTTTCAGTTCTATTTATGATGCATGTAAATTTTTTTCTTTGCACAACTTTCCCATCTTATCCATTTTTGCCTGCTACCGAGGAAGTGGCTTTGTCACTTGGAGTGAATGCTGAGACATTACTTAACCTCGAGCAATGGGGTTTGGGTGAGAAGAATGGCTTGGTCATTGTAGGAATGCTTTGTGATGTTGTGGGGGCTGGGGAAGCTAGCTTTTTAAAATTCATTTATAGAATGTGGGCTTCACTGGCAAGGCCAGCATTTATTGGCCATCCCTAATTGCCCTAGAGAAGGTGGTGGTGAGCCGCCTTCTTCAACCGCTGCAGTCCGTGTGGTGAAGGTACTCCCACAGTGCTGTTAGGCAGGGAGTTCCAGGATTTTGACCCAGCGATGATGAAGGATCGGCGATATATTTCTAAGTCAGGATGGTGTGTGACTTGGAGGGGAACTTGGGGGTGGTGGTGTTCCCATGCGACTGCTGCCCTTGTCCTTCTAGGTGGAAGAGGTCAAGGGTTTGGGAGGTGCTGCCGAAGAAGCCTTGGCGAGTTGCTGCAGTCCATCTTGTAAATGGTACACACTGCAGCCACGGTACGCCGGAGGTGGAGGGAGTGAATGTTTAAGGTGGTGGATGCGGTGCCAATCAAGTGGGCTGCTTTGTCCTGGATGGTGTCGAGCTTCTTGAGTGTTGTTGGAGCTGCACTCATCCAGGCAAGTGGGGAGTATTCCATCACACTCCTTACTTGTGCCTTGTAGATGTTGGAAAGGATTTGGGGAGTCAGCTGGTGAGACACTCGCCACAGAATACCTAGACTCTGACCTGCTCTTGTTGCCACAGTATTTATGTGGCTGGTCCAGTTAAGTTTCTGGTCAATGGTGACGCCCCAGGATGTTGATGGTGGGTGATTCGGCGATGGTAATGCCATTGAATGTCAAGGGGAGGTGGTTAGACTCTCGCTTGTTGGAGATAGTCATTGCCTGGCACTTCTGTGGCACAAATGTTACCTGCCACTTATCAGCCCAAGCCCGAACGTTGTCCAGGTCTTGTTGCATGTGGGCATGGACTGCTTCATTATCTGAGGAGTTGTGAATGGCACTGAACACTATGCAGTTATCAGCGGACATGCCTATTTCTGACCTTATGTTGGAGGGAAGGTCATTGATGAAACAGCTGAAGATGGTTGGGCCTAGGACACTGCCCTGAGGACCTCCTGCAGCAATGACCTGGGGCTGTGATGATTGACCTTCAACCACCACAACCATCTTCCTTTGTGTTAGGTATGACTCCAGCCAGTGGAGAGTTTTCCCCCCGATTCCTATTGACTTCAGTTTTACTAGGGCTCCTTGTTGCCACACTCGGTGAAATGGTGCCTGGATGTCAAGGGCAGTCACTCTCACCTCACTTCTGGAATTCAGCTTCTTTGTTCATGTTTGGACCAAGGCTGTAATGAGGTCGGGAGTCGAGTGGTCCTGGCGGAACCCAAACTGGGCATCAGTGAGCAGGTTATTGGTGAGTAAGTGCCACTTGATAGCACTGTCGATGACACCTTCCATCACTTTGCTGATGATAAAGAGTAGACTGATGGGGTAGTAATTAGCCAGATTGGATTTGTCCTACTTTTTGTGGACAGGACATACCTGGGCAGTTTTCCACATTGTCGGATAGATGGCAGTATTGTAGCTGTACTGGAACAGCTTGTCTAGAGGCGTGGTTAGTTCTGGAGCACACATCTTCAGCCGGGTTGTTGTTGGGACCCATAGCCTTTGCTATGGTTGCAAACACTTCAGCCTTGTCTTTTGCACTCACGTGCTGGGCTCCACCATCATTGAGGATGCGGATATTTATGGAGCCTAGACATCCCGTTAGTTGTTTAATGGTCCACCACCATTCACTACTGGGTGTGGCAGGACTGCAGAGCTTTGATCTGATCCGTTGATTGTGGGATCGCTTAGCTCTGTCTATGGCATGCTGCTTCCGCTTGTTAGCATGCATGTAGTCCTGTGTTGCAGCTTCCCCAGGTTGGCACCTCATTTTTAGGTACACCTAGTGCTGCTCCTGGCATGCTCTTCTACACTCCTTAATGAACCATCATTGGTCCCCTGGCTTGATGGTAATGGTAGTGTAGGGTTTGAAAATCCACAACCACGTTTTATGGGAGCCCTCTAAGGGCAAGGTGACCAAAATTGGATTGCCCTATACAGTTTAAAACCAACATTTTCGGCCAATGCAGTGGTCCCGAAAAGCAGGCTGGGATATCTGAATACAGGGGACTGTGGCTCAGAAGCGAGCCATAGATGTCGGCCAATCAAAACAAAGTGCATTCTCAAAGGCCAATCAGGGGACTGAGTCGGGCCTGAAGCAAGGAAATCCCCGGCCAATGGGGACTACCCGGCCCAGGTTTGAATATGTGACTCACCCCTAACCGAGCTATGAGTACAGGCCATCATCACCTTAATCAACTCGGACTAGGGACAATAGTTTTGGGATCACTACAGTTAAGAGGTGGCCCAAAATAATCAAGTCCCAGGACTGACACAATGGGACAGCAGACTTGGAGGAGCCGATGTGCACTCAAAACAATACCCCTGCCCTCACACTTGTAAACACCAATTTAATTGGGCGCGAAGAGGCCGAAATGGAATTGGGTATAAAATACAGAACCAAGAGATTATTAGGTGACCAGAAGAAAGAGCAGGAGAGCAAGTTAAGAAGCTGAGGGAGAGACGAGCTGGGGCGAACTACCATCTAAAGAACTCCAACCACGCTGATGAGAAGATGCACCATCAGGCCCCAGACTCAATCGGCATACTGAAAGTTTACTCCACTACCAGACGGCACAACATCACCGCAAGAAACCGCACCGTATACCGACTCCCGTCCCGGGGACATCAACAAGAAGACACCAATGACCGAAGTGGCTGTGGAAGACGGCATTCACTCCCGCTATTTCGGGAGCCTTTTCCATCAAGCACAAACCAACCAACAACAGCAACAACCCAACAACCGCACTCAAAATAGGCTGTGAGTATAATCCAAGGGCCTGCACCTGTCAGTCTAGTCTAGGTAGGAAAGTGGGTTGGTGGGATTGGACTTGGTAAAGTTAAAACAGTGTAAAACATTTTCGTTATGTCCGTTCTCTCCCATATTTTATTTATAGTTATAGAGTGTGTGTGTTTATTACGTTTGTGGTAGAACCAAATAAAATTGGTTGTCACCTGTTTTTTCCAAGGACTACTTGTCTCCGAGTGTCTCTTTAAAGTGCATCGTTCTCCATCCAAATTCTGGAGTTAGAACCAGATAGGGGCATTAGGGCGCTTCGAACCCGCCAAACAAGGGAACAGCAGGCTAGGGAAAAAGAGAGAGGACTATAGGAGCCCTTGGGCTCAGGAGTACCCCGCAGATTAGGTATAAACTGTGCGGGTCGTCACCGTATTCTAGTCCTCCTCTATAAGCTGTTGTTCTCTATCTCCTTAGAGGGTGTTTAGTGACACCCGACCTGCAGGCTAACATAAGCTGCAAGGGTATAAAGGAGACAGAGGCCCAATACATTAACAGGCACTAAAGACCCCTGTAATTGGGCAGAGCAAAACCCCCTACACAATGGAGACCGCGGCAGGACTCCAGTGGGTGAATGAATGCACGACCTCGGAAACAGTGGTTTTTGGTAAATCTAAGATGGAGAAGAGAATCTCCGCCTATGCTATTTCCAAGGTAAACTTCACAAAGGAATGGGTACAGAACCTAAGCAGGGCGCCACGTCCCGTGGACGCGGCGGCCCAGTGGACGGCAGGATCAAAGCATAATAAGAAGATAGAAAAGGCAATTTGGCTCATATGTCTGACAAGGCAGGTCCGGGCATCGGACTGCGAGATAGCCAGGCTTAGCGAGGAGCTGCGAGAGGCGCTGCTCGCCTCAGAAGCTAGGGAGGCTACAGGGCAGAGGATCATGTTAGAGCTGTTTGAGGAAAGGGAAATAAGGGCCAAAGAGGAGGAAGCCTCCCGCAGCCAGCAACAGTACCTGCAGGGGCAGGTGACCGAGGCTAAGGCTGGGGAGCGCAAGGTTAAGAAGTTGAACGTGACTTATGCGCAGAAAATCGAAGAGCTGGAAGGCCAGCTGAAAGATTTGCAGGCGGCATATAGAGTTAACTGCAAGGAGGGTTTTGAGAAAACAGATCACGGGCCTTGCAGAGAACGGGTTCAGTCGCTGCTCCAATCTCTTGCCAGGGCGAAGGGCACGATCTGTTTGTTAGAGCCAAAGAGGGCTGACAACAGATCGGAGTATTGGGGAATAGTAGAGGACCCGGCTGCGAAGGACAGCCAAGCGCCTCCCGAAGCACCGGTAGGTCCGGTTGAGCCACGGGAGGATACAAGGGTGCAGACCAGGGAGCCCACAGGGCGGGGGACCAGACAGGGAGGTCCGGCCCAGCCCAAGGGGTATGGGTCACCCACAGAAGGAGTTGGGTCTGTAGGATCGGAATCCGAGGCAGAGGAAGAGGAGGTAGAGGAAATAGGGACCCCAGCTACGGAGTCTGCGGCGGGACCTATGTATCCAGTGGTCCAGAAAAAGTACGGGCCTCCACAAGGTGCACAGGCCCGTGGGCCACTGGACAGTGAGTTTGTAGTCCCGCACGCAGCTCCAGCTCTGAAGGCCATGATTGCACATATCCCCACGCTCACCAGAGGGGGGGGAGATCCATCTGTACATTTCTCTAACATCGCGCAGGCGGTGGAAATGAACAATTGTGACGACCAAGAAGCAGTAAAGATGCTGCTATTCTCAATAGAGGGGAGGGTGTACCAGGCCCTCCCAACAGCCTGTAGAACGGGGCAGGTTACCCCAGAGCGGTTACAATGGGCCATCTTAGAAGCCCTGGGGTGTAACGATGGGAACCCCCTTGACAGGCTCAACAAGACCAGCCAGTTACCTGGGGAAGCCCCGCAGGTATACGTGGACAGGCTGTGGACGGTGTACCATGCAGCCTGTGGCAATATCCTGGATAGAAGGGCTCTTACAGCGGACCAGCGTGAAGCGTGGTTCCGGATGATTATCGCAAACAGTCTGCCCTGTATTAAGACCCGGGCAGATCTCTGGTTCAACCCCAGAGACCTAAGCCTCACCGAAGAGGCGGTGGCGGAAAGGATGTCGGTTACCCAGCGTAACGGGGAAACCCCAGATGAAAAGCTGGATAAACCCACAAAGGGGCGAGTGCACGAAGTGCACTCAAACCCTAATCCAAAAAGGGAATGGTATCAGGAGGGCAAGCACCCGTCCGTTAAGAGCGGAGTGTGTTACGGGTGTGGGAAGCCCGGCCACTACCGAAGTAGTTGTAGGAGCAATCCACCCCAGGCGCAGGAAGGAAGGAACCCTCCCGCGACTGCCCAGTCCGGAGGAAAGAAAGGACAGGCAAACGAAGTTTTTGAAAACGCAGTGGTAGCACTCCGACAGCTGATGGCAGGGACGGGACGCATAGATGTAGCCATAGGAAAGGAAATCCCCACAGCGCCACAACCACAGGAACAATGACTACAGCCCACGCAGCCTGCTTACTTGTGCCCACTAGATTATGACTCATGGGGTACACCGTGGGTGAAGATGGAGGTAGAGGGAGCACGGGGTACCTGCCTGTTGGACACAGGTGCCTCCAGCACCATTGTCCATGCAGAGGATCCGGGGGCTTCACCTCTATCCAGCAGGGTGCCCTATGAACTAGTGGGATTCACGGGGAATGAGAAGACAGGGTACTTCTCACTCCCACTTACGCTTCAGTTAGGCGCACTTACTGCGAAGTGGAAGTGTGTCCTGATGAAGTGGGAACAGGCTGACAAGGGGATACTGGGGGCTGACTTTGTAGTCGCCCACCAGATCCTGGTGGACTTGCGGAACCATTGTCTGTGGGGAACCGTAGACCCAGGGACCAAGAAGGGAGTTATGATGATTGACAAGGTGCAGGATAAGGGGACTCTCTGTACAGTGAAGCCAAAGGGGGGCTACGACCTGGAGCTTCTGGCCAGTGGCACCCCAGCCGAGTACAGGGCCTATGTGCGAGCCAATCTCGCAGCATTTGCCACCCACAAGCACGACTGTGGGAGAGTCACAGGGGTGGAGGTCAGAATAGATGGGGATCCCATGTCTAGGCCCCAAAGACAATACAACTTCCCGAGCAGACCCTTCCCGAGCAGCGGCGGCTGGAGCCGACCGACGGCAGAGAGAGAGAGCCGAGCAGCATCGACGGGGTAAGAAAGAGGGTGAAGAGAGCAGGGCGCAGCCGGGGGTTGATCACCGAGCGGCGTCGAGGAAAAATACTGCAAACCGGAGAGAGAGGGTAAGAAACAGCCGGGTTCTAGACTGAGCGGCGTCGACAAATATCAAGAGAAGAACGCGCAGAGCACAGCCAGGGATCACGGGCTGATCAGGGTCCGCGGGGCGAAGCAAGGGGAGACACCATTGAGCCGCGGAGAAGCAGGGAGAGCGCGGGAGACGCCATTGAGCCGCGGAGAAGCAGGGAGAGCGCGGGAGGCACCACTGAGCCGCGGAGAAGAAGGAAGAGCGCGGGAGACGGCATTTTGCGAAGCCGCAGCGGAGAAGACGGGCAAGCGTGGGAAGGAAGGAAAGTGCGGGAGATGCCATTTTGTGCCAGCGGAGAAGAAGGGGAAGCGTGGGAGGCACCATTGGTGATAGTTAACGCACAACCAAGGATGCCGAAGAGTGGCAGTATCTCTACATTCGACAATGAAGTCGATGATTGGGCGACCTTTGTGGAACGTATTGAGGTGTACTGCAGGGCGAATGAAGTGCCAGATGCTAATAAAGCACTGGTTCTGTTAAATTCCATGGGTGCAAAAAATGGGTTACTGCGAAATCTAATAACCCCAGAGAAGCCGGTAAACAAGAATTTTGAAAGCATAGTAGAAATCCTACAGGACCACTTAAACCCCACACCGCTGCTGATAGCAGAACTATTTAAGTTCCATAAAAGGAACCAACACAAAGGCGAAAGCAATGCTGAGTACCTAACGGAACTGCGCAAGCTATCGAAATACTGCCAGTTTGGAGCGGGACTAGCAGACACGTTAAGGGACAAGTTTGTGTGTGGGCTACAAAGTGAAGGAACCCAGAAACGGCTTCTATCAGAAAAGGACCATATGCTGGACAAAGCTTTCAGTATGGCAGTATCACACGAAGCAGCCGCAAGGGGCGCTGCAGAGATACAACAGAGACCACAAGAATATGGCACCAACGAAATGACCTATGGAACAGGGAAGTGCTATCGCTGCGGCAGAACAACACATGACCAGAAAGATTGTTGGTTCAAGGACCAAGTGTGCAGACAGTGTGGGAAAGCAGGACACATAGCAAGAGTCTGCAGGTCTGGGAAGAAAACCAACAGTAAGAAATCTCCACAGGAAAAGTACAAAAAGGTACACCAGGTCATGGACAGTGGTTCAGACGAACAGAAAAGTGACACAGACTCCGAAAGCAAGGAGCTGGGTTGTCTGAAACTACATAATGTAACCGAAATGGAGGATCACCAGACTATCTGGGTTACACTCAAGATAGACGGAGTCCAAGTGGAAATGGAATTGGACACAGGGTCAGCTCTAACAGTCATAAATCAAAGAGACTACAAGCGGCTATTTTCACACATACCCTTGAAAGCTACAGAGATTGTCTTGAAGACGTTTACGGGGCAAAAAGTCTACCCCAAAGGAAAAATAAGGGTGAAAGTGACATATAAAGGTCAGGAAATACCTAAAATGGATATATATGTATTGCCAAATGGAGGACCACCACTGCTAGGACGTGAATGGATCCGGAAGATACATTTAGATTGGCATTCCATACAGGCACTGAAGGTGGAGGCCAAAAAGGATGACGACGTCACACCTGGACGACTGTCAAAAATGCTAACTGACGCAAAAGAAGTGTTCCAGGAGGGAATAGGAACACTAAAAGGAATAACAGCAACAATTAAAATAGAGGATAATGCAAGCCGAAAGTTTCTGAAGGCCAGACCAGTGCCATATGCGATCAGACCAGTGGTTGAAGCAGAGCTGGAAGGGTTGGAACGTTCAGGAGTACTGTCCAAAGTGGACTGGAGCGAGTGGGCTGCAACCATCATTCCTGTAATGAAGAGGTCGTTGAGTAATACGCCTGGGGAACCAAAGAAGGTCCGCATCTGTGGGGATTTTAAGGTGACAGTGAACCCAGTCCTTCACACGGTGCAATATCCGCTTCCACGAATTGAGGATATTTTCGCCTCGCTATCTGGTGGTAAACACTTCACCAAAATTGATCTAGCCCAGGCGTACTTGCAAATGGAGGTAGAAGAAGCTTCGAAACATTACCTTATGATCAACACCCATAAAGGTCTCTATCAATACAACCGGCTGGTGTTTGGAGTTGCCTCGGCTCCGGCTATCTGGAAAAGGGCGATGGATCAGGTCCTGCAAGGGATACCAGGGACCCAGTGTTATTTGGACGACATCTTGGTCATGGGCGAAAATGACGGTGATCACCTCGCTAACTTGGAGATGGTGCTCGCCAGATTAAAGGAATATGGGCTACGAGATAATCGCCACAAGTGCGAGTTTTTCCAGAAACAGATCTCGTATTGCGGCCACGTCATCGATGAAGAGGGGTTACATAAGTTCCCTGACAAGATAGAGGCAGCAGTCAAGGCTCCAGCACCTGAAAATGTGTCACAACTGAGGTCGTTCCTCGGGCTGGTAAACTATTACCACAAGTTCTTACCAAATTTGTCTACGGTATTACACCCGCGGAACACCCTACTGCAAACAGGGGTACCATGAAAGTGGGATGACGAACGTAGACGAGCTTTCCAGAAGTGTAAAGAATTGATCACATCAAAAGAGGTGTTGGCCCATTTCAACCCAGCACTACCAATTCGTTTGGCATGTGATGCATCACCCTACGGCATTGGAGCGGTGCTGTCGCACAAATTCCCAGACGGGTTGGAGAGGCCAGTAGCCTTTGCGTCTCGGTCACTAACCTCAGCTGAGCGCAACTACACCCAGATTGACAGGGAGGCCCTCAGCCTAGTATGGGGAGTAAAAAAATTCAACCACTATCTGCATGGACAGAAGTTCACCTTGCTGACTGACCACCAACCACTTGTCTCCATCTTTAATCCTAAGAAGGGCGTGCCAGTAATGCCTGCACAACGGTTACAAAGATGGTCCCTGTTTCTAGGGGCAAATCAATATGAAATAGAATATAAAGGCACGAAACAGCATGGGAAAGCTGATGGGCTATTGCGCCTGCCACTGCCTACTGTGGAGGAAGCACCAGCAGTGGACCCTAGTGAGATATTGTATTCGTCAATAATTGAATGATTGCCAGTAACAAACGCGGATATAGAGAAGGAGACCCGCAATGATCCGACGCTGTCACGGGTATATGAATTGACGGTGAGGGGATGGCCAACACATGGCGACTCACTGTTGCCAGCATTCTCATCCAGAAGAGAACAGCTGTCAGTATGCCAGGGGACAGTGATGTGTGGATCCAGAGTGGTGATTCCACCCAAGTTAAGGGAGAGAGTGCTAAATGAGCTACATGAAGGTCATCTGGGGGGAGTGAAAATGAAAAGCCTAGCTAGGGCTTATGTGTGGTGGCCGGGAATCGATCAACAAATCGAAGACCTAACTAAGAGCTGCTTAGGATGCCAGAAGGTCCAAAATGCACCACCACATGCCCCTCTACACCCATGGGAGTGGCCCTCCTCTCCATGGCAACGGGTGCACATTGATTTCGCTGGTCCATTCATGGACTCAATGTTCTTAATAGCAGTGGATGCTCATTCAAAGTAGCCTGAGGTGATAAAGATGTCTTCAACCACTACAGAGAAAACGATTGCAGTCCTACGGACCATATTTGCCAGAAACGGGTTGCCAGAGCAGATCTGCTCTGATAATGGACCACAGTTTGTGTCCGATAAGTTCCAAAAATTAATGAAAAGGAATGGGGTAAGGCATTACACATCCGCCCCGTATCATCCAGCCACCAATGGATTGGCTGAGAGGTTCGTACAAACCTTTAAGAAGGCGATAAAGGCCATGTGCGATGAGGAAATTCCACTACAGCATAAGATGGACAATTTCTTATTAGCCTACCGAAACGCGACACATGCAGTTACCAACCAGACCCCGACCATGATGTTCTTTAACCGAAGGTTGAGATCTCGTCTGGACTTGCTCAGACCAAATGTACGAAGAAATGTTGAGGACAAACAATTCCAGCACATCAACGAGAAGCCGACAAGGAGCTTCAATGTAGGGCAACCAGTCTTGGCCCGGGACTATCGAACAGAGAAGTGGCAACCCGGAATGATATGTACAAGGCAGGGGCCATTAATGTACACAGTGGATGTTGGGGAGAACATTGTGAGACGCCACGTCGATCAAGATCTTATCATCACAGGAATGCGTCAACCCCATGTCTCGAGTACCTGGGGATGAACCCGACATACCGGTAGTATATTTAAGACCCAGTAGCAGTGGAACCCGATGAACTAACCGATGAAAGGGGGTCAGAATCGCCTCTGCACCAAGAACAAGAACCTCCGGAAAGGCGCTATCCCGAAAGGGTCAGGAAGCCGCCCCAAAGACTGAATCTATAAATGGACTTTTGTTATTGAATATACATGTAAAAATGTAATTGTTATTTGAATATTAAGGGGGTATTATTAATCTAAAAAGGGAGGAATTGTAGTGTATGTGCTTTAAGTCAGAACTACTTTTTACAGCTCCTGTATACTGTAGTACTGGCAGTGACCACACCGGTATATAAGCTGTGCGCATGCCTCTGTACCCCAGTCTAGAGATTACCCTCCTCCAGTAAAGACCTGTTATTTGTTTATGTACAGCATCCGTGTAATTATTTATCCACTGAACCACAGATCTAACACCTAGCATCTTCCACCAGTGCATGGCCAATTGTCTAAAGGGTTTCAGCCAGCCAGGACAGCTAGTGCAGTACGTGGACGACCTACTGCTCTTCACAGAGAGCAGGGAACAACACGGCCCACTGCTGGCTGAGCTGTTGGCTGTGCTGAAAGACGGCGGGTTTAAAATAAACCCCAAGAAGGCCCAGATAGGGTTGAGGGAAGTCAAGTTCCTGGGTTTAACCTTAAGGGCAGGAGAAAGGGGCATTGATGAGGCCCGAAGGCGGACAGTGCAGGAACTCCCGGTACCGACCAACGTGTCCGGAGTTCGATCCTTTCTGGGGATCACGGGCTATTGCAGGGACTTCATCGAGGATTATGCAGCCACGGCAGCCCCCCTACTCAGACTCCTCCACAAGGGGGTTGAGTGGCAATGGGACGACGGCTGTCAGGCTGCATTCCTTCGATTGAAGCAAGATTTGCAAAAAGCACCTGCACTGGGGGCAATTGATGGGGGTGAGGATTTCTTTTTGGAGGTGGCAGCCAGCGGGGACAGCCTGAGTGCCGTGCTTTTACAGGAAAGGCACGGACGGCTGAGACCGGTGGTGTACTCCTCCAGGGTCCTCACGGATGTGGAGAAGGGGTACTCGAACTGTGAGAGACATCTGTTGGCTACTCACTGGGCAGCGAAGAGGTCACAGGTCTTCACAGGAGTATCCCCTATCACACTCCTCACCCATCATACCCCGACCCAGATGCTGCTTGATGGGAGGATAAAAGATGGGACGGTCAGCAGTGCAAGGATCACTCGCTGGACCTTCCTCCTCTCCCACATGGCGATCAGGGTCAGGGGCCTCTGTGAGCCAAAGCTCGCAGCCAACCTTACTTATGCAGGGGAACGGCACAGATGCTCAGTAGAGGGGGTGTGGGACATCGACTTCGGATTTCGGGCAGGGATACATCCCACAGGCTGCGAGATCTACGTCGATGGGTCAAGTTCAGTGTCCGCGGGTACAAGACTCACGGGCTGCGGAGTTTGGGACCCCAAGGCAGGCATAGCCTTGGCACTTAAACTCCCCAGCACCCTGAGCGCCCAGCAGGCTGAACTCTCGGCGGTGATGTACGTGGTCACTCACCCTGAGAAATTCCCCACCCCGTACACGATTTGCTCGGACAGTATGTTCACATGCAATTCGTGTACAGAGTATCTGGTGATTTGGTCCCGCAGGGGGTACACCTCCGCGGATGGGAGACCCCTGGTCACCAAGCCCCTGCTAGTGAGGATAGTGGCAGCCCTAGAGAGTAGTAGGGACGTCTACATCCATAAAGTAAAAGCCCACTCTAAGACCGAGCCACGGGCAGAGGGTAACCAGCGAGCCGACTTGCTGGCCAGAGAGGGAGCACAGACCGGTCGCTTCTGGGACCCGTACGAGAAAGGCAGTGTAGTAGCTGTCAGAGGCCAGCTGAGGACACCAGGGAGCGCAGGGGTAGGATTGGCCCCGGACCTGAGAATGGTCCAGGCGCAGGATCCCGTCCTCAAGCCGGCCATAACAACCATCCTCGGTGGAGGAAAAGCAGAGGGCCCGTATGATACTGTGGACGTAGCTGTGAAGGAAGGGATGCTGTTTAAGGGGGACAAGTGGGTGGCCCCAGTGCAACACCAACGGGAGTTCCTACAACTGGCCCATGAGGGCCCAGGTGCAGGACATCCCGGGCCAGAGTCCACCTGGCAGCAGGTGGAACAGGCAGCGTGGTGGCCAGATCTCCGGACCGACGTCCGCGACTTCTGTGCAGCCTGCCTGGTGTGTGCAGCAAACAACCCAGACCCCCAGAAAAGAAAGGCATCCATGGGGCACATAAGGCGGGTAGAGGGACCATGGCAGTCGATCCAGGTCGACTACATAGGACCCCTACCGACTGCCCAGGGAGGATACAAGTACTGCCTGGTGTTGGTAGACGTATTCTCCAAGTGGGTGGAGGCCTTCCCTTGCCGAACAGCCGCTGCAATAGGGACGGTCAGGATCCTGGTCAGGGAGGTGTTTTCAAGGTGGGGACTGCCACAGTTTGTGGAGTCCGACCAGGGGAGGCACTTCACTGGCCAGGTGATGCAGGCCACCCTAAAGGTACTAGGAATTAGGGCAAAATGGCATGTTGCCCACAACCCCCAGTCCTCAGGTCTAGTGGAACGCCTGAACCGCACCATTAAAGAAAGACTCCGCAAGGAGACTGGGGACTCACCGAACAAATGGGTAGAGGTCTTGCCTCTGGTCCTCATGGGAATTCGGGCCAGTCAGTCGAAGAGCACAGGGTACTCGCCCCATGAGCTGATGACTGGACGGCCCATGAGGACCCCGGTACACGTGTTGGTGCCCGGCCTCACCGAAGGTCAGCTTCGGGAAACAGACCGGGACCGCTTTGCTGGGAATCTGCTGGAACGACTGCAGCAGATTCACTGGCAAGCGGCCACCAATATGGGGAAACAGCACCGCAGCAACAAACTGCTGCTGGAACCCCGCAAGCAGCAGGACTGGGAAGTCGGCGACCAGGTCATAGTCCACAGCTTCGCCAGAGTGGGGGTGTTTGAACCACTGTACATGGGTCCTTATAGTATCGTTGATAAGGCCAGCCCAATGGTTTATGCGGTCCAATTACCCCGCCGGGTGAAGTGGTACCACATTAACCAATGTAAGCGGTTTGACCCCACTAGGGCAGGAAGCAAGAAGGTCCCCAAACCCAGAGAACCCCCAGAAGTGACAGGGGACGCCCCGGTGGAAGTGGCAGCTTTGACAGAGGTCGATGTCGGCCCGAAGGCTGTGCCGCCCGGGATGGTCCTCTGCCACTGCGGAGACATCACACCACTTGACAGACAGGCAGGAAGGATAGGACAGGAAGTTCAAAGTCAAGGTCACAGGGAGGCTGGAGCTCAGTGTGAAACCAACGCGCAGCCGAAGGAAGCCCTACGGCACGCAGCAGAGAAGGGAATTGTGTTAAGCATAGTAACCGGAAAAGCAAAGGAAGGGGAGGATCAGTGGGAGGACGAAGGGATACTGCCCATGATGTGGGACTTTGTACCGCTGGTGAGGCGTAGTTCCCGGGCGGTCCGACCCAGGGTGACTTGGTCCCCCGTGTATCCTTCCCCGAATACAAGGGTTCAAAAGCAGAGGAAGCGCTGGAAGGGTCAACTCTGTACTGTGAGGGCTAAGTCCCCGTCACAATCCCCAGAACGAGCACCAGACACAGGGGGACAGTTGAAGGAGGTCCTCCTGCAAGCCCTACGAAAGGGGGTATCTCGATCCCCTGGACAAGGTCAACAGGATGACCAGGAAAGGGGAGGCAGTTACAGAGACTGACCTGGCCACCCGGAGACAGGTGGCGTTGTACATAGCACTGTTTTTTTTTTTTGAAAGATAGTTGGGGTGATTTCACAGTGAGGTGAGGGTGTTTTGGTTAAGCAAGGAAAACAAAACTTGGTGCTACTCCAGTCGAGCCTGAAGAAGTCTCAGGCAAGACTGTGTTTTTCAATTTGTGTTCCAGAAGATGCTCCGGACCATTGTGATGATACTCACCTACCTGGGGACCTGCGCCGGACGCCGAGGGGACAGCGAGGAGTCCCTGGTGTACGGGTGTTCCGGGGGCAGGGCGCCAACCGTAACCACGGGAGAAGGGATCATGGAGGCAGAAGACCAGGCCACCTACTTCCACGAGGGAAGATGGCCTGGGTGGTTGGGCTCGAATTCCACCCGGTATTCGAGCCACAAGAGCTTTACTTATGGAGAGGCCTCCATCCCCTGTCTGAACATCGAGGTGGCCACTTCCCGGGTTAGGGTGACAGAGGGGAAAAGGGTGTGTTTGACGTGTAAGGGGGACGTACCTTTAGGACTCTGGTGGTGGCTCAGGAAATTGAGCACGGACATCGAGGACAGGAGCTCAGACTGGGAACGTCTGAGCAACGATACCTACTGGACCATCACGGGGTCACCGGGGGAAGTCACAGTGTGTTGGGAAAAATGGTGGGCCTACGACGAAGGGATGTACGTATGCCTATGGGGATCAGCCCAAGTATGCCCAGCGGGGCTGTCCATCGCCTTTGTCAGGTGGTGGCAGGACACAGGGTACGGGTTGGAGTGGGATAGAAGCGGGGAAGCTTGCGTCACCCCTCGCATCCGAGTGCCCATCAATGCCACCGAGCTCCTGGCTCAGGTGAGGAAACCCCTACCCACGCCCAAACACACTGACGCCCATGGATGTCCGACCACCACTAGGGGACCTGGGAATGGGTTGGTATTAGTACCGACGGGTAAGTTAGTGTACCAGGGAGTGCACTATGCAGTTGCATCTGTGGTCCTTAACCTAACAGAAGTTCGCCTACCTGCGTTCTGCCCCCGGAAAACCGAGTTGCTGTATCAGGCTCTGCTGAGGGAGATGTTCCGAAGCTTCTATGAGCTGGACTTTGGGGACATCAGTGTGGCAGACCTGTACACAAAAGAAGACACGACCGAGAGGGGCAGACAGCGCAGGGGGGTTTTGAACGATGTTTTCACTGGGTTTAATACCGGGGCCTCAGTTATGAACAGCCTGGATGATGTGCAGCTGGCCCTACAGATTAATGGGCTAAAGTCTCAGCTGCGCAGCATCCTAGGGAAGGAGAATGATGTTTTGGGCTCCACGCTTCACGAGGGGGTGGCTATGACAGTGCACCTGAAGGAGATTGTCGCCCAGCTAGAGGCTCATGCTCGGACAATAAACACCTTGATTAAGGAGGACCGGCTGGCCTCCAATCAGGCGGCACAGAATGAGGTGTGTGTGCTCTATGGGGCCTGGTTGCTGGGAGAGGGCCGCAGTAACTTGGAAGACCTTAGGCAAGGTCGGGTCCCCTCCTGGATCAGCAACCAGCACCTGGAGGCACTGCACCCCTATAGCCACACCCTCAGCCCATGCCAGCTCCGAGTGGCGTCGGAGGCCTATCCTGTCCCGATTGACTGTGGGAAATCCAACCACACTATTATGGGTGTGGTTGTGCGAATGCCAGTGATGGGGTCATCCGCCAAACTAGCACCCCTGTATCATGTGGAGAATGTCGGGGTCATTCGTGGGGGGGGTACACGTCCGTTTCACACCTGTCCCACCCTATGTCATTGTGTGGGAGCACACAGTGATGGGTACTGACCTGTCTGGTTGCCGTAGCCGGGGAGCACAGGTGATACTGTGTCCCCAGCACTTGAACACCTTCAGGAGGTCACAATGCGGGTTTAGCACTGCTGGGGCAGAACCTATAAATTGCACGATGGAGGTAATGGCACCTGGCCAGGTACCTCCACAGATAGCATATGTGGGTGGTGGGACATATTGTGTCGCCACGACTGCCCGCCGGTATAGGCATGGCCCGAGTGAGTGGTGTGATATACCGGACAGCAGCTTTTGCTTTAACCTAGGGCAGAAGTTCAAGTGGCCCAGGAAAGGATCATTCCAATCCCGGAACCCTCCACAATTCACCTCACGGTACAGCACAATGTAAGTGACTTGCAGAACTATGTTGCCCGGTTTGGGTACTCTATACCACTCTTGCCTGAGAAACTCACTGCCTTATTGAAGGCAGTGGACCTCAGTCAAAAACATTACTTCACCCTTGAACAGAAAAACAAAGACATAGCTCTTGGGATCGCAGACATACAGTCACCCGCGTGGTGGGAATGGGGAACGAGGGTAGATATCCCTGTCGGGCTTCACATGGCCTCCCACACACTGGTAATTGTACAACTGGTCATTGTCGTGTATCTCATTATAAACACCTGCAAAGCCAGAAGAGCCCTCAAACCACACCGGTATCTGAAATTATTCAACAAGCAGCAACAGAAGGACAGCCCAGTATAACCATGAGAAGAATGCCCTTTTGTTTCCAGGTATTCTTTCCTCGTCGGAAACAAAGGACCATTCTGATGCACTGTATCGCAGCACTACTCGCACCCGGAAGCTGGCTAATACCATACACTACGTAAGCTGTCAAAACTTATATACGGCAAAGTTGCATGAACTTACACCATCACGGATGGATAGGGTGAAAGCTGTACAACTTTGCAGGAAAGGACGCAAGGAACACACGCGGCATGGGGTATTTGTTATGCTCTATGTAATGGAAAAATATAGTACCTTGTTTTGATGTATACCTGAAAGGGGATATGATTATTGTACCTTTTTCTTTAAGGAAAATGATATTGTTTTGTACACACTAACTTTGTAAGGGTTATTAGTTAGAGTAAACAACGGGGATGACTGACACTTGGTAGGCCTTTGGATTTTCTTACATGTCAATTGACACATTCCAGCTATATCCGGTTGTGTCAAGATGGGGGACTGTAGGGTTTGAAAATCCACAACCACGTTTTATTGGAGCCCTCTAAGGGCAAGGTGACCAAAATTGGATTGCCCTATACAGTTTAAAACCAACATTTTCGGCCAATGCAGTGGTCCCGAAAAGCAGGCTGGGATATCTGAATACAGGGGACTGTGGCTCAGAAGCGAGCCATAGATGTCGGCCAATCAAAACAAAGTGCATTCTCAAAGGCCAATCAGGTGACTGAGTCGGGCCTGAAGCAAGGAAATCCCCGGCCAATGGGGACTACCCGGCCCAGGTTTGAATATGTGACTCACCCCTAATCGAGCTATGAGTACAGGCCATCATCACCTTAATCAACTCGGACTAGGGACAATAGTTTTGGGATCACTACAGTTAAGAGGTGGCCCAAAATAATCAAGTCCCAGGACTGACACAATGGGACAGCAGACTTGGAGGAGCCGATGTGCACTCAAAACAATACCCCTGCCCTCACACTTGTAAACACCAATTTAATTGGGTGCGACGAGGCCGAAATGGAGTTGGGTATAAAATACAGAACCAAGAGATTATTAGGTGACCAGAAGAAAGAGCAGGAGAGCAAGTTAAGAAGCTGAGGGAGAGACGAGCTGGGGCAAACTACCATCTAAAGAACTCCAACCACGCTGATGAGAAGATGCACCATCAGGCCCCAGACTCAATCGGCATACTGAAAGTTTACTCCGCTACCAGACGGCACAACATCACCGCAAGAAACCGCACCGTATACCGACTCCCGTCCCGGGGACATCAACAAGAAGACACCAACGACCGAAGTGGCTGTGGAAGACGGCATTCACTCCCGCTATTTCGGGAGCCTTTTCCATCAAGCACAAACCAACCAACAACAGCAACAACCCAACAACCGCACTCAAAATAGGCTGTGAGTATAATCCAAGGGCCTGCAACTGTCAGTCTAGTCTAGGTAGGAAAGTGGGTTGGTGGGATTGGACTTGGTAAAGTTAAAACAGTGTAAAACATTTTCGTTATGTCCGTTCTCTCCCATATTTTATTTATAGTTATAGAGTGTGTGTTTTATTACGTTTGTGGTAGAACCAAATAAAATTGGTTGTCACCTGTTTTTTCCAAGGACTACTTGTCTCCGAGTGTCTCTTTAAAGTGCATCGTTCTCCATCCAAATTCTGGAGTTAGAACCAGATAGGGGCATTAGGGCGCTTCGAACCCGCCAAACAAGGGAACAGCAGGCTAGGGAAAAAGAGAGAGGACTATAGGAGCCCTTGGGCTCAGGAGTACCCCGCAGATTAGGTATAAACTGTGCGGGTCGTCACCGTATTCTAGTCCTCCTCTATAAGCTGTTGTTCTCTATCTCCTTAGAGGGTGTTTAGTGACACCCGACCTGCAGGCTAACATAAGCTGCAAGGGTATAAAGGAGACAGAGGCCCAATACATTAACAGGCACTAAAGACCCCTGTAATTGGGCAGAAAATAAACCCCCTACAGTAGAGTGAGGAATATGCCGGGTTACAGATTGTGGTGGAATACAATTCTGCTGCTGCTTATGGTCCACAATGCCTCATGGATGCCCAGTTTTGATCTGCTAGATCTGTTCTGTATCCCATTTAGCACGGTGGTAGTGCCACACAACACGATGGAGGGTGTCCTCAGTGTGAAGACAGGACTTCGTCTCCACAATGACTGTGCGGTGGTCACTGCTACCAATACTGTCATGGACTGATGCATCTGCAACAGGTAGATTGGTGAGGACGAGGTCAAGTAGGCTTTTCCCTTGTGTTGGTTCACTCTCCATCTGTCGCAGGCCCAGACTGGCAGCTATGTCCTTCAGGACTCGGCCAGCTCAGTCAGTAGTGGTGCTACTAAGCCACTCTTCATGATGGACATTGAAGTCCGCCACCCAGAGTACATTCTGTGCCCTTGCTACTCTCAGTGCTTCTTCCAAGTGGTGTTCAACAAGGAGGAGTACTTATTCATCAGCTGAGAGAGGGCGGTAGGTGGTAATCAGCAGGAGGTTTCCTTACCCATGCTTGACCTGAAGCCATGAGACTTCATGGGGTCCAGAGTCAATGTTGAGGACTCCCAGGGCCACTCCTTCCCGACTGTATACCACGGTGCCACTGCTGTGGGTCCAACCTGCCGGTGGGACAGGACATACCCAGGGATGGTGATGGAGGATTTTGGAACATTGGCAGAAAGGTATGATTCTGTGAGTATGACTATGTCAGGCTGTTGCTTGACTAGTCTGTGGGACAGCTCTCCCAATTTTGGCACAAGTCCCCAGATGTTGGTTAGGAGGACTTTGCAGGGTTGACTGGGCTGGGTGTGCCATTGCTATGTCCGTAGCCGGTGCCAAGGTCGATGCTGGGTGGTCCGTCCAGTTTCATTCATTCGTACAGCATCTGGCAGCGATATGGGTGCACTGGTGCAAGTGAAGTAAATCTGGCCATGATGAGGCCATCCCGGGCCTCCCAGGCAGCAATGTGCGCTGCTGCTGGTGCCATCTCTACCTCAGCTTCCTTCTCCTCTTCCTGCTCATGTGTCACCTGTTCTTCCTCCTCCTCCTGATCGTCTTCCACCTGTTCCTCAGACGAACAGGCTGTGTGCTGTGCGCCTTGCTCCTCCTGCAGCTCCAATCCTTGCTGCTGCACTTTGTTGTGCAGCATGCAGCAAACAACGATGATTCTGGAGAGCCTGGCTGGTGCATACTGAAGGGCTCCTCCAGATCTGTTAAGGCATCTGAAGCGCATCTTCATCATGCCGATTGCTTGCTCTTTGACACATCTGGTGGACATGTGGCTGTCATTATAACGCTCCTCGGCCTCATTACGTGGCCTTCTGAAGGATGTCATCAGCCACGTCTTCAGTGGATAGCCCTTGTCTTCAAGCAGCCAGCTGGTAAGTCTGTTTGGAGATGTGAAGAGCTGAGGGAGGGTGGACTGGCACAGAACAAAAGAGTCATGACAGCTGCCACGGAATCTGGCACACACATGCATGATGATCTTTTTATGGTGGAAGTGGAAGCCCTTGCAGTTCACAAACACTCCTGGTTGATGTGGGGGTGCCTTGATGGCCACATGTGTGCAATCGATGATGCCCTGCACCTGTGGAAAGCCAGCCAGAGCCGCTAAGCCGAGCGCCTGCTCAGTAACACAGACTTCATCAGTGGCAAAGTTCATATAAGTGGCTGATTTGTGAAACATGGCATCGGTCGACTGGGTGATGCATCTGTGGGTAGCCGACAGCGAGAACCCGCAAATGTTTGCTGCAGATCCCTGGAAAGAGCCTAAGGCGAAGAAGTTGAGGGCAGTGGTGACTTGGACAGCTGTTGGTAAGGCGTGTCCACCAGGTTCTCTGAGCATCAGGTCTTTTTCCAGCAAGCTACAAATGTCTCCCATGACCTGGCGCGATAGCCTGAGCCTCCTGAAGCACTGTTGTTCAGTCATGTCCAGGAAGCTCATCCTCTGCCTGTATACCCTGTACTGGGGTTAGTGCCTCCGCATCAAATCATTGAAGAGAAGGCTGCTGGTGTTGTGGCTGCTGCTGGTGTTGTGGCTGCTGCTGCTGCTGGTGTTGTTGGTGTTGAGGCTCATCTTGGTCTGAGTCTGAGGTCCAAGGTAAGACAGCATAAGCAGCACCCATGCTGATCTAATAAATGGCAGGTAAAGTGGAGATCAGAGGCCCAATCCCTCAATGTGCTGATAGTGACTAGCAATGTGGTGAGAGTGGCTTCCAAGGTTGTAGAAATGATCTGCAAACTCCTGACAGCTAAATTTCTGCACTAAATGGAGTCTGTAAGAGCTTTTCCATTAGGCAAGGAAGCAGGTGTAATGTGGGAGTATTTATATGTTTTTTCCAGCTGTCACTTAATGCCCTCACACAGGCGAGGTTCCCGAGGTGCGTGAATCCCGTGCGCAACAAGTTAAAGCCAAAACCTGATTTTTAAAAGGCAGTTAAGGGTCTCTCTTCAAGCAGTTAAGTACTTCAATGACATTGCCCACCTCTCCTGTGCGGGTCCGTGGCATGACTCAAAATGCACCCAAGTTAAATACAGAAGTCCGCAGGTTCCCAACGCGCTGTCAATTTCTGTGATTTTCACTGCCGACCTGCCCCCAAACCTGCACGCTTGGTGTTGAGTCTGTGTTTCCAAATGTAGTTATGCTGAATAACTGGACACAGACTACAGAAATAATTAAACAGGTCTTTAGTAATTGAGGGTCAGGGCTGAACTGGAATACACTTTGCTCCACAGGGTTTATATACCGGTGTGGTCACCACCGGTACTACAATGTACAGGAGCCATCAAAAAGTAGTCCATCACCTTAAGGTATCCTCTTAAAGTGGTACAGGTTACATACACTACAATTCCTCCCCTTTTAGCTTAACAGTGTACACCCCAATTTAAACATTACATGGATAACATATATATAACTTTCACACAAAACTGTTCAAAGATTCAGTCTCTGAGGAGGCCTCCTGATCCGGGCCGGATAATGCCTTTCAGGGGTCTCTGGTTCTCATTGCTGGGGTGACTAATCCATTTGATCTCCTATGGATTGAACATCATCATGTACGTTCGAGTCTGAGGTAGATGCTACAGGCTCAATAACTTCTTCAACTGGTGTCTCTGCCGTAGACATGGGGTCGACCCTTGTTCTCGATTCCACAAGTTGGTCAGCATGACGTCGTATTACGTTCTCTCCAACGTCTACCGTGTACATCAAGGGTCCTTGTCGGGCACGAATTGTTCCGGATTGCCATTTATCATTCCTATAGTCCCTGGCCAACACTGGTTGTCCTATTTCGAAACTCCGAGTGGCCTTGTTATTTACGTGCTGGAATTGCTTGTTTTCGACTTCCCTACGCACATTGGGTTTTAACAAATCCAACTGGGACCGCAACCTCCTGTTATAGAGCATTATGGCAGGGCTTTGATTTGTCACTGCATGCGTGGCGTTTCGATATGCCATCAGGAAATTGTCCACCTTGTGTTGTAGTGGAATATGGTCTTCGCTCATGGCCTTTATCGCCTTTTTGAACGTTTGTACAAATCTCTCGGCCAACCCATTTGTAGCCGGATGATATGGGGCAGATGTATAGTGTTTCACCCCATTCTTTTTCATGAATTTCTGGAATTCTTCTGACACGAACTGTGGTCCGTTGTCTGAACATATTTGTTCCGGCAACCCATTCCTTGCAAATATGGTTCTTAGAACTGCGATCGTCTTTTCAGAGGTAGTGGTCGACATCTTAATCACTTCTGGCCATTTAGAATGTGCGTCTACTGCTATCAAAAACATGGAATCCATGAATGGACCTGCAAAGTCGATATGCACACGTTGCCATGAGGTTGAAGGCCATTCCCACGGATGCAGCAGTGCAATTGGAGGTGCGTTTTGAACTTTTTGGCACCCTGAGCAGCTTTTAGTCAGATCCTCTATTTGTTTGTCGATACCTGGCCACCACACATAAGCCCT
Source organism: Somniosus microcephalus (assembly GCF_052327205.1). Taxonomy (NCBI): domain Eukaryota; kingdom Metazoa; phylum Chordata; class Chondrichthyes; order Squaliformes; family Somniosidae; genus Somniosus; species Somniosus microcephalus. The sequence goes on along the minus strand of NC_140993.1, from coordinate 162,006,356 downwards.
AGCAAGGCTTTTCATCTTGACTCCCTCCAGGTGACCTTCATGCAATTCCTTCAGAACTCTCTCCCTTAATTTAGGAGGAATAATCACCCTTGTTCCATACATCAATGTTCCTTGACAGACGGACAGCTGTTCTCGTCTGGCTGAGAATGCTGGTAACAGTGGGTCGCCATGTGCTGGCCATCCCTTCACTGTCAAATCGTAGACCCGAGACAGTGTCGCGTCGTTTCGGGTCTCTCTCTCAATACCCGCATTGGTGACTGGTAAGCATTCGATGATGGTCGAGTGAAATATCTCGACAGGGTCAACTGCCGGTGCCTCTTCCACTGTAGGTAGTGGCAGGCGCGACAGCTGATCAGCATTACCATGTTGCTTTGTACCTTTGAATTCGATATCATATTGATGTGCCCCTAGGAAAAGGGACCATCTCTGAAGCCTCTGCGCCGTCATAACCGGAACACCCTTCTTAGGGTTAAAAATGGAAACCAACGGCTGACGATCTGTCAGCAGCGTAAACTTTTGGCCTTGCAGGTAATGGTTAAATTTCTTAACTCCCCACACGAGGCTGAGAGCCTCCCTATCTATCTGAGCATAGTTGCGCTCTGCGGAGGTCAATGATCTGGATGCGAACGCGACTGGCCTTTCCAAGCCATTTGGAAACTTATGTGAGAGCACTGCCCCGATACCATATGGAGAAGCATCACAAGCTAAGCGAATAGGCAGCGTTGGGTTAAAGTGAGCCAACACTTCCTTAGAGGTGATTAGTGCCTTGCTTTTTTGAAAAGCCCGCTTACAATCATCGCTCCACTTCCATGGTATTCCCATTTGCAAAAGAGTGTTCAGCGGGTGTAACACCGTGGATAAATTTGGAAGAAACTTGTGGTAATAGTTAACCAACCCAAGGAACGACCTCAACTGGGATACATTTTCCGGAGCGGGAGCTTTCACAACAGCTTCGATCTTGTCAGGTGACTTATGGAGCCCCTCCTGGTCAATGACGTGGCCGCAGTACGAGATTCGCTTTTGAAAGAACTCACATTTCTGGCGATTAACTCTGAGCCCATATTCTTTCAATCTGGTGAGCACCTGCTCCAAATTCGCGAGGTGATCCTTATCATCATCTCCTGTAATCAGAATGTCGTCCAGGTAGCATTGTGTGCCTGGAATTCCCTGCAATACCTGCTCCATGGCCCTTTGCCAAATCGCTGGAGCCGATGCCACTCCAAAAACCAGTCTATTATACCAATATAAGCCCTTATGTGTGTTGATCGTGAGATACTGGCATGACGCTTCATCAACTTCCATCTGTAGGTACGCCTGCGCCAGGTCTATCTTGGTGAAGTGTTTCCCGGCAGACAGCGAAGCGAAGATATCTTCAATCCGCGGAAGCGGATATTGCACCGTGTGAAGAACCGGATTAACAGTGATCTTGAAATCGCCACAGATGCGAACCTTCCCAGGTTCCCCCGGCTTGTTGCTCAACGAACGCTTCATGACAGGAACAATGGGTGTAGCCCATTCGCTCCAGTCCACCTTGGACAGTACCCCTGAACGTTCTACCCCTTCCAGCTCTGCTTCCACAGCAGGTCGTATCGCATAAGGTACCGGTCTGGCTTTGAAAAATTTTGGGTTTGCATGTTCTTCAACCTTGATGTTTGCCGTAATTCCTTTCAGTCTTCCCAGTCCCTGTTGGAACACCTCCTTAGCATCGTCCAATATTTTGGACAGTTGTTTAGGTTTGACGTCGTCCTCTTTACAGGAATCTACAGTCAGTGCTTGTATGGAATGCCAGTCCACATTTATTCTCCGGATCCATTCCCGTCCCAGTAGTGGCGGACCTCCATCAGGTAACACATACAAGTCCATTTCCTGACTTTCTTTACCACTGTAGACCACATTTACTTTTATCTTTCCGATGGGGTATATACTATTTGCCCCGTGTATGTTTTCAATACAATCTCCGTATCCCTCAGGGGAATGTGCGAGAATAACCTTTTGTAATCTTGCTTATTCATGACCGTCAATGCCGATCCAGTGTCCAATTCCATCTTCACTTGGACTCCTGCTATCCGAAGCATGACCCAGATAGTTTGGTGGTCTGCTGTGTTACCCACATTATGTATTTTTAGACAACCCAGTTCCTTACTGCTGGAGTCTGAATCCATCTTCTGTTCATCCAAACTGTTCTCTGTCACCTTGTGTACTTTTTTGTACTTCTCCTGCGGCGACCTTTTGCTGCTGGTCTTCTTTCCTGACCGGCATACTCTCACTATGTGACCAAGTTTGCCACATTGCCTGCATTCTTTATCTTTGAACCAGCACTGGTTCTGGTCATGTGTTGTCCTTCCGCAATGATAGCACTTTACTGCGCCCAATGCCATTTCATTGGTGCTGAATTCCAATGGCCTTTGCTGTATCTCTGCAGCGCCTCGTGCTGCTGCCTCGTGCGATGCTGCAATGCTGAAAGCTTTGTCCAGCGTAAGATCCTTTTCCTCTAGCAGTCGCTTCTGGGTTCCTTCCCTTAGGAGCCCACACACAAACCTATCTCTCAGTGCGTCTGCTAGTCCTGTACTGAACTGACAGTACTTTGATAATCGAACTGCGCAAGTTAAGAATTCAGCGTTGCTTTCCTCTTTAAGTTGGATTCTTTTGTAGAATTTAAATCGTTCCGCTATCAGCAGCAGTGTGGAGTTTAAATGCTCTTGCCAGGATAGTAACAATATCCGCGAAACTCTTTCCTACCGGTTTATCTGGTGTTACAAGGTTCCTTAATAACCCGTACATCTTCGCACCCATCGAGTTTAATAGGGTTAGTGCTTTCTTATCCTCCGGTACCTCATTCGTTGTACAGTAAACTTCGACGCGTTCCACATAAGTGGCCCAATCTTCCACATCGCTATCAAAAGCAGTGATGTTACCCGTTTTTGGCATCCTTGTTGAGTTTCCTTTCCTTCGGATATGATTATTATTTTATTTTATTTTTTTTCAAAATGGCGGCTTCCCGCGCTTGGCGGCTTTTCCCGCGCTTGTCTTCTTCCCCCGCCGACTCAAAATGGCGATTACCGCGCTGTTGCCGTTCTCGCCTCCCAGCGGTCCTTTATTTTCCCCTACGCTGCTGCTCTTGTTCCCCGCCGCTCCCGCGGTCCTTGTGGACATAAACGCTTTTCTGGCTGCTGCACGTCTCTGCCCCGATTGCAGTCCGGCCCCTGACAACGGCTGCGGTCGTGTTCTCCGCCCTTTTCGTCGTTTCCCTCCCCTTCTCTTACTGACAACTCGGCCGACTTCCCCCCCGTGCCGCTCGATCGGGCTTACCCGCCGCTGTCGTCGAAGGGATGTTCACTGATGTTTGACTTCGTGGCCAGAACCCAACCCGGGTTCCCGCTTGCCTCCCGTGCTATGCAGTGCCCAGCAGGATGTTGAGGGTGGATGTCCTTGATCGACGCCCGTTTCAGAGGCGAAGCTTCCTTTGATGCAACTGCCGCTAGGTAAGATCAGACTCGTCGCCACTGTTGAGTCTGTGTTTCCAAATGTAGTTATGCTGAATAACTGGACACAGACTACAGAAATAATTAAACAGGTCTTTAGTAATTGAGGGTCAGGGCTGAACTGGAATACACTTTGCTCCACAGGGTTTATATACCGGTGTGGTCACCACTGGTACTACAATGTACAGGAGCCATCAAAAAGTAGTCCATCACCTTAAGGTATCCTCTTAAGGTGGTACAGGTTACATACACTACACTTGGCACTGGGAAAATTCTGGCCCAAGTCTCGGTCAGCAGTCTGGTATGACTCCCCTACCCCCCCGCTCCCCTCCCCCCGCCCTTCCCACCCACCCACCTCCTACGTGTAAACTGACTTGGGAGCAGAAATATTTCCAGGGTTAAGAGAACAGCTCGGAGCAGATGGAATTCCCACCCTGCCAGAAATGCCCCTCAAATGGAAAGCTTAGGCCATTACGTTTATGCATATTCTGTTCATAACACTATCATATTTTTACCCGATTGGGTCAAATTGCTTATTTAAAAAAAACCAATTCAGAACTGTGAAACTATGTATAGTTAGCAAAGTCTTCCAGTCAAAAAACTGCAGAATGTGACAGTGAAAATATTTTTTGAAAATCTTTCACCTGACATTCCTAAGGATTCTAACATAATAAAAACATTAAAATGTAATATTACAATCACATAACTAAAAGTACTTTTAAAATGACTTTTGGGCACCTTCTGTAAGGTTTTACTTTGAGGCCTTAGCTCTTGAACGACTGGGCTTAGAGTCATCATAGTCATAGAGTTATACAGCACAGAAAGAGGCCCTTTGGCCCATCGTGTCCGCACCGGCCATCAAGTCCTATCTATTCTAATCACATTTTCCAGCACTTGGTCCGTAGCTTTGTAAGCTATGGCGTTTCAAGTGCACATCTAAATGCTTCTTGAATGTTGTGAGGGTCCCTGCCCCCTCACAGCATTCAAGAAGCATTTGGATGAGCACTTGAAATGCCATAGCATACAAGGCTACGGACCAAATGCTGGAAAATGGGATTAGATTAGACAGGGCTTGATGGCCGGCGCAGACGCGATGGGCCGAAGGGCCTCTTTCTGTGCTGTAAAACTCTATGACTCTATGACTCGACCACCCTTTCAGGCAGTGAGTTCCAGATTCCAACCACCCTTTGGGTGAAAAGGTTTTTCCTCAAATCCCCTCTAAACCTCCTGCCCCTTACCTTGAAACTATGCCCCCTGGTTACTGACCCCTCTACTAAGGGGAAAAGTTCCTTTCTATCTACCCTATCAATGCCCCTCATAATTTTGTACACCTCAATCAGGTCCCCCCTCAGCCTTCTCTGCTCTAAGGAAAACAACCCCAGGCCTGTCCAATCTCTCTTCATAGCTGAAGCGCTCCAGCCCAGGTAGCATCCTGGTGAATCTCCTCTGCACCATCTCCAATGCAATCACATCCTTCCTATAGTGTGGCAACCAGAACTGCACACAGTATTCCAGTGTGACCTAACTAGCGTTTTGTACAGCTCCATCATAACCTCCCTGCTCTTATATTCTATGCCTCGGCTAATGAAGGCAAGAATCCCATATGCCTTTTAACCACCTTATCTACCTGTCCTGCTGCCTTCAGGGATCTATGTACATGCACACCAAGGTCCCTCTGATCCTCTGTCCTTCCTAGGGTCCTACCATTCATTGTGTATTCCGTTGCCTTGTTAGTCCTCCCAAAATGCATCACCTCACACTTTTCAGGGTTAAATTCCATTTGCCACTGTTCGGCCCATCTGACCAACCCGTCTATATCGTCCTGTAGCCTGAGGCTTCCCTCCTCGCTATTTACCACTCCACCAATTTTCGTGTCATCTGCGAACTTACTGATCATACCTCCTACATTCCTATCTAAATCATTAATGTACACTACAAACAGCAAGGGACCCAGCACCGATCCCTGCGGTACACCACTGGACACAGGCTTCCAGTCACAAAAACAACCTTCGACCATCACCCTCTGCCTCCTGCCACTAAGCCAATTTTAGATCCAATGTGCCAAATTGCCCTGGATCCCATGGGCTCTTATCCTCTTGACCAGTCTCCCATGCGGGACTTTGTCAAAAGCCTTACTGAAGTCCATGTAGACTACATCAACTGCACTACCCTCATCCACACACCTAGTCACCCCCTCGAAAAATTCAATCAAATTGGTTAGACATGATCTCCCCCTGACAAAGCCATGCTGATTATCCTTGACTAATCCTTGCCTCTCCAAGTGGAGACTAATTCTGTCCCTCAGAATTTTTTCCAATAATTTCCCTGCCATGGATGTTAAGTTCACTGGCTTGTAATTCCCTGGTTTATCCCTACTACGCTTCTTGAATAATGGTACTACGTTAGCTGTCCTTCAGTCCTCTGGCACCTCCTCTGTGACCAGAGAGGTTCTGAAAATTTGTGTCAGAGCCCCTGCAATCTCCTCCCTTGCCTCACACAGCAGCCTGGAATACATCTCGTCTGGGCCTGGGGATTTATCCAATTTTAAGCCCGCTAAAACCGCTAGTACCTTCTCCCTTTCAATACTCATTTGTTCAAGTATATCACAATCCCCCTGCCTGATTGCTATGCCTACATTGTCCTTCTCCATAGTGAACACAGATGCAAAATATTCATTTAAAACCTCACCCACATCTTCCGGCTCTACACACAGATTGGCACTTTGGTCCCTAATGGGCCCTACTCTTTCCCTGGTTATCCTCTTGCCCTTAATATAAAACACCTTGGGATTTTCCTTTATTTTGCCCGCCAGTGTTTTTTCATGCCTCCTCTTCGCCTCCTAATTTCTTTTTTAAGTACCCCCCTGCAATTTCTATACTCCTCTAGGGCTGCCACTGTTTTTAGTGCTTTGTATTTGCCAAAAGCCTCCCTTTTTTTCCTAATCCATTCTTGTATATCCCTTGACATCCAGGGTTCCCTGGGCTTGTTGGTCCCACCCTTGACCTTTACGGGAATATGTTGGCGTTGTACTCTCTCTATTTCCTTTCTGAAAGACTCCCACTGCTCTGATGTGGATTTTCCTACAAGTAGCTGATTCAAGTCCACTTTGGCCAGATCCTGCCTTATCATATTAAAATCGGCCTTCCCCCAATTTAGCACCTTTATTTTCAGTCCATCTTTGTCCTTTTCCATGACTACCTTAAATCTCACCGAATTATGGTCACTGTCACCAATATGCTCTCCTACTGACACTTCTACCACTTGCCCGGCTACATTCCCTAGAATTTGGTCCAGTACCACCCCCTCTGTTGTAGGATTTTCTACATGCTGGCTCAAAAAGCGCTCCTGGATGCACTTTAAGAATTCCGCACCCTCTAAGCCTCTGCCTATCCCAGTTAATATTGGGGAAGTTGAAATCCCCTACTACTATTTCCCTATTATTTCTACACTTCTCTGAGATTTGCCTACATATCTGTTCCTCTATCTTCTCCTGACTATTTGGGGGCCTATAGTACACTCCCAGCAAAGTGCTTGCCCTCTTTTTGTTTTTAAGTTCTACCCATATGGCCTCATTAGAGGAATTTGCTAAGATATCATCCCTTCTTACAGCAGTAATTGACTCCTTGATTAATATTGCGACACCCCCTCCTCTTTTACACACCCTCTGTCTCGCCTGAAGATTCTATACCCCGGAATATTGAGCTGCCAGTCCTGCCCCTCCCTCAACTATGTCTCTCTGATAGCAATAATATCATACTTCCATGAGTTCATCAACACCTTCAATTCATCTGCCTTACTCACAAGACTCCTTGCATTAAAATAAATGCCATCCAGCCTTGCCATACTCCCTTGTGATGTTACATATTTGTTCTGCCTTCCAGGCTGACTTGTTTTTCCTCTATATTTGGTTGTGCATCACCCCCTATTATAGCTCCACTCCATATCCCACCCCCCTGCCAAGTTAGTTTAAACCACCCCCAACAGTACTAGCAAACCTCCCCGCAAGGATGTTGGTCCCGCTCTGGTTCAGGTGCAACCTGTCCGACTTGTACAGGTCCCACCTTCCCCAGAAGCAGACCCAGTGATCTAGGAAACTAATGACCTCCCTCCTGCACCAACTCTTTAGCCACACATTCATCTGCTCTATCTTCCTATTCCTATACTCACTAGCACGTGGCACCAGGAGTAATCCAGAGATTACAGCCTTTGAGGTACTGCTTTTTAAACTGCTACCTAGCTCCCTAAATTCTTGTTGCAGGACCTCATCCCTCTTTCTACCTATGTCGTTGGTACTAATGTGAACCACGACCTCAGACTGTTCGCCCTCCCCCTTCAGAATGCCCTGCAGCTGTTCAGTGATATCCTTGACCCTGGCACCAGGGAGGCAACATACCATCCTGGAGTCATGTCTGCGGCCACAGAAACGTCTATCTGTTCCCCTTATGATAGAATCCCCTATCACTATTGCTCTCCCACTCTTTTTCCTCCCCTCCTGTGCAGCTGAGCCATTCATAGTGCCACGGACTTGGCTGTTGCTGCATTCCCCTGAGAAACCATCTGCCCCAGCAGTATCCAAAACGGAAAATCTGTTGGAGAGGGAGATGGACCCAGGGGACTCCTGCACTACCTTCCTAGCTCTTTTACTCTGTCTGGCGGTCACCCATTCTCTGTCTGCCTGTGCACTCTTTACTTGCGGTGTGACCACCTCGTTAAACGTGCTATCCATGAAGATCTCAGCTTCGCGGATGCTCCACAGTGACTCCAGCCGCAGCTCTAGCTCCGAAACATGGATTTCAAGTAGCTGCAACTGGAGACACTTCCTGCACATGTGTTCGCCCTGGACACCGAAAGTGTCCCTGACTTCCCACATAGCACAGGAGGAGCACTCCATGCTGCCGAACTGCCCTGCCATGTCCTACCCTTAATTTACTCCCTTGAAATTGATACTTTCCTCATTGTCAACTGAAAGGAGTTACCAACTATAATGTCCTAACAGTTCCCAGAATGCCATGGTCTAAGCACGAGAGGTGTACAGAATCTTTCAGCATACATCAATATCTTTCACTGTACAACTGTTCACCATTTACATAAACGATTTGGACTTGGGAATTGGAAGTACAATTTCAAAATTTGCTGTTGACACCAAATTGGGGGTATAGTTAATACAAAGGGGGACTGCGACAAAATACAGGAAGACATTAATAAACTTGCAAAATGAGCATGTAATTGGCAAATGAACTTCAGTATAACTAAGTGCAAGTTAATACATTTTGGTAGGAAGAATATGGAGGCCACATGCTCCTTGGAAAATAAGACCTAGAAATTGGATATGGCCCGAAAACGGGCAGTGTCATGGCCCGGCACTATTAAGCTGCGCCATGTCAAACTACTCTAGGTAACACACAAAATTCATGCTCTGTCCTCATTAACATGATTATAGTGCTGATCTTAGCGCTAAAACTGTTGCTCTTTGGCTTACCGCTCAACAGATGGGCCAATATCAGGTGCAGTTTAATTGCAAGTCATATTTGGCACAGGATTTATCTACTACTTAAAGGGGAGGTGCATTGATGCAATAGCACCTCATTGTCATTCCACTTGGAACTCCACTTGGAAGCAACTACAAAGAGCTGGCTGAGCCTCAGCACAGGAAGCGAGCAAGACGATTCTCAGATTAGGCTCTGGAAGCACTGGTGGTGGTCCTGGAGAGGAGGCAGGCTGTCCTCTTCCCGCAAGCTGGCAGGAAGCCATAGGCCCATACGTCCAGAAGGCTGTGGCAGGAGATATCTGACTATGTGACGGCCACCAGTGTAGTCCCCAGGTCCTTCATCCAATGCCGCAAGAGGTTTAATGACCTCACAAGACAGGTCAAGGTGAGTGAAGGCTTCAGGAAATGCCATATTCCATCATCTGCACCACAAGCCTCTATCACTGCTCAGTGCACCACACCCCCATCACTAACCTGCCAACAATCTCTATCTATCACCACTCAGATCTCACAATCATAGCTTCACTTCACCCTCACAACCGTACCACTGCTGCAACACTCACACCCACATCTCACACCTTGCACACTGATAGCTATTCACCTATGGCAGGCACATCACCCAAACACATTGCACCACACTCACTCACGCACTTCCCTTTCTCTTGCAGGCCAAGGTCACACCCAATCACCGGGAGCAGCGGCAGTCAGGCTGGGGGCAAGCTGTGATATAGGCCTTGAGCCAACTGGAGGAGAGAGGTCTCAACATCATTGTAGGGCTGACACTGAGGCCGTGGCAATGGGAAAAGTTGAAGCCCTTGGGGACAACAATGGTATGCTCAGTCCTAATCCTTCTTCTCACATTCCACTTCCCCCTCATCCCACAATCTTTTCTCACTTACAAGCTGATGATGCGGTATGCATGCATATCTTGCTTTCCCCTGCCCCCTCACCATAACCCTTTCTGCTTTCAGATAACCCCAAGAACAAGCAACAACAGAGCCTGTCCCCGAGACGATGGAGGAGAGCAAGGGGGGAGAAGAAGATGACACAGCGTCACTACATCTGCCACTTGCAGACACCAGTTCAGAAACTGGCACTGCACGTAATTTAGAGACTAGTGTAGATGCGGGATCTGCACAGGGTGAGGCACTGGGCACGAGTAAGCTGCAGCAAGGCCAGGGGGAAAGGATAGCTCGGGGGCCAGCACTCCAGAGGGCGAGTTCGTGCACGAGTTCTGCTGCATAGGACTCAGATGAGGATCTCACTGGGGCGGCCTTCAGAAGAAGGGTGATGGGCAGGCACACGGAAATCCCAGGTGCAATGACAAACCTGCCAGAGAGCCTCTTAGCAATGTCAAGGAGTCAAGGAGCATGGAGGAGTCTGCCTCCAACATTGCATGGGGCTTTGCACAGAGCAAGGAGCCCAGGATTTCCAGGCTGGAAATGATGGAAAACTCCAGGAGAGACTGTTGACCCAGACATGATGCTACGTGTGATGGGCAATGTCACAGCTGCCATTGCAGCACAGGCGGAAGTGACCCAACAATTTAATGCTGCAGTGGAAGCACAGATCGCTGTCCTGCAATCTCAGCTTGCTGCCATCATGGCTGGGTTTACCACTGTCGAACGGAGCTTGCAGGGTGTCGCAAAAGGCCAGCAAGCTGTCCTCCACCAAATTGCTAGGAATACTGAGGTGCCGCCCTGGGGGAGTGGCAATGATCAGTGGAGCAGGAGCCTGCTGTCCTCTCTCAGGATGACAGCATTTCTGTTCCCACCACTGCCAATCCGCCATTGCCCTTGCTGCTGCCTGTCAGCCAGCCAGCCCAGACTGCTGCCGCCCATGCCGAGGTGGTGCAGTCTACAGCTGGGCGATCTAGGTCCAGAGCTGCTCAAGATCATCCTGCAAGGCCATCTGAAGTCTTCCCCATGGAAACTTAGCAGCCTTCCACAAGCCATGCTGCAGTCACTGGGGGAGCATTTCACAGGAGCACTGGATCAGGAAATGGCACCCGAACGACAGGCACTAAGGGATTACACAAGGGTGATTAATTGATATAGTATGTGTGAATTGATTCTTAATAAATTTAATTATTTTGTTTGGAATTGTTGTTTTGTGGTGGGTCTCATTTCAGCTTTGTGCCCAGGAGGACGCTGAGATATTCCGCGACAGAGGGATGGTATGATGGAGATGTGGTGAGCAACGGGCATCTGGGGTTTCATTCACTCAAACCAGAGTCTGATGAGGTGTTCATGGACAGTTTATGCTGAAGGGAGATTTGCTGCCTGCTTCCTCCCTTCCTCCTCCTCCTCTCCCTCGTCCTCTGCTGAGGTGGTCCCGCAATCCCTGTTGGCAAAGGCTGCGCCCTCATGATGGCCAGGTTATGAAGCATGCAGCAGACCACCATGAAATGGGACACCAAGTACTGGAGGGCTCCTCCCAAGCGGTCAAGGCAGTGGAACCTTTGCTGCAGCAGGCCGATGGTCTGCTTGATGGTGTTTCTGGTGGCAGCAAGGCTTTCATTTTATGAGCACTGGGCACAAGTGGTGAAGTTGCAGAGGGGAGTCATCAGCCAGTTGAAGAGCGGATAGTTCTTGTCTCCGAGCAGCCACCCTCGGGTTTGACGTGGTGGCTGAAATATTGCTAACACACCAGACTGACGCAGGATGAAGGCATCATACTGCTGCCAGGATAGCGGGCATTGACCATCAGGAAGCACCGGGCGTGGTTGCACAACAACTGCACATTAAGTGAGTGGTAGCCTTTGCAGTTATGGAAGATCTCAGGATTGTTATGTGGCGTCCGCAAAGCCACGTGGGTGCAGTTGATGGTGCCCTGCACCATGGGGAAGCCCACTTTCATGGCAAAGCCACGTGTGCACTCATCCTGCTTCTCTCTGTTCGGAGAGAAGAAAACGTAATCCCTTCTCCTGGTGTAGGGAGCCTGTGTGACCTCCCAGATACAGTGATGGACAACGAACTGTGAGATTAGCTATGTCTCCTGCTGCAGACTGGAAGGATCCGCTGGCAAAGAAAATGAGGGCCATGGTGACTTTGAGGGCCACTGAGAGAGCCGTGGTCGCCCTGCTCTCAGGCTGCAGGTCTGGTTGCAGGAGGTGGCAGAGTTCTGTGACCACCTTCTTGGTGAAACGGAGCCTCTGAATACACTGCTCCTCGCTTAAGTGGATATAAGAAAATTGCTCTCTGAAGACCCTACATGGGTAAGGCCTCTGTTGAAAGCCCTCCTGGCCCTCCTCTTCCTCACCCTGCGCGCATTTTCTCTTCTTCACTGCCTCCACTCCCTCTCCCTAAGATACTCGAGCACGAGGGGGACTGCCAGTAGAGCCCCCATGACTATGAGCAAGTGTTGTGAACAGAAGCCTTTAAATAAGAATGAAGGCGTTCTCCACTTGCCCCAACACTCCTGTTATCGTAGGCCCTTGAAAGAAGTTTATATAGCTGCTGCAGAAAGTTGCAGAGAGCCAGTCAAACTGCAGAAACATGTCAGGTGCAAGTAGTTGCTGAAGATCCCATTAAATAGTACTGATGGAGTCTCCTTCCTGCTTGTCAACGCTTGCTCAGCTGGTCGCAGTTAAGGCATGCCGGTAAGTGGAGCGGCGAAGTTGAAAATGGCAGATTGGGTGTCAAGTGATCATTGCACGCTCACTGACGTCATGATCTGCATAATCTACATAATTTTCGCGAGTGCCGCCCAGCCGAAAATGATGGCCAACGCAGGACCCGCCGGCAGTGGGCAAAAATGCGGCGGCCGCTATTTCTTCCCCAAATCAGGTGGTAACGACCTTCGCTAAACCCCTGAATTTTTAGCCCTAAGGCCTAGAAATTGGGTTGGGGCGCCAAAGTGGCGCAAAAGTCGGCTGAGCGCAAGATTTAGCGCAGCGATCGGTCTGATACCGATCGCCAGAAATTCAGTTTCAGTGCCCCTCGAGGGAGACGGGGCGAGGCTCGAGGCGCTCCACGTCCCTCTTAGGGCGCTGAAACTGATTATCGCAGCGCAACGTGCTGCTGCGCCACATGCTGCGGCACGGCATGCTGCGGTACTGCAGGCCTTCCTCCCACTGTTAAGGGGGAGGTGCCTGCAACAGCGCGATCCCCGATCGTGAGTGCCGGCAAATGAGCCCGGCACCAAGGAGAAGTGCCGGGCTCTCGGGAAACAGCCGGCAATGCTGCGGGGGTGGGGGGGTTAGGAGGCTGGGGACGGAGGTGCTGGCAGGCGGCCGCCAAAAAAGCGGCCGCCCCGCACCTCCACCTTAACTTGCGCTGCTGCCGGCACAGTAAGGCCCCGTGAACCGGGCGCGGGTAGCGAGCGGCGCAACTGCGGCATTCGCTACCAAATATCGCGAACGGGGCACGAATGGGGCGCTGCGCACACCGATGATGTCATCGGTGGCGGCGCAGCGCAAATGCCTAACGCCACCATTAGCGCCCCTACTGAATATCGTCGGAGACGCAGCCAGTGGCGCTACAGCCACTGACTGCCTCTTTAGGCGCTAACAGGTGGCGCTACTCACCCAATTTCTCCCCCTAAATGTCTAAATGGGGTGATGGAACAGGGGGATCTGAGGGTACAGACACACAGATCACTAAAAGTTGCAACACAGGTCATTAAACCCATAAAAAAAGCAAACAAAGCACTGTTGTTCATTTCTAGAGGGATAGAATTGAAAGCAGAAACATTCTTTAAATTTGTATAGAAATTTGTATAGTACTGTGAAGAGCCTGGTCTCAATATTATAAAAAGGACATAGAGGCACTGGAGAAGGTACAAAAAAGATTTACTAGAATGATACCAGAACTGAGCGGTTATACCCATTAGAAAAGATTGAACAGGCTGAGGGGTGACCTGATAGAGGTCTTCATGATTATGAAAGGATTTGATAGGCTAGACGTAGAAAACAAGTTTCCACTTGCGGGCGAGAGCAGAACTAGGGGCCATAAATAAATCCAATAGGGAGAAACTTCTTTACACAGAGAATGGCTAGAATGTGGAACTTGCTACCACAGGGAGTAGTTGAGGCAAATAGCATAGATACATTCAAGAGGAAGCTAGGTAAGCACATGACGGATAAAGGAATAGAAAGATATGTTGATGGGGTTAGATGAAGAGGGATAGGAGGTGGCTCTTGTGGAGCATAAAAACCAGCATGGACCTGTTGGACTGAATGGCCTGTTTCTGTGTTGCAAATACATTGTAACAGGATTTTTGAGTTTCTTTGGGGCAAATATTCACTACCTTAGCGCCTCCAGTTAGTGCCATCTGCTGGTGCTAAAGGGATGCTGGAGCATTATCACCAGGGCGAGGCAAATCCAGCGCCGCACGCCAAATCCCGCCCCCCCCGCCCCCGCAGCGCCGCCGCTAACAGTTATCACCGGGAGCCTCAATGCCAGGTGGATCATTATGTCAGTGAATGTGCAAGTCTCAATGACCACCCGATCTGCGAAATTGATTGTCGCCACCTACCTTAGCGCCTGGAGGAAACAGCGACAGGGAGAGCGTGAAGCACGAGGAAGCCAGCTCCAGGGACGTTACTTAAAGGAATCATCAGTAATGAGTTGCTGCTATAGGTTAGTGGAGTTTCAGTGCTTTCTTGTCAGTTTCACATAGTGCAACAGTCTCATTCCGTGATTTCAAGGTTATTTAGTATCAGGAGTGCTGTGGCAACTAAAAAGTAGCTACATTTATTCTTAAAAAATCAAACTGCTACACTTGGTTATATTAATAGGGGTGGTACTGGCAGTCAACCTCGCTCTCCAGGATCTACGGCAGAGGCAGCGAGAAAGACTGGAACAGAGGGAGAAGGAGGGCCATCAGGGCTCTCAACAGGAGGATTTGCCCTCCGAGGGTATTCCGAGAGTACTTCTCTCACCTCCAATTAAGCGAGGAGCAGTGTATTAGAAGGCTCACTTCACAAAGGAGGTGGTCACAGAACTCTGCCACCTCCTGCAACCAGACCTCCAGCCTCATATCAGGACCACCACGGCTCTCTCAGTGGCAGTCAAGGTCACAACCGCCCTCAATTTCTTCACCATCGGATCCTTCCAGTCTGCAACAGGAGACATAGTTAACATCTTGCAGTTCGCTGTCCATTGCTACATCCAGGAGGTCACAGAGGCTCTCTACAGTAGGAGAAGGGACTACATTTCCTTCCCCATCACCAGAGAGAAGCAGGAAGAGCATGCATGTGGCTTTGCCAGGATAGCGGGATTCCCCATGGTGCAGGGCGCCATTGATTGCGCCCATGTGGCTTTGCGGGCACCGCATAACAATCCAGAAGTCTTCCGTAACTGCAATCACTTAATGTGTAGTTGGTGTGCGACCACACACCGCTAATCCTCAATGTCAATGCCCGCTATCCTGGCAGCAGCCACGATGCCTTCATCCTGCACCAGACCGGTGTGCCAGCAGTCTTCCAGCCACCAAGTCAAGCTCGCAGCTGGCTGGTCGGAGACAAGAGCTGTCCGCTCTCCACCTGGCTCCTGACTCCCCTCCGCAACCCCAACACTGATATAATGAGAGCTATGCTGCCACCAGGAACATAATTGAGCAGGTCATCGGGCTGCTGAAGCAACAGTTCCGCTGCCTTGACCACTCGGGAGGAGTCCTCCAATGCTCGGCTGAGCAGGTGTTCCATTTCATGGTAGTTTGCTGCATGCTCCACAACTTGGCCATCATGAGGGCCCAGCCTTTGCCACCAGGGATTGTGGACCACATCAGGAGGAGGAAGAGGGTGAGGAGGAGGAGGAGGAAGAAGAGGAAGATGAGGAGGATGATGAAGAGGAGGAACAGGAGAGGGGGAGGAGGCAGCCACTCAATCGGCCTTCCAGAAGGGCGGTCTGTGATTGCCTCAGCAGACTGTGGTTCCAATAAATTAAACCCCAGATCCCCGTTGCTCACCACACCACCATCATTCCATCCCTGTCGCAGGCCATATTACAGCACAAAGTTGAAATGAGACACACCACAAAAGAATCCAAACTGAATTAATACATTTATCAATAATCAGTGAACACATATTTACACCAAAAATATTAACTATTCACCCTTGTGCAATTCCTTAGTGCCTTGTGTTACTGTGCCTTTGCCTACTCTAGTGCTCCTATGAAGTGTTGGCCCAATGGCTGCAGCAGGGCTGGTGGAAGGCTGCTGAGTGTCCGTGCGGGAGACTTCAGATGGCCTTGTAAGACGCCCTCGACCAGCTCTGGGCCTGGAAGGCCTGGCTGTAGACTGCACCACCTCAGCATGGGCGGCAGCAGTCTGGGCTGGCTGGATGACAGGCAGCGACAAGGGCAATGGTGGAGTGGCAGTGGTGGGAGCAGGAATACTGTCATCCTGAGAGAGGACAGGAGGTTTCTGCTCTCCCCGGTGCCACTGCCACTCCCCCGGTGCAGCACCTCAGCATCCCTAGCAATCAGTTGAAGCACAGATTGCTGGCCTGCTGCAATAACGTGAAAGCCCCGGTCAACGGTGGTAGACCCAGCCATGATGGGAGCAGTCAGCACTTGCATGGTATCAAGCTGAGACTAAATGAGGGCAGTCTGAGATTGGATGGCACCAAGCATAGCCTGCATTACAGCACTAAGACTTTGTGTCGTTTCTGCCTGTGTTGTAATGGAAGCTGCCAGATCGCCCATCACACACGTCATCAGGTCTGGGTTGCCACTGTTTCTCTGGGAGTCTACCATCCTTTGCAGACTGGAAATGATGGACTCCATGGTGTGTACAGAGCCTTGTGCAATGTTGGAGGTGGACTCCTCCACGCTCCTTACCATTGCCGAGAGGCTCTCGAGCACCCTTGCCATTGCACCTATCATCTCCGTGTGCATGACCATTACCCTTCTTCTAAAGGCCTCCCCATCAAGGTCCTCAACGAAGTCCTGTGCAGCAGAACTCGCCCTCCGGGGAGCTGGCCCCCAAGCTAACCTTTGCCCCTGGCCTTGTTGCAGCCCACTCGTACCCGGTGCCTCACCCTGTGCAGATCCCGCTACCATACTAGCCTCTAAAGAACGCATAGTGCCAATATCTGAGCTGGTGCCTGCAGGTGAGACATGCAGTGATGCGGTGTGTTCTGCCTCCTCCTCTTCTCCCTCCTCACTCTCAATGGTGCTCTCAGGGACAGGCTGCTCAGGCGCTTGCTCATTATCTGAAAGCATAAAGGCACAACAGTCAGGTTAAGGTGAGGGGAGGGGGGCAGGAAGGGAGAAATGCATGCATACAGCATGATTAGCTGGAAAGTGCGAAAGAATTGTGGGATGAGGAGGAAGTAGGATGTGAGAAGGAGTAGGGATGAACATACCGTTGTTGTCCCCAAGGGGGTTAACGTCACTGGTGGCCACGGCGCCCACCACTTGGTGCCCAATAATCTGCAGCACTCTATTTTCCAGCGCAGACAGTGGTTGGGTGTCGGCTTGTCCCCCGCCTATGCACTCCTGCTCCCTCCTGTTGTGAGCCACCTTGGCCTACAAGAGAAAGGAAAGCGTGTGAGTGAGTGTGGAGCAATGTGTTTGGGTGATGTGCCTGCCATAGTTGAATAGCTGTCATTGTGTGCAAGGTGTGAGATGTGGGTGTGAGTGTTAGTAGGTAGAGATTGTTGGTGGGTGAGTGCTGCGGGTGTGCTCCTCTGGGCAGTGTGTGAAGACTGTGGTTCACATGGTGGTATGTGGCATTTGTTGAAGCATTCACTCACCCTGACCACCCGAGTGAGGTCATTAAATTTCTTCCTGCACTGTGTGTGGCTGCTGGGGACCACAGTGCTGCCCGAGACGTGCTGTGCTACCTCCTCCACATGGTGTGGAAGACTTGCGATGAGGGCCTCTGGCCACTTGCCGGGTAGAACATCGCCCTCCATCTCTCCACAGCAAACACCAACACCTCCAATGCTTGATCTCTGAATTTGCAGGCTCTTTCCCTGGGGCCATGAGTGCAGCTGCATCAGTCCTCCGGCTCCTTCTCCTTGACCTGCTGCTGCTTACTGAAGAAGCTGCACAGCCAGCAATCCTGAGAATAAGGTTCTGCAGCAGCAATGAACCTCCCCTTTAAGAACTGAAAAAAGCCTGCGGCAGTCATGATTTGCAATTAGACTGCACCTGATATTGGTCCACCCTTTGAATGTAACGCAAATGAGCTTGGGCTTTAAGACTTGAATTAGGACTCCAATCATTTCTTTGAGCAGTGAGCATGAATTTTGTGTGCAGTCTAAAGCATTAGTGCCTGTCGCAAATTCTCCAACTTTTCTAATGATACCGTCCATTCCTGCGCTATAATGAATTTCTAGCCCTTTGTTTTATTCCAAATGATTTGAAAGCAAACCAGAGAATCATGTAACATTTGATTTAAATCACTTTTAAATGCTTAGTACGATAGAAAGCCTATTTCAGAGAAAGAGAATGATTACAACTCCCGTGCTTTGTTTTGTTTATACTGAGAAATCAAAAATAATTATCGTTTACAGAAAATATATTCATTTAAATCTGAAGCAGGCTATTGCTGTTTCAGAAAGCACATTAAGCGGAGAGGGACACAGAATCTCCTTCTTTAACCTAATTTAACTTTTTTTAAAGCTGAATTTTGAAATACCCACAATGTTTTTGTGGAGCCAAGGGGAGGATGACTGAGCAAAAGGGCTGATCCAGGAAATTTAGTAATTTTGTTATTAAAATTACCATCTTCAGGGGTGGAGGCCACTTGCAAGGCCACCCCCACTGGTGGGGCCCACATGAACCCTTGTAGAGGTAGTAATGCATCATTTTTCTCATGTTACCGGCCACCACTGATACACAGGGCCAGTAGTGGGAACTCTTCCGCTCCAAAATTTTTATCCCGTGGTTGCAATGGATGAGCTACAACTATTCGCATTGTAGACATTAGGTGAATTCAGGCTCTAGCCACCTGCAGAAATGGAAAGTTTCAACCAAGCTAACATTTAAAATAAATTAATGTTACATGATCTTGAGTGTTTTAGACAAGGTGGATAATAACCCCAGCAGCAATACACAAGTGGCTACTACTAAAGACATTCAAATTTACACCAGGAACATTGAAGTTCCACCTGAACATTTTGTATTCATACAAAAAAATCTGCACAGAATTGGAGCAAGGAACTGCTTTTGTCCACGGTACAGTTCAAATATGGGGTGAACATCTCTTGCTGATTTAGTGTTTTTAGAACATGCATTAACCCATGGAAAGTCAGTGAATTCCCCCTTGGTACCCCAGTACAATTTCTGTAAGTCTTCCCATATTCCCAGTAACTAGAAGCATCACATTTAAGATGCATAGGTGTGGTGTCCTAAATACAAATGCCTCTGGTTTTACTATAATGTCACATAATAAAAATTGTTTAAAACCTAAAAGTTTTTCAGCTAATATAAGTCATTTCTCAGTCTTGGTAATGCAGATTAACAAACTTACCATATATAGAAGGGAACCAAGAAGTTAATAAAATATTTAACTGACTCGATAAATTACTTTTTAGTTCTTGAGATGAAGGTTAGTGCTCTAGGACAGAACATCTACAATATCAGATGGTGCCAGCAGTTTTCTTCACTATTTTTTCTCCACGTTCCGGTCTCTTTGCTTCCTCTAGGTACCTGCTCCCAGGCCTCTGCCTATTCTGCTCGAGAGTATTCTATTTTTCCCACTTTAGTAACTAAAGCCGTGATTTTGCCGGTGTTCATAGGGCAGGTTTGGAGGTGGGTCCAGAGTTAAAATCAAAATGATTGATGGCGGGTTGCCACCATCCCACCTCCACGCGACTTTCCAAAGTGATGGGTCTGTGACTTCCGATCAGACCCGACACCAAGCGGCGGGAGAGGCACTAAGGTGGTCAACAGC
This sequence comes from Somniosus microcephalus, assembly GCF_052327205.1. NCBI lineage: Eukaryota > Metazoa > Chordata > Chondrichthyes > Squaliformes > Somniosidae > Somniosus > Somniosus microcephalus. Next base: position 161,986,538 of record NC_140993.1, on the reverse strand, counting down.
TTGTTAACTACCTGCTTAATCCTATTTTTACAGGCTTTTTTGATTTTGCCACATTTTCAGCATGTTCCATGTCGTTCGACAAACACGCCAGCTGATTGTGTCGGGTGTTGCAACAAGCTGAATAGTTCACAGCTGCAACTGCAGCATAAAAGCTAATCTGCAACATCAGTTCAATTTCAGATGCCAGAACTTTCTGTTTTCAGGCTTTGGAAGACATTTTTCAGGTGTATTGAGGTTGTAAGTGTTTGTTCTAAGATCTATATGCACTGTGACCTCCTTGGAATAACCTCTCCCCACATTGACTGAGCGCTTATAACATCACTTCCTCAACTGACATATGGACCAGCAGAATGGGAACCATTTATACCCTCTCATCCTGGTCCTTAGATTTGGAGGAAGAGTAGCCATGGCAGCAGCACCAACAGGAGTGCCAACCTTCTCCTCAGCCACCTGATGCTGCACAGGTCAGAGGGCATCAGCACAGGGCTGCACCATGCCGCAGGAGATACCCCCAACACAGGGTTTACAGGCAGAGGATGAGCTAACTCAACATGCATGCTAAAATGCGGAAGCAGCATGCTTTAGATAGGGTTAAGTGATCCCACAATCAACGGATCAGATCAAAGCTCTGCAGTCCTGCCACATCCAGTCTTGAATGGTGGTGGACCATTAAACAACTAATGGGAGGAGAAGGCTCCATGAATATCCCCATCGTCAATGAAGGTAGAGCCCAGCACGTGAGTGCAAAAGACAAAGCTGAAGCGTTTGCAACCATCTTCAGCCAGAAGTGCCGAGTGGATGATCCATATCGGCCTCCTCCTGAGGTCCCCACCATCACAAAAGCCAGTCTTCAGCCACTTCGATTCACTCCACGTGATATCAAGAAACGGCTGAGCGCACTGGATACAGCAAAGGTTATGGGCCCCGACAACATCCCAGCTGGTGTGCTGAAGACTTGTGCTACAGAACTAGCCGCGCCTCTAGCCAAGCTGTTCCAGTACAGCTACAATACTGGCATCTATCCGACAATGTGGAAAGCTGCCCAGGTATGTCCTGTCCACAAAAAGCAGGACAAATCCAATCCAGCCAATTACCGCCCCATCAGTCTACTCTCAATCATCAGCAAAGTGATGGAAGGTGTCATCAACAGTGCTATCAAGCAACACTTACTCACCAATAACCTGCTGACTGATGCCCAGTTTGGGTTCCGCCAAGGCCACTTGGCTCCTGACCTCATTACAGCCTTGGTCCAAACATGGACAAAGGAGCTGAAATCCAGAGGTGAGGTGAGAGTGACTGCCCTTGACATCAAGGCAGCATTTGACCGAGTGTGGCATCAAGGAGCCCTAGTAAAACTGAAGTCAATGGGAATCAGGGGGAAAACTCTCCACAGGCTGGAGTCATACCTAGCACAAAGGAAGATGGTTGTGGTGGTTGGAGGTCAATCATCACAGTCCCCGGACATTGCTGCAGGAGTTCCTGAGGGCAGTGTCCTAAGCCCAAACATCTTCAGCTGCTTCATCAATGACCTTCCCTCAAACATAAGGTCAGAAATGGGGATGTTCGCTGATGACTGCACAGTGTTCAGTGCCACTCACAACTCCTCAGATAATGAAGCAGTCCATGCCCGCATGCAACAACACCTGGACGATGTTCAGGCTTGGGCTGATTAAGTGGCAGGTAACATTCGCGCCAAAGAAGTGGCAGGCAATGACTATTTCTAACAAGTAAGAGTCTAACCACCACCCCATGACATTCAATGGCATTACCATCATCGAATCCCCCATCAACATCCTGGGGGGTCACCATTGACCAGAAACTTAACTGGAGCAGCCACATAAATACTGTGGCAACAAGAGCAGGTCAGAGGCTAGGTATTCTGTGGCAAGTGTCTCACCTCCTGACTCCCCAAAGCCTTTCCACCATCTACAAGTCACAAGTAAGGAGTGTGATGGAATACTCTCCACTTGCCTGGATGAGTGCAGCTCCAGCAACACTCAAGAAACTCAACACCATCCAGGACAAAGCAGCCCGCTTGATTGGCACCCCATCCACCACCTTATACATTCACTCCCTTCACCACCGGCGTACTGTGGCTGCAGTGTGTACCATCTACAAGATGGACTGCAGCAACTCGCGACCTCTTCCACCTAGAAGGACAAGGGCAGCAGGTGCATCGGAACACCACCACCTCCAAGTTCTCCTCCAAGTCACACACCATCCTGACTTGGAAGTATATCGCCGTTCCTTCATCGTCACTGGGTCAAAATCTTGGAACTCCCTCCCTAATAGCACTGTGGGAGTACCTTCACCACATGGACTGCAGCGATTCAAGGCGGCGGCTCACCACCACCTTCTCAAGGGCAATTAGGGATGGGCAATGAATTTTGGCCTCGCCAGCGACGCCCACATCCCATGAACGAATAATAAAACAAAAAGTGATAAGCAGTGCCAAAGGAGGCTGAGACTTTCATGAGAGGTAATTGCTAACATCTGCTCAATGCTGCACCAACACCTGCAGCCCAGAGGAGCGGGTGGACACTCCTTACCAGTGGCTGTCAAAGTCACCATCACCCTCAACTTTGCTTCAGTGCCCTTCCAGGGATCAGCAGCAGACATCAGCGACATCTCCTAGTCAGCCGCACACAGTTGCATCACGCAGGTTACCGATGCCCTGCTTGCCAAGTCGCACAATTACATCCACTTCTCAATGGATGAAGCAAGTGTTACTGCACGGGCAGTCGGGTTTGCCAATCTGGCAGGCTTCTCAAGGGTGCAGGGCATCATCGACTGCACACATGTGGCCATCAGGGCACCCCATCACAACCCAGCTGTATTTGTGAACCGCAAGGACTTCCACTCCCTTAACGGCCAGCTGGTGTGTAACCACAGGAAGAACATTATGCATGTGTGCGCAGTTCCCTGGCAGTTGCCATGACTCGTTCATCCTGTGGCAGTCTACTGTGCCTCAGCTCTTCAATCTGCCAACCCAACTTTCTGGATTTCCAGTGTTTTCTGTTGTTATTTCAGATTTCCAGCATCCACAATATTTTGCTATTGTATTAGTGTTTGGTTCACTGCCACCTCTCTTGTAGGAATGCCCACCTTGAAGAAGTTCTGCTCTTCTCTTCGGCGGGATTTCCGTTTGTCTCTTCAACCTTGTTCATCTTGATTGCTTTCAGTTTCCCTTCTCGTGTTTGATCAGGTATCTGCCAAGACTCGGTTTCACAGCAACATCTCTTTCCTCAGCAACTGTCTCCGGTTCCGACTTATTCCACGTGGATTCCAACTAAGCTTCCACCCTTTGTGTTTCGGATCCACCCAGGATTACAAATATCTCCAAGATATTCATCGTTCCTCGAACTACTGCTCTCGCCACATTTTGAGATCCACGCTCAATGCCATGCGGCGTCACATGAACACTCTCGACCTCTCTCTTCAGCAGCACCGACGCACTCTATCTCAAAGCTGTCCGGGTCCACAGTTCCATTTCACCCTTTGACTCATCCGAAGCTTCAACAAAAAACTTTTTTTCTTCCTTTCTGATGTCAAGGATCGCAAGCTTCATCAACTCTTGAACACCAACGCCCCTCTGGAACCTTCTTCCCTTCCCTTTCCTCTGACCCCCCTTCTCCCAATCTCGCCCCCTGCTGCATTTTCACTATCCCCTCTGACCTTCCCCTCTCTGACCCCAAACCATCAGTCCTCAGCAAAGGCCTGAGCTTCATCCCTTTACGCCCCCAGCTCAATGAATTTCGAGCTCGGCACGATGCTGAGCTCTTTTTCCGCCTCCTTCGTCTCCGTGCCCACTTCTTTGGCCAGGAGTCTTCCCCCCGCATGGCTGACCCTTTCTCCTGCTTTCTAAATTCTCATTCTACTTGGACACCTCTCTCTGGCTTCTTACCCTCTCTAGATCTTTTCATTGCAAACTGCCGCCGTGACATCGGCTGTCTCCATTTCTCTGCTCCCCTCACTCACTCCAACCTACCTCCCTCTGAACTTGCAGCACTCCATTCTCTCAGATCTAACCCCGACCTTGTCATTAAACCTGCTGATAAGGGTGGTGCTGTTGTTGTTTGGCGAACCGACCTCTACCTAGCGGAAGCTGAACGCCAACTCTCCGACACCTCCTCCTAACTCCACCTGGACCATGACCCCACTACCGAACATCAAACCACCATTTCCAGGACTGTCACTGACCTCATCTCCTCTGGAAATCTTCCCCCCCACGGCCGCCAACCTCATAGTTCCCCAACCCCGCACAGCCCGCTTCTACCTCCTTCCCAAGATCCACAAACAGGACTGCCCTGGTAGACCCATCGTTTTAGCCTGTTCTTGCCCCACAGAACTTATCTCTTCCTATCGCGACTCTATTTTTTCTCCCCTTGTCCAGTCTCTTCCCACCTACATCCGTGACTCTTCCGACGCCCTCCGCCACTTTAACAGTTTCCAGTTTCCTGGCCCCAACCACCTCCTTTTCACTATGGACATACAATCCCTCTACACCTCCATCCCCCACCAGGATGGCCTGAGAGCACTCCGCTTCTTCCTTGAACAGAGGCCCAACCAGTCCCCATCCACCACCACCCTCCTCCACCTGGCTGAACTTGTTCTCACATTGAACAACTTCTCCTTTGACTCCACTTATTTCCTCCAAATCAAAAGTGTTGCTATGGGTACCCGCATGGGTCCTATCTATGCCTGCCTTTTCGTGGGATATGTGGAACACTCTTTGTTCCAGTCCTACTTGGGTCCCCTCCCTCACCTCTTTTTCATGTACATTGATGACTGTATCGGTGCCGTTTCCTGCTTTCGCCCTGAACTAGACAATTTCATTCACTTGGCTTCCAATTTCCACCCTTCCCTCACCTTCAAATGGTCCATCTCCGACTCTTCCCTTCCTTTCCCTTCCTCGACTTCTCCATCTCCATCTCTGGGGATATGTTATTGAAAAACATTCACTACAAGCCCACTGACTCCCACAGCTACCTGGACTACATGGCCTCCCACCCCGCCTCCTTTAAGGACCCTACTCCATTCTCCCAGTTTCTCTGTCTCTGCCGCATCTGCTCTGACGATGCCACCTTCCATACCAGTGCTTCCGACATGTCTTCCTTTTTCCTCAACCGGGGATTCCCCTCTACTGTGGTTGACATGGCCCTCGACCGTGTCCGTTCTATCTCCTGCACTTCTGCCCTCACCCCTGTCCCTCCCTCCCGGAACCACGATAGAGTCCCCCTTGTCCTCACCTTTCACCCCACAAGCCTCCACATTCAACGGATCATCCTGCGCCATTTCCGCCACCTCCAGCGTGATCCCACCACCAAATGCATCTTCCCCTCACCTCCCCTTTCAGCATTCTGTAGGGACCACTCCCTCCACGACACCCTAGTCCACTCGTCTGTCACCCCTAGCACCCCCTCCCCTGCCAACTTCCCGTGCAAGTGCAGGAGATGCAACACATGCCCTTATAGCTCCCCCCTTCCCACTGTCCAGGGCCCCAAACACCCCTTCCAGGTGAAACAGCGATTTACTTGTACTTCTTGCAATCTAGTATACTGTATTCGCTGCTCACAATGTAGTCTCCTCTACATTGGGGAGACCAAACACAGATTGGGTAACCGCTTTGTGGAACACCTCCATTCAGTCCGTAAGGGTGATCCTGAGCTTCTGGTCGCCTGTCACTTTAATTCACCGCCCCATTCCCACTCAGACCTCACCGTCCTCGGCCTCTTGCATTGTTCCACGGAAGCTCAGCATGAGCTCAAGGAACAGCACCTAATCTTTCGATTAGGCACTCTACAGCCCTCTGGATTCAACATAGAGTTCAACAATTTCAGATCATAACCTCGGCCCCTATCCCATATATATTTTTTATTATCCACACTTTTTGTTTGTGCTTCTTTTTGTTTTCCCTGCCACATGGCAGCTGTCTTCCATTCTGCCAGCGCAATTCACACTCCATCTAGAGCCATCCTTTGTTTCTTAACCTGTCCCATTACCATCTCCTCTTGCCTTGAATCTCTTAATGCCTCTTTCTTCTCCTGCCTTGCATCCTATCACAGACCTTCCCTTTTGTTCTTTCATCCCCTCCCCCATTTCCCAGCCCCTAAACTTGCTTTAAAATCTGTTCCTTTTCCTGCTTGTTTCCAGTTCTGACAAAAGGTCTTTGACCTGAAACGTTAACTCTGTTTCTCTCTCCACAGATGCTGCCTGGCCTGCTAAGTTTTTCCAGCATCTTCTGTTGTTATTTCTGGATGGCTACTTGGAGACAAGGGCTATCCCCTGAAGACGTGGCTAACGAGACCGATGAGGAGGTCATCAAACGAATCTGAGGAGCGCTAGAATGGCAGCCACATTTCCACCAGAAGCATCATAGAGCAAACCATAGGCTTGCTCAAAATGCACTACAAATGCCTGGACAAATCTGGTGGAGCCCTTCAGGCCGCACCAGCCAGGGTGTCCAGAATCGTCATCTGCTGTGCCCTGCACAACATCGAACTGCAGCATGGCTTACCACTGCCTGAGGAACAAGTGGCAGAGCGCACAACTTCCTCAGAGGAGGAGGAAGAGACAAATGAGGGTGCAGATGAGGAAGACCTGGCGGAAGCGATGGTCCCAGTGCCACCAGCACACAGCTGCCCGTGAGGCAAGAGATGCACTAATCCATGCCAGATTCGCGTAACTTTACGCAGCAAAGACACGTGGCTGGCACATGGATATGAGGGTTTGCAGCAACAGGCTGATACCTGGGATGGCAGGAATGACGTATGAGGAGAGATTGGGTCGATTGGGCTGGAGTTTAGAAGAATGAGAGGGGATCTCATTGAAACTTATAAAATTCTGACAGGACTAGACAGACTTGATGCAGGAAGGATGTTCCCGATGGTCAGGGAGTCCAGAACCAGGGGTCACAGTCTAAAGATAAGGGGTAGGCCATTTAGGACAGAAATTAGGAGGAATTTCTTCACCCAGAGAGTGGTGAACCTGTGGAATTCTCTACCACAGAAGGCAGGTGAGGCCAATACATTAAATATATTCAAGAAGTTGGATATATTTCTTAAGGCTAAAGGGATCAAGGGGTATGGGGAGAAAGCAGGGACCGGGTACTGAATTTGGATGATCAGCTATGATCGCATTAAATGTCAGAGCAGGCTCGAGGGGCCAAATGGCCTACTCCTGCTCCTATCTTCTGTCTATGTCATTCCACACCATACAGCATCTGTACAATTAACTGTGCAATCCTGTCACTCTCCCCACCATCACTGCAGATGAAAGGCGCCCTCACCCCTCACTGTGTCACTTCCAATTCTGAGCACACATAGGCCAACTCTTTGACATCATATTTGTTTAATACAATAGAAATAAAGATGACAAACGTAACTTTGTATTATATCAAAACACCCAAGTGACTACCCTTGTGACTATGTGTGTTAGCTTTCTCTTACATGGTGCTTCCCCTGTAGCTTCAGCAGATGTAGAGGCAGCTTGCTCACTTCGCTGCTGCTTTTGGCGGGCGTCCTCTGGGTTTGGGAGCCTGGGAAAGCTCCGCAAAAGTCTGCTCCTCCTGCGTCTGTGCAGGGGCTGAGACGGCCATCTCAGTTGGGTGAGGAATCTGGGGCTCTGACCGAGTGTTCCGCAATGGCATGGGAGAATGAGCACTTGGAGAGGAGCCCACACTTCCTTGTTGTCGACCACCAACATCCCTCTCATGGATCGCCCGCACTTCACTGCTAGCAAGTATCTGGAGAACACCTTGCTGCACATCAGTGGGGCCATGAGGACCCATTTCTGTGCTAACATTCCTCATAACAAGGACGTCCATGAACCGCTGGTTTCTCTCAATAGATGCCCATCTATCCTCCATAGATGACCATCTATTTAGAAGTGTTACCATATTCTCCTGAGTCTGGCGATTTATGTCCTCCATGGAGGTTGCCATCCTTTCCATTGCGTGCACCGCAGCATTGCTGATGTTTGACATGGACTCCTCCACTCTCTGCACACTCGCAATTACCGTGGTTGCAAACCCGGTCAGAACCCTCTACACTTGTTCCTGAAGCTCTAGCACTGCTCTCGTTCTGGATGGCCTCAGAGGCACAGCATCTACATGCAGCTGAGCAGAGCTAGGAGCGTCCAGCGGCCTCCGACGAGGACTCTCCACTGCTGTCCCTGTCTCCACCATCTGTTGATGCTCACTTGTGAGCTGTGATACACCAGGTGACAACACTACTCTATCTCACAAAGGACCCACTGAGATGTGCGTCTCTGTGCTGGTGCTGGGTGCGCTCATTTCTGGTGACGTGGCTCCCTCAGAGGCTGAAGGTTCCTCTGACGAGTCATCCGGCTCTTCCTCCTGGATAGTGGGGAGAGAGGGGCTCTCAATGGTCCTGTGGGGGAGTAAAGGCATGAGTTAGACATGTAATATTTAGGTAGCAGATACATCCCATTGCGCAGATGATCAGAACTCAGTCACTCATGAAATCTAAATGAGGGTTGCAAATCTGTCACCAGCTTGCTGTACTGTGCCCGTCTCTCCGTTCCCCACTTCCAGCTCCTCTGCACCTCTGACGATCTCGATAGCAGCCTTCTCAGCGTTAGTTAAATGTGTCATGGAAGGTGAGCCCTCCGCCTGTCCTCCCCCTCTCCCTCTTATTGTGGGCTCTTTTCCTGCAATGAGGGACACAAGTAGACTTTCAGAGAGATTGATGGAGTGAGTGTAAAGAATCCATAACCTAGATGCTTAGAGGGAGACAAAGATGGAGTGAGGTGCCAATACCTAGGTCCCTCCCTGTGCGGTTAGTTGTTGTCATTGCATAAGTGAGAGCGAGTGTGAGGGGTGCATGGTAGGTTGGTGAAATGATTCTGTACATAGAGAGGGATGGTTAAGGGTGCAAGGGTAAGTTGGGATGTGTAGGAGTAGGTTGACAATGCAGAGTGCTGGTGATGAGAGAAGCAGATTGAAGGCAAGTGTGATGTTATACTCACTTTTGCTGGGCGTAGCAGGTCATTGAACCTTTTTCTACACTGAACCCAGGTGCGTGCACACAAAGACCTAGCGCTTACCTCCTCAGCAATTTGCAGCCTGTCTGCCTTTGTGTGCTGAGGCTTCCTCCGTCCATTGGAAGGGAACAGAGCCTCCCTGCGCCCTCTTACTCCCTCCACAAGAGCATGGAGGAAGTCATCATCAAAGCGGGGAGCAGCCTTTGTTCTTGGAGCAGTCATCTCGCAAAGACCAGCACTCAGGAGCATCAGAAAGTAAATGAAACCCAAAAGCTACATGGGCCCCTTAAATGCAGCTGAGTCGAAGACGTCAGCAAAGGCAAGCAGCAAACCCGAACCCACCGGTTGGGCTGGGTAACGCACAAGCCCAATCTAATGAAAATTGTTCTCTCGGTGCTGTTGGAACTGGCAGCAGGACCAGAACCTGCCACAAACTCACCTCCGCTGGGAAAATCCAGCCCTAAGTCACGAAGGCCAGGTGCTCAGGAGAATGAATCAAACCTGCGTCCCGTCAGTTTACAGCACTGCATGATGATATTCCACTATTGCCGCGCATTTTCTTTTTAAAAACAGGGATAAAAAACATCCAATCCAAAAGGGCTCAATGGGACTTCACTTAGATATGCAGGTAGAACATGTCAAACAACTTGAAAATTTCTGACCAGATTGGGGTGGTTGTGTTTTGTAGCAGTGATATAATTACACACTTTTGGGAATTCAGTTCAGTTGATACTGGTGCACCGACAAATGTGTATACAATAGGAGTATCGGCCTTCCCATCAGACACTGCAGTTGTGCTTCACCCGTTTTAAAAAATGAATTCTATTTTTCCTTTCCATTTTCATTCTGGTCTACCAAGTCGTGCACCAACTAAAATAAGGGAGGGCAGATGATGCTCTGAAACAGCAATGCACAAGAGCCATCTGGAGATGACCTTCCTATTGATTTTCCCTCTATTCTATTTAGAAAGTCTTGCTTTCCCTTAGCATTTCCCACAACACTTTGATTCAGACCAGGAACTGTGGACTGAGGAAACAAGATAGCGTGTGCTGGTTCAAATATGCTACCAGACACTGGATTTGTCGAAAAGGGTTATAAAGTTAACTTGCTGCCTGCTCATGCACAGTTATTCATTCATTTATTCATTTAAACCTAATACACTTCAATGAATTTACAAAGTAGAAATACTGAAAAATGGATATTTAGAAACAATGCAGAAGTTGGAAATCATAACGAAGCATTTGTAATGGGAGTTGACATCTCTGTCCACCTCCACCCTTCCAGTCAAGTTATTTGGTCCTATGTACTATTCCCTAACCCAGAGGCCAAGCTCAGGGTAAACAGCTCTTTGTTTGTTTCTCCCTTTTGCAAAGTTGTGATCCTAAGAAATCCAGTTTATTCACTGTTGCAGGCATTGTAAGCATTTCAGTTCACATACTGCCAACAACGAAACCAAAAGTTCACCAAATCCTACTTTGGATTAAGGTAACTAAACAGGAAGAATGCAAAAAGATACCGAACAGTAATACTCTCAGTTACAAACTGGGAAGAATTGCCTCAGTATTCTTGCTCAAGTGCAGAGTCCTTTAGATATTTCTTGGAATTTACCTATTCTCTTTCTTACAAAACTTCTAATGTACAAGGGAAATTTATCATGTGTTGCAACATGGTCTTATTCTATCAAAGATGCTTAAATTAAAAAAGTACAAAAATGGCATACATTAAATATTGGCATATATAAAATACTAATGGTATCTTAATGTTTTCAAAAACTAAAAATGCAATGGAAGGGTGAATGATCCATGCTCACTATTAGCAAGGGAGTCGGGCGTCAAATGGAGGTAGAAATTTTAAAAATGATAAATATTGAAGCAGGTTGTAACAAAAGAGACAAATGTTACAATCTGATGTCATGAAGAACATTTATTCACATATCACATAGAGATATTGAAGCTGGACAGTATTTCTATCATTTGATTTAAAATAAAAATCCTCTCCTTCCCAAAAGTTTTTTTTAAGCTCCTGGCAGCATCATTCAATAATGGGCATGTAACAATGGTCTCATGTTGCTGCTCTGCAGTTTCCCTTCCTATAGGGAGTTGGCTAGCTTCCAGCCAACACTCCTGCAATGATACAAACAAAACCAGGAATGCACTGTGATTTTACTAAACTTGCACAGTATACAGCAGCAGATCTTACACAATGCAGCAAAACAGTAATAAAATCTGCACCCCAATATGGGATATGCATAACATTTAGAATCAAACTGCATTTAGTTCCCATAAAATTTTGAACTCCCAAGAGTTCATTCAGCCATTCAGAATTGTTTTTCTACTGGCATGGTTTCTCTTTCAAACAGGAGATGATGATTTGAGCTGAGAATGCAGACATCTCCACAGATTACTGTTGCTCCACAATAAGCTGAAAGGAGCTGCCACACTCTTGTGGGGTAGAACTGGTCCTGTCAAGTCTTTTCTTGTCCCTTCACTACCAAACTGGGAACTTGTAAAACCCATCTAACAAGTGTGTTCCAATAACAGCCATTGAGAATAGGGTTTAAACACAGACCCTCTGGCTTGGAGTTCAACACTAGACAGACAGAAAGACAGACTTGCATTTATATAGCGCCTTTCATGACCACTGGATGTCTCAAAGCGCTTTACAGCCAATGAAGTACTTTTGAAGTGGAGTCACTGTTGTAATGTGGGAAAAGGCACAAGACTGACAACATCAAATAATTTCAATACCCCCACTCCACACAGTACACTAGGAAACGATCACTATTCTCCATCTGGTCATTACTGGCAATATGTTCTTTTATACAATGTTACTAAAGTAGCACTGCATATTTTGGTAAAACAATTTTTTTAACGTCAATTATAATATGGTGTGAACTTTTCATTGCAATTTCTATACTACAGGAAACTTTCTGGTATCCGGCACGGACGGGACCGAGCTGGTGCCGGTCTATCAACAATGCCGGAGAATCGAGCGCTATAGTTAAAAGATACGGCGCTCAGCGCTCCGTCTAAAGCAACAAACCGTTGCTTAGCAACAGCTTCAAAACAATCAGCACAGTTTGCAAGCATCTCTGTAGCTTAGCAACAGCTTCAGTTAGACGCTTGCACAGCCAGAAATGAGTTAAAAAAAAAGTAACTAAAAGTAAAAAAAGTTATCTGAACCGACTCCTGAATTTTGCTGGTTAACTGACATTTCCGGTTATTTAGTGGCCGGTTAATCGAAAGTTTCCTGTAAATGACAAGAACAACAAATAGGATTTTCACAGCAGCTCACAAAATAGGCTAATGGGTTCTCATGTAAAGGTTTGATGCTCTTTAGTATACAAGAGCAGCCCTGGGCCCAAACAGGCACTCATATATACAAGTCTTTGATAAGTCACTTCCCATTCACTTGCAGTTTACTCAACCTCAAACTCTGGGAAAGATCTAAACAAAATATCTGTTATGCCTTGATTGGTCTCTATACCCATGTTTAAGGAACACATCATTAAGATACTGGTGGAACAAAGGTGTAATATCGAATGGTTGTCAAAACTGGGTAGATTTGGGGGCCATCAAAATGAGCTGCATCCCCTCCCTACTCCCTGACTTAGCACATAGAACAGAAAAAATATTCAGATGTGCTGCAATCTTCATATTTCACAAAGCAAGCATTTCATTACAAAAAGCAAGACAGAATTTAGATAAACACAAGACACAATAATGCTACAATTAGATGTTATATTTGAGAAATTTACCGAATATGTCTGATATATCAAGTCCTGCTCAAAGCCTACTGAATGAACATAGATGTTGCAAAGCGATGGATCTGGTAAATAGGTTGATCTACACATTACCATAAAAATGTGAAAAAAAATCACCAGTCCATCCCTTCATTTATGATGGTGGTCAGTGACTGTGGAATTTTTAGTGCTATTATTTCTCAGCTACCATCATCATAATCATCATCAGAGTTGACCATGCAGAGCTTTTTCATGGTTCTCCATCTGTCCTTCAGCATTACACTGGTACGATTGTTGAATTCATAGTGCTCCAGAATCTTGGTCCAATTTCCAGATCCAAATCTTCTCACTCCTTCCTTTAGCTGCATGTCTTCTTCCCATAACCAGGGCTTTAAAATAAATACTTATTTAAATACAGCAGTAAGTTGATTTGCAGCTCTTTATAAATTGGATAATTAATAAACATTCTCTTTTTAAAAGTTATGACAAGTATTGTCTGCTACTAGATCATTCACAAGGGAATATATTATATATTAAAGACGACTTTTTGAAATTGAGTGCATGTGATCATTAGCTACATAGGTGCCAGGATGATAATTCTGACCTTCCCTATAAATTACCTGCTTAGCCTGGTAAACAATTTTCCACACAAAATATTACAACAGCTTACATTTAGTGCTTCACATCTTATCCTCACCCCTGAAATAAATGGTTAATTCAGTTAGGTTTGCTTATTTGGAAAAGAGGTTTTGAGGTAACCTAACTGAACTATTCAAGATTATGAAGGGAGCTGACAAAACAAATCCAAGCAAATTGTTCACTCTGGTAAAAGGTGAAAATACCAGGACAAATTAAAATTGGGAAGTTAGAGTAAGGTAGGCAGGTCAGGCAGAACTTTTTCACTTTTCAGAGTTATCCAAAACTCTGCTGCCTGTGACCTAACTCGCAACAAGTCCCATTCGCCCATCATCAGCTGCGCACTGCTCAAGGGAACCCACACAGCCGGCTTTTCAATGTAAAAATCGCACATGCGCGGTATTTTGAAGGGGCCGCACAGGGCCCAAAAAAATTACAGGGATCATAGCCCATCACCCCTGTGCTCGCTGACCTACATTGGCTCCCGGTTAAGCAATGCCTAGATTTTAAAATTCTCATCCTTGTTTTCATGGCTTCGCCCTCCCTATCTCTGTAATCTCCTCCAGCCCCACAACCCTCCGAAATATCTGCGCTCCTCCAATGCTGGCCTTGAGCATCCCCAATTTTAATCGCTCCACCATTGGCAGCCGTGCCTTCAGCTGCCAAGGCCCAAAGCTCTCGAGTTCCCTCCCTAAACCTCTCCATCCTCCTTTAAGACGCTTCTTAAAACCTAACTCTTTGACCCAGTTTTTGGTCATCTGCCCTAATTTCTCCTTATGTAGCTTGGTGTCAAATTTTGTTTGATAACACTCTTGTGAAGTGCCTTGGGACGTTTTACTAAGTTAAAGACACTATATAAATAAAGTTGTTGTAGTTGCGACTATTTTCTATTTTTTCGTGGAGATAGTTTAGTTTAATAATTACTGTAAAATCTATGTTGTGCCATTACTACTGTTCACTTATTCTTTGAATGTTTAATACATTTATTTGGTTTAATGCCTAATTCATTAAAGGGGATATGGGGTCAGTAGTTCTGCTCAGGGTCAAATAGGACACCAAGGTTGCAAATAGTCTGGATCAGCCTCAGACAGTGGCCAAGTAGACGGATGAAGTCAATGACGAGGGAATGGAGTTTGTGGCGGGGACTGAAGACTATGGCTTCGGACTTTCCAATATTTAATTCCAGGAGATTTCTGCTCATCCAATACTGGATGTCAGACAAGCAGCATGACAAATCAGAGACAGTGGAGGGGTCGAGAGAAATGGTGGCAAGGTAGCACTGGGTGCAGTCAGCGTACATGTGGAACCGGATGTCATGTTTTTGGAGGATATCGCTGAGGGGCAGCATGTAGATGAGAAATAGGAGTGGGCCAAGAATACATCCTTGAGGGAGTCCAGAGGCAACTGCGCAGGAACGAGAAGTCATTGCAGGCTATTCTCTGGCTACAACTGGATAGACTGGAATGGAACCAGGGTAAGGCAGTCCCAGCTAGCTCAACAACAGAGGAGAGGCGTTGGAGGAGGATGGTGTGATCAACTGCGTCAAAGGCTGCAGAGTGGTTGAGAAGGATGAGGAGCAATCGTTTAGCATGGTCACAGTCACACAGGATGTAATTTGTGACTTTGATAAGGGCCGTTTCAGTGCTGTGGCAGGGCAGAAACCCGGTTAGAGGTATTCAAACATGGAGTTGCGGGAAAGATAGACTCGGATTTGGGAGGCGCCAATACATTCAAGGATTTGAGAGGAAAGGGAGGTTGGAGATGGGGCAGTAGTTTGCAAGGACAGTGGGGTGAAGGGTGGGTTTTTTTGAGGAGTGGGTGATGATGGCAGATTTGAAGGGGAGGGGGACAGTACCCGAGGAATGGGAACGATCAACAATATCAGCTAACATGGCGGCCAGGAAGGGAAGCTGGGTGATCAGCAGTTTGGTGGGAATAGGGTTGAGGGAGCAAGAGGTGAGTCTCATGGACAAGATGAGCTCAGAGAGGGCATGAGGGGAGATCGGAGAGAAACTAGAGAAAGATGCTAGTTCAGAAAGTTGAAGGTCATATTCAGTCGGTAAAAGATTGTATGTTTGATGTCTGAATTGAACAGTGAAGTTCAGTGACCACTTATTTTGGCCCACTTCCATTTAATTTGCTCATTCATTATTCTACTAATCAAAGTAGCTAGGTCGGGCTGCATCAAGTAATGACAGAAATATAATAACCAGTAATTCAGGGTAGCCATAGTCTATGACAGAACATTACTGTGGGACAAACAACTTACTGTACAAGATTTAGGCAGGCCATCACATGCAGTATGGTTCAATAAAATACGCTTTTATTCTTAGAAACCCTACTGAAATATGAACTATGGAATAATGTATACTACAAATAGTAATACAACTTTATTAATATTCAAACAGTAGCTTAAGCATTATGATTCCCAAGCTATTCAAATTGGACAATCACAGGCTTAGAAAGAGGATGGGCTAATAGTAAAAAGTCTGTAGTGCTACAACACCAAAATTCTTCGTTCAATTTGTCAGACTTGGATAACACGCAACAAAACTACTCACAAAATGGTGCATACTGCACCAAGGAACTGAACTGTTTCATCAAAAGCTATTAAGAGAGAGAAAACAAAGCCATCATTGAACTAAAGTAGCTTAGAGAGTCCATTTCAAGATTCAGTAACTGAACTACCACACCTAATTAATTCTTTGCCTTAATATGTTCTACATGGGGTCACATAAACCTTTTAGCAATCTTCAGAATATGACACATTTTGTTTCATTTCACAATGAAGAGCTTGCCAAGTAGGCTTCTAAAATTTCATGCAAACACTATTGATTTAACTCCAGTTAACGACAATGACTTTCTGCTTCTTTTCAAAGTCTCTTAAACCTGAGTATGCTTCAATCAGTTAGGCATGTTTTAAGATAAAAAGTGTGTTTCTCCATTTTACGCAACTTATGTCTGCAATTTAATTCCCCCAAATGTAAGTGTTCCTAAATACTATCCAGATTGCTGAATATCACAATTGTAACTTTCAACAGCAGTTTATAGTGGCAGGAAAAATACTTTAGAAAATTACCATCTATAATATATTAAAAATCTTATGCCTGTGTGCACTTCCTGTCAACTTTTTTCCCCCCATTATAAATTTCTATGACACTATTTATAATGGAAACCACCTGTATAAACTTCAGAGACATATTTGGGTATACATAAGTAGAAAACTAATGATTTGAAGGAAAATTTTGCTCTGTCCAAATCAGGGTTTCCTGTCTGATCAGGTGCTTCATTACCAAGGATTAGGTGGTGATTACATCAACTTGCACTGCAAATATAATTTCACCAAGAGCTAAAACATATCTTTTAAATTTTCCCCTGGCAAGCTTCCAATGCTCTAAATGGATATGCCTTACAGGATACTCCGTGCCCAAGACCAGCTTTCTATTGAGCCTACGTGAATTCATCAATTTCTGACAGCAACCAATTTTACAGCATTGGAATGATACACAGTTTTTGCAAGTTAGTGTCCATTTGTGGGCTAGTCTGTGCTGTGTGCCGTGCCCATCAGGAAGTAAGTTGAAACTGCCCAAACTTCTTTCATGAAGAATTGTTACAGCTGACTGGATTCAAACCCCAGTTCCAGAAGTAAAAAGGTAGTGTGCTAATCTAGTGCACCAGCCAGTCCCCCTCTTGATTTCCTTTTATAATCAGGAAATTGGATTCTCAATTATTGCATCTTTGTCCAGGTCCCTACTGGTGCACTGTAAGGCTTCACTTTATACAAGAGACCCCAATAGCAGCAGTAATATACAAAAAAAACTTTTGACCATGCCTCTGAAATGAACAGTTTCCATAAATTATTTTTTACCACCAGGTAGGCATTAGTTGCGACAGTCAGTGACAGGAAAAAATGCAAAATTCAAAATACCATTTTGTTAATTTACACTAGGGAGATGCAGGCATAGTGGTTAGCACTGTTGCCTCACAGCGCCAGGGACCCGGGTTCGAATCCGGCCTCGGGCGACTGTCTGTGTGGAGTTTGCACATTCTCCCCGTGTTTGCGTGGGTTTCCTCCGGGTGCTCCGGTTTCCTCCCACAGTCCAAAGATGTGCAGGTTAGGTTGATTGGCTATGATAAATTGACCCTTAGTGTTAGGGGGATTAAATACATGGGGTTACGGGGATAGGGTGGGATATGTGTAGGTGTAGGGGTTAAGGGGATCGGGTGGGATATGTGTCAGTGCAGGCTCGATGGGCCGAAATGGCCTCTATCTGCACTGTGGGGTTTCTGTGATTCTGTGATTTTATCCCCATGCCATTGTAAACCCATTTGCAGCTGTACTGCTGTGGAAAGGTGCCAAGCAGAGGGTTGGTGCATTCCTGCAACGGGGAAGGTGGGATAGAAAAAAGTGACATTTCTAGACCACAGTCACATACATTCTAACCGGCAGTTCAAAATAGCATTGGAAAAGTTTTAAGAGCATATTGCCCACCCTTTCTCCTAGCTACAGTTGGAGGATCACAAGAGACAAACAGGAATTTCAAAGATATCTAAAATCAAAACAAAAACATTAAAATATTGTTAATGTTTTGACCTATAGCTGCACCCCATAGGATTGGTAAATGATAGAAAAATCTGTACATTGAAAAGATTATAATTAATCAAATAATCAGCTCTGTCCCTTCTTCTGCACCCCCCCCACCCCACCCCCCCAAAAAATGGTGGTGGGAAGAAGCTTGTGTTTCTTTTATGACTTCAATGATGTAACCTTTTTGTTTCAGGAGTGGTATAGATTTTCCTTTTATCAAATACTTACTCTTTTCTTCCTCGGCACTTCTGAATTAACGGATATATTTTGCTTTTTAATTTCCACCAGATGTCCACTACTTGTGATTCTCTTCTCTGTAAAAGATAGAACAGACAATATTTGAGCAGACAATATTTGAACAGCTGGAAAAGCCTTCACCTTTCCCCAGATGATCCAGTGGATCTATGCTGTGCCAATTCTAACATCAATATCCAAGTTTCTAAATGGAAACACGCTTTTAAATACAATGCCTCAACAGTGTTGTGGTTTGGCCAGCTAAGTACATTATACCAACAATTTGCACTTGTATTTCAAACAGAGATGTTGTTTAGCATTTAATGTTCTCTCCCTCCTTCAGCGTCTCAGCATCCTTCCTCATTTCCAAGCTGATTGGGAGGTGACCTGCGCCCAGACCCTCGTCACTGCTGTTTGAACATGGGAAACAAATGCTCTCCAACTTTCTCCCACACCTGCTGGGAGGTGCATAGCCTCTGTTCTCTCTATTCCAGTGGCATGGCAGAAACCAGGAACTCCCAGCATGGGGAATTGTGGGTGCAAAGCTGTGTCTTACACCCAGTGGCACAGTGCATTAGCTGGTTAAAAAGTACTGAAACAAGTCTGATTATAGCTCAGATCAGTGAAATTCAAATTTTACCGAGTTAGGTTTGTGGTGTGAAAAAGAAGTTCTCCATTTATTCTTTCAAATGACTTAAGCACATCTTATACTTTATTAGTGCAGTGGGGAAAGAGTTAAACTGATATCGCTGGCAGTTTCACTGAATAGTGTAAGGAAGACAGGGACTAACATGAAAGACCACATCCATAAAGATACAGACAAAGATAGCTGACCTTTGGAGAGATATAAAACAATTAAATGGAGACAGGATGTCCAGCATTTCAACTGCCCGTAAGAACTTTATTATCTAGGTTACATTCCAAGGTATCTTTTAATTAGCATTCAGCAGTTTGAGTGATTGATTGAAGAGGCAGCTTATACATGTTTATATTAAGATTTGTAACCAATCCGTGAAGGTGCATGCAGGCCAAGATCCAATCAGGTGGCAGGAATGAATTTAACATGAGGTGGCCATGCTTATTGTAATGCATAAAAATGTAGTGTTTTCTGTAACAATTTGGAAAGGTCTGGCTAAGACAGAGCAGACTGTTTCCCCACCGGTGCAATAAAGACAACTTGACTATCGATCTAAAACCGAGTGTTGGTTTAAAATGCTCCACAACAATTGGCGTCACGAACAGGATCCACACGGACGGGAGGCACGGGCGAGTGAAGCTGAGCCAAAAACGTGAGTACTTTTAAATACCATGTACAGTTAGGGCAAGGCAACACCGTCTCGTGTCCACCGCCCCCCTTTGGAATCAAAGAACTAAAAGGTTTGAATCGATAAGTCAAGTGGTCTTGGGGTTAGGATGAAACGCAGGGAAGTATAGGCGTGGTATGAGTTGCAAGTAGTGCGTGAACTTTGGAGTAAAAGTCTAAAGCATACCCCTGACAATTCGAGTTGCAAGCAGTGCTAAGCATACCTCCGACAACAAATTGCCAGAACAAATTGTTGCAGTACCGTCTCACTCTGCGAGAGTAAAGTAAGGGACGCACCGCTGACAACAATTAACCATGGGAAGTGAAAAACTCGAGTGGGGACCGGTGGGGTCTCTGACATGCTATTTAGCGGACAAAAATAAAAGATTAATTGACAAAATGGTTAAAAACGATTGGCAACCGAACGACCCACCGGCCAAACAAAGAGGAATGGTGGGCTAAAGAAACAAAATTAAAGGAAGAAAAAGCCATCATTTTAGTGGCTCGCGCATATTATGAGTTGAGTAGACGTACTTGAATTTGGACCAAAAACGAGTGCCAAAATTGTACCAGAGTACCAGTAATTTAAGAAACTGAATAAGGAAAAAATTAAAGTTTTATCGACACAGATGATATCAGTTTCTGTACAAAACAAGTAAAATCCAGAATTTGCTGAGTGAAAGGAATCTTAAAAGGAATGCTGGAATCTCAGTTTGTGTGAAAGTGTGTGTTAAAAGTGTGGAAATTTTCTGTCTTTGAAAAGAAAATGTCTTTGAAAGAAAATGTCTGTTGTGTTTGTTTTAGCTCCACCCACTCTTTTGTACAGAGAGCTAAAAGCTGTTTAACCCTCTGAAGACTTGTCTTGAATGATGGACAAGCGTGTGTTGTTTTAAGTTTGTTAATTGTTTTACAAAAAATAAGCTTCAGCCTTGAAGTCACAGTTGCCAGTGTGCCTGGAAGAAAATAAAGCTATGGTTTCTTTCTTTTCCAAGTGATACTGGTTAGTTAAAAAAAAAAAATTGTTCAGGATTGGATTGGAGTTATGAGGTTAATTAACCTATTAAAACCAGACTTTTATTGTGGCCACGATGAAATTCTGGTTGGTGTAAATTTGTTAGACCGCATTGAATAAGATATTTAATGGTCTGAAACCAGATTTTAAAATATTTAGTCTTGGATATAGCGAACGGGTTCTGGTCCATACCATTGGCAACGGAATCACAAAGGGAAATTTTGCCTTTACTGTCGGGGATAGACAGTATACATGGACCAGGGTGCCGCAGGGGTTCCACAATAGTCCAAATATATTCCACCGTGTACTGAGTCAAGCCTTAGATGAGTTAGACCTATCAAAGTACCAGAGCGCCCTACTCCAATATGTCGATGACATAATGATTGCATCGGAGGATGCCAAAGGACACATGGAAGCAGTACTAGCCACCCTCCAGACACTTAAGAAGGCTGGCTTTAAATTAAACCCAAAAAGGCACAGGTTGGACTGTCCAAAGTAAAGTATCTAGGGCATGAAATTAGCTAGGGGTATAAGGCATTCCCGCAGGAACAAAAGGCAGCCATAAAAGACATACCAAGGCGAGTGACCGTCCGGGGAGTAAGGAAAGTGTTGGGACTATTTAACTACTGCAGGAATTTTATATCAGACTTTGTAGGGAAAGCAGAGCCGATTCAACGGTTAAAGGGGGGAGGCCCACCACTGATAAGATAGAATGGGAATCGGAGCAGGACGAGGCTTATGCAAAATTAAAAGCAGCCCTGACATCCGCACCTGCATTAGGATTGCCAAATATAGTCAAACCATTCCATATATACTATAGTATAGACGGGAATTTCTATAATGCTGTAGTCACCCAAGAGTACGGGGGCGATATGAGGCCAATTTGCCTATTACTCCACCCAACAAACCCCCGTGGCTAAAGGAATGGCGAGATGCGTGGCGGCCCTCGAATGCGCCGCATGGGCGGTGCGGATATGCAAGCCCATCATATGTCAGGACAGCTGATATTACACATGCAAAACAGTGTGGACCTGCTAAACACAGGCAAAATGAAGGCTGTATCAGACAAAAGGAGGGCAGCTTGGGAAGCAGTATTGATATTGTTAGATCCGTGTGTTAATGGAGACACGGAATGCAGGAGTTGATTTAACATGTGTTTACTGAACAAAGTCTGGAGGTGAACTAACTACACAAGACGCTACACAGGCTTATATACCCGAATGGTCACTACTGGTACTACAGTATACAGGGGCTTCAAAAACATAGTTCCTCTTAAAGGTACATACACTACAATTCCTCCCCTTTTAGATAAATAGTACATAACATTTTAAGTAATCATTAAATAACATTTTTACAAGAACAATAATATACACATTTGCTGAAGTTAATCAATTACAAATTCAGTCTCTCTGGAGGCTTCCTGACTCGGTCAGGATAACGCCTCGGTGGTGTAGTAGGTTCTTTTGGCAAGGTTGATTCGGCTTCAATGCTAGTGTCGGGTTTATCTGGTTCCAGTATCACCGGGTCAGAGGTAGATACTATGGGTATCTCTGCTTCATCACTAGGCGTATAGAGTTGTGGTGTAGGTTGTCCTTTTTCGGATGACTATGATCTGGTCAGCATGGCGCCTTATTATGCTTTCTCCAATGTCCACGGTATACATCAGCGGTCCTAGTCGTGTGCAAATAGTTCCAGGCTGCCATTTCTCGGTACGGTAGTCCCGGGCCAAAACTGGTTGACCTATCTGGAAGGTTCTAGTTGGCCTTTCATTCATGCTTTGAAATTGCCGGTTCTCTACGTCCCTTCTGACATTTGGCTTGACCAAATTCAGCCGGCATCTTAGTCTTCTATTGAAAAACATCATGGCGGGGGTTTGGTTTGTAACCACGTGTTGCATTCCTGTATGCAAACAAGAAGTTATCTACCTTATGTTGTAGATTTATGTCTTCATTACCCATGGCCTTTATGGCCTTCTTGAAGGTCTGGACAAACCTTTCAGCCAATCCATTGGTGGCGGGATGGTATGGGGCGGACGTGTAGTGCTTAACCCCATTGTTTTTTTAAGAACTTCCTGAATTCTTCAGATACAAATTGCGGTCCATTATCAGAACAGATCTGTTCAGGCAGCCCATTCCTGGCGAATATGGTCCTTAATACTGTGATGGTTTTTTCCATGGTGGTGGAGGACATCTTTATTACCTCCGGCCACTTGGAGTGTGCATCCACCGCGATTAAGAACATTGAGTCCATAAATGGACCAGCAAAGTCGATATGTACCCTTTGCCATGAAGATGAGGGCCACTCCCATGGATGTAGAGGGGCTTGTGGTGGGGCGTTTTGGACCTTCTGGCATCCTAGACAGCTCTTGGTCATTTCTTCGATGTCTCCATCGATGCCTGGCCACCACACAAACGCTCTGGCTAAGTTCTTCATTTTCACTCCACCCAGATGCCCCTCGTGAAGCTCCTTTAGCACTCTATCCTTGAGTTTGGGTGGAATTACCACTCTGGATCCACACATCAAGGTTCCTCGGCACACTGACAGCTGTTCTCTTCTTTGCGAGAATGCTGGCAACAGTGGTTCGCCATGTGCTGGCCATCCCTTCACCGTTAAATCGTAGACTCGAGAGAGAGTCGGGTCATTTCGCGTTTCCTTTTCAATGGTAGAATTTGTCACCGGTAGACATTCCACTATGGTCGAGTGGAATATCTCCACTGGGTCCACAGTAGGCGCCTCTTCCACCATTGGCAACGGTAGGCGCGATAACCCGTCAGCATTCCCATGCTGTTTTGTTCCTTTGTACTCTGTCATATTGGTGTGCCCCTAGGAAAAGGGACCACCCCTGTAGCCTTTGCGCTGTCATAATGGGAACGCCCTTTTTAGGGTTGAATATGGAGACGAGGGGTTGATGGTCAGTCAACAAGGTAAACTTTTGTCCGTGTAGGTAATGGTTGAATTTCTTCACCCCCCACACCAGGCTGAGTGCCTCCCTGTCGATCTGGGCATAGTTACGCTCAGCTGAGTTCAATGAGCGTGACGCAAAAGCTATCGGCCGCTCCGCGCCATCAGGGAATCTATGCGATAATACCGCTCCCACGCCGTAAGGGGATGCATCGCACGCCAGTCTGATTGGCAGTGATGGGTTGTAATGAGCCAACACTTCCCTGGACGTGATCAAGCCTTTGCATTTATGGAAGGCACGTTTACAGTCTTCGCTCCATTTCCAAACAACTCCTGTTTGTAGCAGTGCGTTAAGTGGGTGCAGAACCGTCGACAAGTTTGGTGAAAATTTATGATCGTAATTTACTAATCCCAGGAACGACCTTAATTGTGAGGCATTTTCAGGCGCTGGGGCCTTTACGACCGCTTCAATTTTTTCAGGTGACTTATGCAACCCTTCTTCGTTAATGACATGGCCACAATATGATATTTGTTTCTGGAAAAATTCGCATTTGGGGCGATTTGCTCGTAGGCCCCGTTCTCTCAGCCTCGTGAGCACCTGCTCCAAGTTGGCAAGGTGCTCGTTGTCGTTTTCTCCCGTTACAAGGATGTCGTCTAGGTAGCATCGAGTCCCCGGAATCCCTTGCAGGACTTGCTCCATAGCTCTTTGCCAGATAGCTGGAGCTGATGCCCCTCCGAAAACCAGTCGGTTGTACTGGTACAGGCCTTTGTGTGTGTTTATCGTGAGATACTTTTTAGAGGCCTCCTCAACCTCCATCTGTAGATATGCCTGTGCTAAGTCAATTTTGGTGAAACATTTCCCTCCGGATAGTGAGGCGAAAATATCTTCTATCCTCAGAAGAGGATACTGTACCGTGTGAAGAACCGGGTTTACAGTCACCTTGAAGTCCCCACAGATGCGAACTTTTCTCTGTTCTTCAGATTTATCATTATTCAATGTTTTCTTCATGACCGGGACAATGGGTGTTGCCCACTCGCTCCAATCTACCTTGGATAACACGCCTGCTTTTTCCAAATTCTCCAGCTCTGCCTCGACGGCTGGACGAATTGCGTATGGCACCGGCCTTGCCTTAAAAAACTTGGGAATTGCCGCATCTTCCACTTTTATCGAGGCAGTGGCGCCTTTCAGGGTTCCTAGTTCCTGTTGAAACACTTCTTTGGCGTTAGCCAAGATTTTTTTTAAATCGTCCAGGTATGACGTCATCATCGTTTTTTTTCTTACTGGACACTGTCAGTGCCTGAATGGAGTGCCAGTCTAAACGCATCTTTCTGATCCATTCACGTCCCAACAACGGTGGACCACCATCTTGCAGAACGTATAAATACAACTTCTGTAGTTCCTTGCCGTTGTATACAACAGGCACCCTTATTTTCCCTCTGGGGTATACTTTCTGCCCTGTATATGTCTTCAAGACAATGGCTGTCTTTCAAAGGCATATGCGGAAATAGCCGCTCGTAATCCCGTCGACTCATGGTCAGAGCTGATCCTGTATCTAGCTCCATTTTGACTGGGGACCCCGCTATCGTGAGGGTAACCCAAATGGTCTGGTAATCTTCTTTGGCAATTACATTATGTAATTTGAGAGAGCTTAGTCTCTTGTTTCCGGAGTCGCTATCGCTCTTCTGGTCTTCGGAGCTACTGTCCGTCATCATTTGTACCTTTCTGTACTTTTCCTTATTGACCTTTTTACTGTCAGCGGATTTCTTTCCAGATCTGCATACACGTGCAATGTGTCCCATCTTTCCGCATTGCCTGCATGCTTTGTCCTTGAACCAGCAGTCCTTCTGGTCATGGGTGGATCTGCCGCAGCGATAACATCTCTCGAAACCCCGTGTCATTTCATGGGTGCCGAAGTCCTGTGGCTTTTGCTGTATCTCTGCAGCTCCTCTTGCTGCTGCTTCGTATGATACAGCCACACTGAAAGCCTTGTCCAGTGTCAAATCTTTCTCAGAAAGTAGTATTTTCTGTGTTCCTTCGCTTAGGAGACCACAGACGAATTTGTCTCGTAGAGAATCTGCCAGTCCTGCCCCGAATTGGCAGTGCTTTGACAGCTTTCGTAATTCGGTGAGGTAATCAGCGTTACTTTCATTCTTGTGCTGATTCCTCCTGAAGAATTTGAATTGTTCCGCTATCAGCAGCGGTGTTGGGTTTAAGTGCTCCTGTAAGGTATCAACAATCTCCTTAAAATTCTTGTCCATCGGTTTGGCTGGAGTGATCAAGTTTCATAACAGCCCGTATGTCCTTGCGCCCATCAGATTTAGAAGTACCGATGCCTTTTTATCATCCGCTACTTCATTCGCCTTGCACCTCCACTCTTTCCACGTATGTGGTCCAATCTTCTATATCACTATCGAAAGCAGTAATATTGCCAGTCTTCGGCATCTTGAAAATCTAAAATGGCGCTTCCCGCGCTTTTCTTTCTTCCCCGCCGAGTTAAGATGGCGCCTCCCGCGCTTTCCAGCGGCTGCCAACGCTGTTCTCCGCGGTTCCTGTTGCGACCTGCAGCTTTTCGCGGTATTTCTATTTTTTTTATATATCGCTTCAATAGTTTCTCCGTTACTTGGAGAACCGTTCCCGTCGTGGAGCGGACCCTCTGGGACTTTCCCCTCCCTCTGCTCGGTCCGAACGCCGACCTGCTTTGCAGCACCGGCCGCGCCGAGTGCTCCACCCTCTCTCTCTCTTTGCTTCTGCTTCCCGACTCGCTGCCCGGCCCCGTTGCAGAGCCACCCGATCGAGCTCTAGCCCGCCGCAGCCCAGGAAGGATCAGTGCACTACCTGCCACCAGCCCGTTTAGCTGGGGAAACCACAGACTGGAGACCAAGCTTTTTCCTTGCTTCTGGCTTCGACCTTCGTCTGAAGAATCGATCCCCTTGAGGTGCTGCCGAATTGCAGGTAAGTTCGTTTCTAACTCGTCGCCACTGTTAGATCCGTGTGTTAATGGAGACACGGAATGCAGGAGTTGATTTAACAAGTGTTTACTGAACAAAGTCTGGAGGTGAACTAACAACACAAGACGCTACACAGGCTTATATACCCGAGTGGTCACTACTGGTACTACAGTATACAGGGGCTTCAAAAACATAGTTCCTCTTAAAGTTACATACACTACAGATATCCAAGGACAGATCAGTCTAGATTATAAGGGAACATAGCATTCCCTCTGCGGGGTTGACTCTATCAGAGGGTGAGGCACACGAGCGTCAGTTAGTATTCGAAGAAGAGGTCAGAGGAACCGTATCAGAATCGCCCCTTGAAAATCCCGAAAACTCCTTTTATGTAGACGGATCTCGCCGATATATAAATGGGGAGCCACACACGGTTGGGCAGTAGTATCCGAGAACGGAGAAACAGTCGCAAAGGGAGGGCTTGATGGAGGAACCTCAGCGCAGGTAGCAGAACTAAGCATTGAAATTGGCAAAAGGAAAACGAGTAAATATATATACACAGACAGTAGATATGCATTTGGGGTAGTACATGATTATAAGATAGCGTGGAATAGGAGAGGATATGTAACCTCCGGAGGAGGACAAATACAGCATAAGGAAGTAGTGAGAGACCTAGTAAAAGTGGTAAAAGGAGAAGAGGCAACAGTGATTAAAATAAAGGCACACTGCAAGATAGTGAGCGAGCAACAAAAAGGAAATATGCTAGCTGATCAGGCAGCAAGAGCAGCAGGTAGAATAACAGCAGAGGAAGTGAACATTAAAAGAATCCAAGAGGAGACCGAAATGGAGGAGGAGCAGTGGACAAAGAGAGGCGCAGCCAAAGGTAGAGATGGAATATGGAAAAAGGATCACAGGGTGACCGGACTGACACCATATGAACCCATGACTGGACAAGCAACGTGTCTGCTGGAAGGAGTAGTATCTGGTAGTGAGGGACTAGGACACTTAAAAGATAAAATTAGGAAATACGTACAAACATTGGATAATCAATTGAAAGAGCTCAAACAAGAAGTTAAAGAACAACAAGACATCAGAGGTAAAAATACACAAAAGCAGGGGGGCCTTGGAGCCCCTACCCAAGGTGGGCAAGCAGGTATTTGTTAAAATATTGCCAGAGATCGGGATTCTCACCTAGATGGACCGGACCATTTGAGGTTATCATGACCAGCGATATGAGAGGAAAAGGGTCGATGGAAACATTGGACTCAATTAAAACGATATAGCAATAACCCATGTGATCTGATAAACACCAGAGATAAACTAACATCTGGTGACGACCAGGCTTCTGCTTAATTTACAGGGAAACTTCACCATGAAGGTGGGATTACTGCTGGGAATCGTATGCATCACGAAATAAGCGAAGGGACATCCCACATTACACGACAAGTACATGATGAGGAAGCACCATGTCCCAATATGCAGAAGGAAGAGACAAGCGAACCGAGGATGCTACAATGTCCAGCTATGAAACCTGGACCTATGAATGGAATAGTATTATTTACCGAGGGAGAACAATTGTATGGTAATGTGAGACACGAAATTGTACCGGTGCTAATAAACTTAACTATCTTACAGTGAACAGGATGTTGTGAAAGGTTTACTAAAACTAGAGAATTGTATGCATATATGATAAAGAATGTAATTAACCAAGCTGCTGATGCGACAGGGGCTACTAATTTTAGGGGACATGCTGCATTCCACCAAAGGATTAAGAAGAGCTTAGGAACTGATATACTCATGGGAATAAACATGGGAACATCATTCATTAATGCCCTAGATATACAAGGAGTCCAAAGTGGTGTGGAACGACTACAAAGGGTAATACAACAGGTTTTAGAGAAGGAAACTGGTTTGGTTCAACTCGACAAGGATCAGAGTTGGGAGGACATACACTAAGGAAATTACTCGAGGGAATCAAGGTTATAGAGGATCATGCTGGCATTATCAACAAACTAAACCACAGAGATGAGGAACATGCAAAAGACGGGGTAGGGAGAGGCTGGTGTCATGCCTATGCCCAATGGATCACCGGACAGTTAAAACACAATCTGGCACAGATACAGCGAGGCAAGGTACCAGACTGGATTAACAGTACACAGCTCCATGGCATGAGCCAGAATCCAGACCCTCTGAGTGCTTGCATCCTCAAAGGGATGACCAGAGTATATCCAGTGATACAAAAATGTAAAGCAGAAGTGACAGCAATGATAGGCATGGTACTCTTGATACCAGTGGTGGGACTAGACACGACTCCATACCCACAGTACCAGGTAACAAACATAGGCATAGTGAGGATGAGACATACCTCCAACACTATCCAATTGATACCTGTGCCATCAGAAAGAATGGTACTAGGAGAGGAGTCTCCCTAAATGGATACCATGGGAAAGGCACACTTACGATATGCCTACATCCAGTAGGAGAAGGCCCTAAGGATGAGTGCGGCTATAATAAGACAGAGGGGTGTGTGTTGGAATTATCACATGTTGATCACCATCACACCCGCTCGGGATATAGAGGCGAAGGGGAGTATTGTATAGCCACCACAGAGACTGAGTACCAATATAGTAACCTTGTATGTGCAATCACAATGCCTAACTTCTGCTTTACGCCAAAGATCCCTGTGAAAATTGGACACACCAGATTGGTGTATGTACATTCAAGGGAGATAAAACTAAATGTGCCAGATAGTCTAAAGGATGAGTTGGTTAATTATGAAGATCCGGTAGGGGCCCCAATACCCCACCTGCAAGAGGATCTGCAAGAAATGAAAGAGGATTTAAGTAAGATGGTGAAACAATACATAGTATTGCAAAGGAATCTTGGGGAATTAGGAAGGGACATAGAGGTAGAGCTACAGGAAGCTCCGTGGTATGAGAAGCGGTGGGATTGGGCAATGAATGTCAACATACACCCATGGATCTGCATCATTTCTCATATTAGTGATAGTACAGTTAGTCATGGCTATAGGATGGGGAATAGCAGCATGCACCGCTTGTAAAAAGAAATGAACCAAACAAAGAGCTAAAGTGAGTCGGAAAAAGCTGGAAAACACAAGGTTGCTCTAGACATGATGGGTATGCAGGACCTCCCGAACCAGCAGCTGATCACCGCATGGGGCAGGAGGCACAGCGATGCCTATACATGTGGTTTAACTTGGGCAAGGGCCAAGTACCAAAAGGGGGAATTGCAGTGGGAAAGAGTTAAACTGACATCGCTGGCAGTTTCACTGAATAGTGCAAGGAAGACAGGGACTAACATGAAAGACCACATCCATAAAGATACAGACAAAGATAGCTGACCTTTGGAGAGATATAAAACAATTAAATGGAGACAGGAGGTCCAGCATTTCAACTGCCCGTAAGAACTTGATTATCTAGGTTACATTCCAAGGTATCTTTTAATTAGCATTCAGCAGTTTGAGTGATTGATTGAAGAGGCAGCTTATACATGATTATTCTAGCTGAAGTGCCCGGCGGTGCCGAGGGATTTTTGAGGGCATGTTGTTGTTGGGAGAGAGAGAGGGGGAGAGAGAGAGAGAGAGAGAGAGCGCCCGACTGGGGGGGGGGGGGAAAGAGAGAGCGCGACCGGGGGGGGGGGGGGGGGGGGGGAGAGAGAGCGCGACTGGGGGGGGGGGGGGGGGGGAATGAGAGCGCGCGACCGGGGGGGGGGGGAAGAGAGCGCGACCGGGGGGGGGGGGGGGGAAGAGAGCGCGCGACCAGGGGGGGGGGGGGAAAGAGAGAGCGCGACCGGGGGGGGGGGAAAGAGAGAGCGCGACCGGGGGGGGGGAAAGAGAGAGCGCGACCGGGGGGGGAAGAGAGCGCGCGACCGGGGGGGGGGGGGGGGGGAGAGAGAGCGCGACCGGCGGGGACCGGGGGGGGGGGGAGAGAGCGCCACCGGGGGAGGGGGGGGGGGGGAAGAGAGAGCGCGACTGGGGGGGGGGGGGGGGAAGAGAGAGCGCGACTGGGGGGGGGGGGGGGAAGAGAGAGCGCGACCGGGGGGGGGAGAGAGAGCGCGACTGGGGGGGGGGAAGAGAGAGCGCGACTGGGGGGGGGGGAAGAGAGCGCGCGACCGGGGGGGGGGGGGGGGAGAGAGAGCGCGACCGGGGGGGGGGAAGAGAGAGCGCGACCGGGGGGGAAGAGAGAGCGCGACGGGGGGGGAGAGAGAGCGCGACTGGGGGGGGGGGGAGAGAGAGCGCGACTGGGGGGGGGAAGAGAGAGCGCGACTGGGGGGGGGGGAAGAGAGAGCGCGACTGGGGGGGGGAGAGAGAGCGCGACTGGGGGGGGGAGAGAGAGCGCGACTGGGGGGGGGGAGAGAGAGCGCGACTGGGGGGGGGAAGAGAGCGCGCGACCGGGGGGGGGGGGGGGAAAGAGAGAGCGCGACCGGGGGGGGGGAAGAGAGAGCGCGACCGGGGGGGAAGAGAGAGCGCGACGGGGGGGGGGAAGAGAGAGCGCGACTGGGGGGGAGAGAGAGCGCGACTGGGGGGGGGGAGAGAGAGCGCGACTGGGGGGGGGGGAGAGAGAGCGCGACTGGGGGGGGGAAGAGAGAGCGCGACTGGGGGGGAAGAGAGAGCGCGACTGGGGGGGGGGAAGAGAGCGCGACTGGGGGAGGGGGAGGAGGAGGGGGGGAGGGGGAGGAGGATGGGGGAAGGGGGAGGGGGGAGGAGAGGGAGGGGGGAGAGGGGAGGGGGCGAGGGAGAGGTGGGGGAAGGAGGGGGGGGGGAAAGAGAGAAAGGGAGGGGGGAGCCAGCAGACCCTCTCCCCTCTGCCGGCGATAGCTCCGCTGAGCTCCGTGCCGCCCACACACTGACATGCCTAGCGCAGGGCCCCGGTGAGCCCGAGCCCCGCCCTCCCGAGGCCGGGCCGAGGCGGCTTGAGATGGCCGATTGCGGCTGGCCGGGCCCGGTTGCCTTGGTAACCCTCCTCCCCTCTCCGCCTCACGATCTCCGGGACCGGGCGGCTTGAGACGGCCGATTGCGGCTGGCGAGCCCGGTTGCCGGGGTAACCCTCTCCGCTCCCCCTCCCCTCCCGAGCCCCGCCCCCCCCCCACCCCCCGCTAACCTGCTCGCTTCCCTCTGGCCGCGCTCTATGTGGAGGTGCGCGTGCGCCATGCAACGCGAGCGCGAGGAGCTTGCAGTGAGCCCAGCCAGCCTTTACCAAGATGGCTGGCCACTGGTTCGGAATCGGGCCCAGCGGGATGGCCGGTGCGTAGCTCGGGCGTGGTTGGGCAACAGACGCCCAGGCTTCGAGGCCTGCCTGCAAAAACGGTGAAAGGTAGGAAAATTATAGAGGTTAGAAAAAAGATTTACAAATGAATTAACTTTTTTAAAAACAATTTGTCTTTTAAAAGCAACTTTTTTTTTGGTGGAAATGTAGATTTGAAAAGAAACACGCAGAAAGCGGGAAAAAGAAATGAAAAGTTTGGAATCAAGATGGCGGCGACTCACCTCGGTTCAGAACGATAAGGCCCGCCCACACACGCATCGATCGGTCGACCGTCAGGTCACCGAAGCGTAGGATTGGTCAATCGTCCCGTCACTCGACTCTAGGAGGGCCCGCCCGCACGTGCCAGGAACCCGCCCCCGCCACGCAGCGATTGGTCGACCGTCGGGTCGCTCGACCGTACGATTGGTTGACCTCGACGTCACTCAATGCTAATGAGCAGATAATGAGCGGAATTTTGAACGTTTTTTGGATACTGCGGGCGCAATTTTTGTCTCACCGAAGCGTAAATACGCTTACGACTGTTCTGGAATCGTAAGCTTTCTTTTGATGTAACACACGTGTAGGTACGCTCTATAACTTTTGATTGTATAGCCGGACAGAGAGAGACAGAAAGACAGACAGAGAGACATACCGTTTTATATATATAGATTAAGATTCGTAACCAATCCGTGAAGGTGCATGCAGGCCAAGATCCAATCAAGTGGCAGGAATGAATTTAACATGAGGTGGCCATGCTTATTGTAATGTATAAAAATGTAGTGTTTTCTGTAACAATTTGGAAAGGTCTGGCTAAGACAGAGCAGACTGTTTCCCCACCGGTGCAATAAAGACAACTTGACTATCGATCTAAAGCCTTGCGTCGAGTGTTGGTTTAAAATGCTCCACAACAATTAGTGTAATTTTTTACTTAAAAAAAATCTCAATGAATTAATGTCCATGGATCCGCAGGCAGGTAGTTTGGACAGAGGCTCAGAATCTGACCACAGTACTTAGCGTCTTGCTGAAAATATGATCAAGCAACACTACTTTAAGTATTTAATTACTTGAAGGGGGAAATTTGCAGAGCTATGGGGAAAGAGCAGGGGAGTGGGACAAATTGAATAGCTCTTTCTAAGAGCCGGTACAGGCACAATAGGTTTAATGGCTGCCTTCTGTGCTGTATGACTCTATACATCCAGACCCTAGCCAACGCCATCTGATTTTGGTTGCTGGAACACATCACGAGTGGCATGCTCTCCAACTCAAGGTGATGCCAGCCTTGGCTCAGTGGCAGCACTCTCACCTCTGAGTCATAAGGTTGTGGGTTCAAGCACCACTTCATAGAAATACTCTAGGCTGACACTTCAGTACAGTACTGAGGGAGTGCTGCACTTTGAGATGCCAAACCCAGACCCCATCTGCCCTCTCGTGGATGTAAAAAATCCTTATGGCACTTTTCAAATTAGAGCAGGGGAGTTCTCAGAGTGGCCTGGCCAACATTTATTCCTCAATCAACACCACCAAAGCAGATTATACGCTGCCTTATCTTAATGCTGTTTATGGCATCCTGAGGTCATGAAAGTGCAATACGAATGCAAGCTCCTTTGTTTTTCTTTCTTTACTGAAGTTTTTAGCAGGGCCACAATCCGAACCATTCTCAGGAATACTTGAACATGTTGGGCCACAGACCCAGACTGGCAATTCTCACAGTGAACTCTTGATTTCAATCATGCGACTGTGGACAGTTGCCAAGAGGCCAGCAAAGAATTTCCCACAGGGAGAGTAGGAAAAATATAAATAAAACTGTAGGACCAATAGTTCTATCTTAATAGGGCTCTTACACTTGCTCCTTGGAAGCTGGGATAACTCTGTCTGATAGCATTCACTTAACTCCTTTTTCTAGAGAGCACAAACAGTGAACATACTGAATCTCAGCTCAGTCAATAATCCACAGCCAGGCAGGTCATAAATGTATCCCCAGTGGTACATGAAGCAGTAAATCCACTTGGAACAATAGGTGGAGGGAAGATCAGCCAGCCACAACTAGTAGCATCACTGTGGCAAAATAAGTTAATCCCTCCTCCCACCACAGAGTACTTTTGTTTTGTACACTTTGCAGATCTAGACCATGTATTTTGTTCAGATTGGAAGGCTGCAACGGGCAATAAAAGTACCAATGATTATAGGCTTGTATTTGGACTAATCAATGCCAAAAATTGATCAGCACATTTTGCTATACCCACTTCTCGCTGATGACCTTTTTCTTTTTCCTGCCAAACCTTTGACTGCTTCAGACTTTATTGGTTTCCAACCTTTGTGTTCAACAAAACTGTAAAGCTGCTTTTTAGATCTGCAATAAAATGTATTTCACTTTATAATTTCAGCAAAGAGTAATATTTACATTTACTAACATTTAGAGGGGGTATATAGAGGGGAGCATTACAAAACAGGAAAACACCTGTAACTAAAAAGTCGCAAAGTTATAGCAATTTTCAGATTTACAAGCCTCTCCATGAACCTCTACATTTATCTACTTTGCAGGTGTGGTGTGCTGGGTGTTTGGTGCACAGGATGGGGATGAGAAAAGCAAATTCTGGACAGGGGCTTTAGATTTATAATCATATAAGTTAATTGGGATTTTTGCAGTGAGTGCTAACTGCAAAAAAAACCCTTCTGGTTAGAGTGATAGTGTAAGTGCAAGAACAAGGTTGTTTACACCGCCCAGTATACAAGAGTGAGCAAACCAATAGATAAATGTAACAAAAATTTAAATTTCCCTAGTTCCATAGTAAAGGGAAAAATTAAATTGAAAGACTCCATTTCAATGTTCATTCTCTTTTAAAGATTGCTCTAAAATCTGGAAGCCTTAAACATATCCAGACAGCAATTTCAAAGCTCTTATTTTTGGTACATGCTATTAGATTTTTATTAATATATTTTGCTTTTGCAATAATGCAGTTCCCAAATCAATTTAAACCACAAAACAGAAACAACAACAACAGGAGGGCAGAACGGTACAAGTATAACAAACCTTCGCGTATCAGACTTTGTGTTATTCAACTCTCCCACTGTTTCTCCTCTCGATAAATCTTCACTGCTGGAAACAAAAAGGATGGATTATCCAACACCTTCCAAACAAGCTGTGAAAAATACAGGGAGCTGAAATTACCATTTCTGACAAAAACAGGGTTTTTCAGCTCAAGCCATATTTATTCGCTATTGTTGCTGTACTGGACTCTTGACACTTATTCATAACATGCTTTATAATAAATGCTAAAAATAGTGCAGCAATGATCAATATAATGCACTATTGGAAGTGATGTGTCAGATGCCAAAAATTTTCAGCTAGCTAGCATCTCAGATCACAGGAATTTTAGGCTCACTATTTACATTGAGGAGACAGGGACGTGGGAAGTACATTAAATTCATCAAGTGAAAGGTTAAACACAAATTTGCAAGTGGGGAACATTCACTATGGAATGGGAAAATAACAGAAGGGAACAGACCACAACATGTACTTAATCCTGACCTCTTCTGATTATAGAGAGGTCTGTGGCTCATCATTTTGGTTAGAGACACCTGCAATAAATATCATTACAATACAAGGAATCTCCAGACAAAGGACTGAGCAATAGAGGCCTCTTCAAATTCAAAGAGTGTTTCAGGAAAGCTAATGGGAAAAACAATTGCAGGAAAGCTAATGGGAAAAACAATTGCAGGAAAGCTAATGGGAAAAACAATTGCAGGTGAGAGTCTATTTTAACCTCTTGGTAAAATGTCGCAAGGCACTTCACATGAGCGATGATCAAATAGAATTTGACAAGCAATGATTCCCTGGTTCAGCTCACCCTGTACTGCCAGACCATAGCTCCTAGATCTCTTGTCTGACAGATTTTCGAATACCAACCCCCACCCCCCCTACATCACTGTGCTGCCAGATATTAGGCTTCCTCTCCTTGTGGTGCAATACTCTCCAGGGTTGGCAGACCCCCAATTGCTCTCAGCTCCAGTTGCCAGACTCTGGAATTTATCTCCACAATTTCGTCAGGTGCCAAAAATAGGAATAGAGGAGTTTGTGGAACAAGAGTAGGGCAAGGCCAAGGAAGGAGTTAAAGGTGAGGATGAGAATGTTAAATTAAAGGCATTCAGAGACAGGGAGCCAATGTAGGTCTGTGATGACAGGGGCGATAGGTGAACGGAGCCTAGTACTGGACAAGATACATGCAGCAGAGTTTTGGACAAGTGGTGTTTATGCAATGTGGCAGATGAAAGAGAAGCATGGAAAGTGTTGAAGTAGTCGAGTCTGGAAGTGATGCAGGTTTCAGTGGTGGAGGGACTGAGGTAGGGGCAGACAACTTTGCGAAGGTGGAAGTAAATGATCTTTATCATGGGAAAGATATGGCCTTTGAAGTGCAGCTTGGGGGTCAAACAATTGCTGTAAATGGTCTTCTTTAACCGGAGACAGTGAATCAGTGGCAAGGGAGTAGAGCTTGTGGCAGGGCCTAAATAATGCAACATTCACACTGCTGGGATTTGGAAAAATGGCAAATTTACACTGGTTGAAGGTTTGAAACGTAAGTCTTGGTCCAAATTAGCAGAAAGTCCTCCTTAGAGGTCTGATAGGAATTGGACACTATAGCAACATAATGAAAGTGATGGTCAGTTTTATTAGAATCAGACCGGCACAGAAGGAGGCCATTCGGCCCATCGAGTCCATGCTGGCTCTCTGTAGAGCAATCCAGTCAGTCCCATTCCCCCGCTCTATCCCGTAGCCCTGCAAGTTTATTTCCCTCAAGTGCATATCCAATCTTCCCTTGAAAACATTGAGTGTCTCCGCTTCCACCGGCAGAGTTTTCCAGGTCCTCACCACTCACTGCGTAAAAAAGTTTCCTCACATACCCCCTGTATCTCTTGCCCAAAACCTTAAATCTATGTCCCCTAGTCCTTGTACCATCAACTAGTGGGCACAGCCTTTCCTTGTCTAGCCTATCCAACCTGGTCATAATCTTGTACACCTCTATCAAATCACCCCTCAGCCTCCTTTGCTCTAATGAAAACAAATCCAGCTTCTCCAACCTGTCCGTGTAGCTAAGATCCCCCATCCCCGGAACCATTCTGGTGAATCTTCTTTGCACCCTCTCAAGGGCCTTCACACCCTTCCTAAAGTGTGGTGAACAGAACTAGGTGCAATACTCCAGTTGTGGCCTAACCAGCGCTTTATAAAGGTTCAGCATAACTTCTCTACTTTTGTACTCAATACCTCTATTTATGAAGCCCAAAATCCAATATGCTTTGCTAACCACTCTCTCAATATGTCCTGCCACCTTCAGGGACCTATGCACGTCAACTCCCAGGTCCCTCTGTCCCTGCACTCTCTTAGTGTCAGCTGTGGCTCAGTTGGGAGCACACTCGTCTCAGAGTCAGAAGGTTGTGATCAAGGGATATGGGGAGAAAGCAGGGACGGGGTACTGAGTTTGGATGATCAGCCATGATCTCATTGACTGGCGGAGCAGGCTCGAGGGGCCGAATGGCCTACTCCTGCTCCTATCTTCTATGTTTCTATGTGGGTTCAAGTCCCACTCCAGGGAGTTGAGCACATAAAGCTAGACTAACACTCCAGTGCAGTGCTGGATGAGTGCTGCACGGTTGGAGGTGCCGTCTTTCAGATGAGGTGTTAAACCGAGGCCCCGTCTGCTCTCTCAGGTGGACGTAAAAGATCTCATGGCACTATTTCGAAGAAGAGTAGGGGAGTTGTCCCCGGTGTCCTGGCCAATATTTATCCCTCAACCAACAGAACAACAGATTATCTGGTCATTATCACATTGTGTGCAAATTGGCCGCTGCGTTTCCCACATTATAATAGCAACGCCACTCCAAAAAAGTACTTCATTGACTGTAGAGCACTTTGAGACGTCCGGTGGTCGTGAAAGGCGCTATATAAATGCAAGTCTTTCTTTTTTTTAAAACTATGTCATTAAGTGTATGTTGCTGCTCCCTGCTCCCTCGGCCAAAATGCATCACCTCACACTTCTCTGTATTAAATTCCATCTGCCATTTCTCTGCCCATTATGCTAGCCTTTCTATGTCCTGTTGCAGTCGATTGATATCATCACTGTTTGCCATACCCCCAAGTTTGGGTCATCAGCAAATTTAGAAATTCTACTCTGTATTCCAATATCCAGGTCATATATATATCAAAAAAAGCAGTGGCCCCAGCACTGACTCTTGGGGAACACCACTGTCTACCATCCTCCAGTCTGAAAAACAGCCATTTACAACTCGCTGTTTTCCGCCCTTAAGCCAATTCCTTAGCCAAGCTGCCACTGACCCACCTATTCCATGAGCCTCAATTTTATTAATCATCCTTCTATGTGGTGCTTTGTCAAACGCCTTCCTAAAATCCATGTAGACAACATCCATTGCATTCCCTTCATCAATCCTCCCGGTTACTTCATCAAAAAATTCAATTAGATTAGTCAAACACGATCTACCTTTTACAAATCAGTGTTGGCTCTCCTTAATTAGCTTAAACCTCTCCAAGTGCCCGTTAATTTTTTCTTTGATTATTGTTTCTAAAACTTTACCCACCACTGATGTTAAACTGACTGGCCTGTCGTTACCAGGATTGTCCTTACACCCTTTCTTGAACAATGGTGTCACATTTGCCACTTTCCAATCCTGAGGCACCTCCCCCACATCTAGGGAAGATTGGAAAATAATGGTAAGCCCTTCCACTACCTCCTCTCCCAATTCCCTTAGCAACCTGGGATGCAGGTCATCTGGACCAGGCGACTTATCCACTCGAAGCATACCCAGCCTTTCTAGTACATCCTGTCTATCAATTTTCACCCCTTCCATTGCTTCTGCCATTTCCACTTCTACTTATATTTTGTCAGCAAGCACCTCCTTAGTAAACACCGATACAAAGTACTCATCAAGTATTCTAGCCTTGCCCTGCACCTCTAAGCATATACAGGAAACTTTCTGGTATCCGGCACTGACTGGACCG
This sequence comes from Somniosus microcephalus, assembly GCF_052327205.1. Taxonomy (NCBI): domain Eukaryota; kingdom Metazoa; phylum Chordata; class Chondrichthyes; order Squaliformes; family Somniosidae; genus Somniosus; species Somniosus microcephalus. Next base: position 161,947,900 of record NC_140993.1, on the reverse strand, counting down.
AGCTGGTGCCGGTCGATCAACACTGCCGGAGAAACCAGCGCTAATGTTAAAACATACGGAGCTTCTGAGCTCCGTATGTAGCAACAAACCCTGTTGCTTAGCAACAGCTTCAAATCAGTCAGTGCAGCTTGCAAGCGTTTCTGTAGCTAAGCAACAGCTTCAGCTAGACGCTTGCAGAGCCAGGAATGGAGAAAAAAAGCAACGAAAAGTAAAAAAAGTTATCTGAACCGACTCCTGAATTTTGCCGGTGGATAGAGCATTCCGGAGATTTAACCTCCGTTTAAACGAAAGTTTCCTGTATCACCTTCTTTGTCTCCAATAGGCCCCACCCCCACCTCTTACTACCCGCTTACTGTTTACATGACGGTAGAAGATCTTTGGGTTCCCTTTTATGTTAACTGCCATTCTACTCTCATATTCTCTCTTTGCCAATCTTATTTTCAGCTTCACTTCCCCTCTCAACTTATTGTATTTGGTCTGGTTTTCCCTTGAAGAATTCACCCGACATGCATCATACACCCTTTTTTTGTTTCATCAGCTTCTCTATCTCCCTCGTCATCCAAGGAGCCCTTGCTTTGGTTCCCTTCCTTCTTGTTGGAATGTACCTAGCCTGTACTTGGAACATCTCCTCCTTAAAGATCACCCATTGTTCCGTTAGTTTTTCCTGTCAGTCTTTGGTTCCATTTTACCCTGGCTAGATCCTTTTGTATCCCATTGAAGTTAGCCCTATTCCAGTTTGGAAGTTCCACTCTAGATTGTTCCTTGCTCCTCTCCATTGCTAATATAAATCTTAGGATACGATGATCACTCGTACCCAAGTGTTCTCCCACAGACACTTGGTCGACCTGGCCCACCTCACTCCCCAGCACCAGATCCAGCAATGCCTCCTTCCTAGTTGGGCCAAGAACATACTGGTCAAGGAAATTCTCCTGAACACATTTCAGAAATCCCTCCCCCTCCTTTCCCTTTACCCCAATCGATATTTGGGTAATTAAAGTCCCCCAATATCACCACTCTATAGCTCTTGCATATTTCTGCGATTTCCCTACAGATTTGCTCCTCTACCTCCCTCACTATTTGGAGGCCTATAAAATAGCCCCAATAGCGTGATCATAACCTTTTTGCTCCTCAACTCTAACCAAATGGATTCTGTCCTCGTCCCCTCAAGAACATCGTCCCTTTCCAACACTACAATGTCTTCCTTAATCAGCACTGCCACCCCAACTCCCTTTTTTCCCTTTCCTATCTTTTCTGAACACATTGTATCCTTGAATAGGTGCCCAGTCCTCGCCGCTTTTAAGCCACGTTTCCGTTATTGCCACATCATAATACCACACGGTTAATTATGCTTGTAGCTCACCAACCTTATTCACCACACTTTGTGCACTTACGTACATGCATTCTAAACCCATTTTTGAATTTTACGTAGTCTTTTAGTCTGCTCCTATCTAATTCAATTCAATTCAATTATTTGTCATATATGCAGCAGACGTGTGCACTGCACAATGAAATGTTGATTTTTACGAGTCCGCCCAACATGGGAATAAATATGACTTAAGAATGATAAAAATACCAATAGAAATACAGTAATAATAAAACAACAGTAATAAATTATACGTTCATGAGTCTTATGGCCTGGGGGTAGAAGCTGCTTCGAAACCTGCTGGTACGAGACCGTATGCTTCGGTATCTCTTACCAGATGGGAGCAGGGCGAAGAGGTTGTGGCTGGGGTGGCTCGCGTCTTTAATGATTCTCAGGGCCTTCCCCCGGCACCTCTCAGGGTAGATATCCTGGACAGCAGGTAGTTTAATTCCTATAGTGTGTTGTGCAGCTTTCACCACCATCTGTAGAGCCTTGCGGTCTGTGGCGGTGCAGTTGCCATACCAGGTAGTGATGCAGCCGGACAAGATACTCTCGATGTTGCACCGGTAGAAGTTGGTGAGAATCTGGGGGGCCATTCCAAATTTCTTCAGTCTCCTGAGGAAGAACAGGCGTTGGCATGCCTTCTTGGTTATGACGTCGATGTGATGTGACCACGTTAAGTCCTCCGTAATGAATACACACAGGAATTTGAAGCTGCTGACCCTCTCCACCTCAGCCCCTTCGATGTAGATTGGGGTGTGTCCCTCCCCCTGCCGCTTCCTGTAGTCCACGATCATCTCCTTTGTTTTGCTGATGTTAAGGGAGAGGTTGTTGTACTTGCACCATTCTGCTAGAGCTCTTACCTCCTCCCTGTAGCCTGTCTCGTCGCCATCTGTGATCAGGCCTACAACGGTAGTGTCATCAGCAAACTTGATGATGGAGTTGGAGTTGTGCGTGGCCACGCAATCGTGAGTAAACAGGGAGTACAGAAGGGGGCTGAGCACACAACCCTGGGGAACTCCCGTGTTCAGGATCAGTGTTGAGCAGCTGTTACTGCCTATTTTCACCACCTGGGGTCTGCCCGTCAGGAAGTCCAGGATCCAGTTGCATAGGGAGGTGTTAAGTCCTAGCTCACTGAGCTTGTTGACAAGCTTGGAGGGGATAATGGTATTGAATGCTGAACTATAATCAATGAACAACATTCTCACATAGGTGTTCCTCTTATCCAGGTGTGATAAGGCAGTGTGCAGTACAGTGGCGATGGCATCATCCCTAGATCTGGTTGGGCGGTAAGCAAATTGGAGTGGGTCCAGTGTGTCAGTTAGTAAAGAATTGATGTGGGTTTTGACCAGCCTCTCAAAGCACTTCATGATGACAGAAGTGAGTGCTATGGGGCGGTAGTCGTTGAAACAGGTTACTTTTGTTTTTTTGGGGACTGGAATAACCGATGTCATCTTGAAGCAGGTGGGGACTACAGACTGGTACAGTGAACGGTTGAATATATCCGTAAACACGGCTGCCAGCTGGTCAGCGCATGCTCTAAGGACACGCCCAGGGATTCCATCTGGACTGGGTGCTTTGTGGGTGTTCACTCTCTTAAAGGTCTTGCTCACATCAGCCACGGAGATTGAGAAGACCCGGTTGTCCTGAGCCGCGGGCGCCCTTGTAACAGGCCAGTTGTTGTTGGCCTCAAACCGGGCGTAAAAAGTGTTAAGCTCGTCCGGGAGAGAGGCATTGCTGGGCATGACACAGCTGGGTTTCCCTTTGTAGTCCGTAATAGATTGTAGTCCACTCCACATCCTTCGCGAATCTGAGCTATGATAGTGTGACTCCACTTTATCCGTGTATTGTCTTTTTGCATTTTTGATGGTTTTTCTTAGCTCGTACTTTGATTTCTTGTACTCATCTATGTCCCCAGAGTTGAATGCGATGGACTGTGCTTTTAGCATAGCACGGATATCGCCATTTACCCATGGTTTCTGGTTGGGAAATGTTCGTACAACAATCCTCGGCACAACGTCATCTATGCACTTGTTTATGAAACTAATGACTGAATCTGTATATGTGTTAATGTCATTGTCCGAGGCATTCCGGAACATATCCCAGTCAGTGGAATCAAAACAGTCTTGTAACATAGCGTCTGATTGATCCGACCACCGTTGTAGAGATCTCATCACAGGCTTTTCCTGTTTCAGTTTCTGCCTATAGGTGGGTAGCAGCAGGATGGAGTCGTGATCCGATTTGCCGAAGGGAGGGCGGGGGAGGGCCTTGTATCCATCCCGGAACAGAGTGTAAACGTGATCTAGTGTGTTCTTGGCTCGCGTTGGGCAGGTGATATGCTGATGGTATTTAGGCAGTACTTTCTATAGATTGGCTTTGTTGAAATCGCCAGCCACGATGAATGCAGCCTCTGGATGGGAAGTTTCAAGCTTGCTAATGATCCCATACAGCTCGTTTAGTGCCCTATTTGCGTCGGCCTGTGGTGGAACATACACCGCTGTAATGATCACGGATGAGAACTCTCTCGGGAGGTAGAAGGGTCGGCATTTGATCATCAGGTGTTCAAGATCGGGTGAACAAGAAGATGTAAGTAGTTCCACGTCGGAACACCAAGAATTGTTGATCATAAAGCATACTCCACCCCCTCTATTTTTCCCAGAGTCCTTTGTTCGGTCTAGCCGGTGAATGTTCAATCCCTCTGGTTGAATGGCCGAAGCCAGTATCAATGGATCAAGCCACGTCTCAGTGAAAATCAAGACGTTGCAGTTCTTAATGTCTCGCTGGAAGGTGAGGCTCCCCGAGTTCGTCCAGCTTATTGTCCAGTGACTGCACATTCGCCAGGAGAATACTCGGAAGGGGGGGGTGGTGTTCACGTCGCCTCAGCTTCACTAATGCACCTGCTCGTCTGCCCCGCTTGCGCCGTCGTCACTTCCTGATCACAGGAATGAAGTCAGGTAAGCAGGTGGGAGGGTAGATGGTAGTAGCAGCAGAATCCCAGTTCGAAAAATCGGGGGTAGGTCCTATATCTCCGGACAATCTTATGTCCAGAAGTGATCGACGGTCGTAGCGGATAAGCGAAGAAACAGTACTTACAAAATTGTTTAATAAAAACTTTAAAATAATAAATAAAGTGGAAAGTTGTGGATGAGCTCGTAAAACAGCGGCTACCCTCATGAGCCACACAGGTCGGTTAAACAGTAGAATATTTAAAAAAAAAAACAATTAAACTACTAATACTAAAACTAGAATGCTAAATACTAAACAGTAGAATACTAAAAAACTAAGTACGATATATTAAAATACAACATTAAATACAACATTAAAATACCAGTTGGGGAGGAGCTTGTAAAACAGCAGCCATACAGGTCGGCGCTGACGTCACAAAAAAAATATATGGTACAGGAAACTTTGGTTTATCCGGAGGTTATATGTCCAGAATACTCGATCTAACGGCAAAAATCAGGAGCCATTTTCTATATGTTTTTTTAGTTCTCGTTGCTTTTTTCCCCCCCAGTCAAGCACTGCAAGGTCTGTAGCTATAGCAACAGCTTCAGCTACAGACACTTGCAGCTGCAGCCGACTGTTTTGAAGCTGTTGCTAAGCAACAGGGTTTGTTGATTCACACGGAGCTTCTCAGTTCCGTATGTTTAAACATTAACTCTGGTATGTCCGGCACTTTTGATGTTACGGCACCAGCTCGGTCCCGTCAATGCCGGATATCAGAAAGTTTCCTGTACTACATCCGCCTCTAGTACTATCCAACACACCCACGCTTTTATGCACCTCATTCCTCTTTTCTACTCCTATATGCTGGTGCCCACCCCACTGCCAAGCTAGTTTACACCCTCAACAGCACTAGCAAACCTCCCCACGAGAATATTGGTCCCGGCTCTGAGAGGTGTAACCCGTCCGGCTTGTACAGGTCCCACCTTCCCCAGTAACATTCCCAATGCTTAAGGAATCTAAATCCCTCCCTACTGCACCAGCTCTCCAGCTACGCATTCATCTGTTCTATCCTCCTATTCCTGTACTCACTAGCACTTGGCACCGGAAGTAATCCGGAGATTACTACCTTTGAGGGCCTGCTTTTTAATCTTTCATAGCTCCCTATAGTCTGCCTGCAGGACCTCATCCCTCTCTTGTCCATATCAGTACCAACGACATAGGCAAACAACCTCTGGCTGTTCACCCTCCCGTCTCAGTGTCCTGCAGCCGCTCAGTGACATCCTTGACCCTGACACCAGGGAGGCAACATACCATCCTGGAGTCACGTCTGCAGAAACGTCTATCTGTTCCCCTAACCAATGAACCCCCTATCACTATTGCTCTTCCACTCTTCTTCCTCACCCCCTGTGCAGCTGATCCACCCGTGGTGCCATGGCCTTGGCTCTGGCTACTCTCCCCAGAGGAGCCATCACCTGCACCAGTTTCCAGAATGTGAACCAGTTAGCGAGCGAGATGCACTCTGGGGATTCCTGCCCTATCTGCCTGGTCCTCCTTCTCTGTCTGGTGGTCACCCATTCCCTCTCTGCCTGCACATTCTGAGGCTGCGGGGTGGCCCCTTCTAGAAACGTGCTTTCCAAGTATTTCTCAGCCTCGCGGATGCACTGTAGTGATTCAAGCTGCCGCTCAATGTCCAAAACCCGGAGTTCAAGTTGCTGTAGTTGGTGACAGTCATCCAGGCCACAAGAAGCATCCAGGATATCCCACATGGCATACGATGTGCAAATCACAGGACTCAGCTGCCCTGCCATGCCTCTATTTACCAGACTATGAAGGTAATTTAGCAGAAATAAACTTAAAACTTAAGAAACACTGAACAGCTGCCCACCAATCAGCATTTCCCTCTATTAGATAGGCTATGAACTACTTAGCAGAAATATACTCAAAACAGAAAAAGAAATTACCACAAATTATGTTATCATGCCCCAGTTATTGGCACTGTATGGTCATGTAACAAAGATGATTATTGTTTCAGTATCCTATTCAGAGTGGGTAGCACTCTGCAGAAACTGAATAGCACGTTTCACTTTTTATTTACTGCTCCTGGATAGTGAAACTAAACATCACATCAAGCCAGTGCATTTCTGAGAGAGGACTACAGCACCACCCAGTGGTAACAGAGATTACAGCAATTAGTACTCCAACACCCAAGGACCCCTTCCCCATCATACTCCCACACACCAGCCACCCCCTTCCTACAGCGCCCACATTCGGAGACCACCCTTCCAATATGACTAACAACATTCCCCTTCTAGTACTCTTACAAACTACTACCCCAACCTGAAATATCTTCACTTTCATCCTCCTTTAGATCTCGGACTTTAAAAAAAAAGACAAGAAAAAGAGCCACCACACAACTAAATAATAATCAAGGCAATTGATTTACAGTTTCCATGAAAATGTGGGCATATTCATAAAATTTGAACCCAAAAATACTCCAACAATGCTCTATTAAAAATACAATTTCCATTACTTAATTCTCATAAATCATAGCATTAAACATTGCATCATCTATCTAGAAATTGTAAATTTAAATAATTGTATTTTTAATAATATATCCATTTGTGCCTCCGAAAGGACTTTCCACCAATCTGTGGCCCCACTGAAATCCTATAGCCCATTCAAATTTTAACTGTCATGCCTTTCCTCCAACTCAGTTGCCCGCAGCCAGTCTCGGTCTGTTTGCAGTCTATTGTATCTCTACCGCTTCTGCTGCACTTTCATTTCTCCTCTCTCCAGCACCTGCTCTGTGCTCTTCATGAATCTTTGCCTTCACCCCATGTCTTGCTAAATCTCAGGCTACTTCACCACTTTAGCCCCACTCTCATTGCGCTTTCTCTTCTCCCAAGCCTTTCTGTACTGTTCTTGCTTGCTTTCTCTGCACGCCCAGGCCACCTCTGCCAAGTTTTTTTTTCTTCCTCCCTTGCCATTTAGATTTGCTCCCATTTCTCCTTTGTCCTGCAGATTTCTTTAAATAAAAGGGGTTAATAACTCTGCTCTTGTGGTGGGCAAATTTAATAAGCCTGGGAGGTTGATGGCTAGGGGTAAATCAATTAAATTATTGACTAATGTCCTGTTTCAGGTACCAAATGAGTTGCAATGTTTTGATTGACATCCATCACCCATACTCAACAACCTTCACACACACACACACACACACAATATATGTTTGAATGAGTGTCAAGATGGAATCTGTCTTGCCCTGGTGCCAGGGATCTGAAAAATACCAGCCAGGATCTTGAATTCACAGATCAAATAGGCAAGGTAGAGGGTTTAGATGGGGAATTCTAGAGATGGGCCTAGCAGGGCAAAGGGAGGGGGGCTCCCGGGACTCCCGAGATGCTGGAGTCAGGTTAATCCGACTAAGCCTCATTAAAGCATTAATGGGTATTCTAGGCCTGGATGAGGCGTGAACATTTGCTCATCAAGTGACTATGTTCAACAACAAACAACTTGCATTTGTATACCACTTTTAGCATAGAAAAAATCCCAAGTTGGTGCAAGAGAAAAAAATGGATGTCAAGTCAAAGGAGGAAGTATTAGGAGGGGTGTCCAAAAGCTGTGTTAAAGAAGTAGAGGGGAGGGGGCGAGGCAGAGGGTTTAGGGATGTAATTCTAAAGATGTGCCCAGCAGGGCAAAGGGAGAGAGATTCCCAAGATGCTGGAGTAAGAGGAATGGAGAGTTTGGGAGAAGGGTGGAGGGGTTGTAGTGTTGGAGGTTAGAGATAGGGAGCGTTGAGGCCATGAAGAGATTTAACCACAAGAATGAGAATTTTAAATTTGAGGCACTGGGGGACCAGGAGGCAACATAGGTTAGCGAGGACAGGGGCGATAGACGAGTGAAAATTGGTGTGGATAGCATACGTAGAGCAGAGTTTTGGATGAGCTGAAGTTTATGGAGATCAGCCACTATACCATTGGAGCAATTGAGTCTGAAGTTTAGAGGCGTGCATCAGTGTTTCAATGGCAAATGGGCAGAGGTAGGGGTGGAGGTGAGCAATGTTATAGAGGTGGAAGTAGGTGATGTTTGTGATGCAGACGACATGGGGTTGGAAGCTCAGATTGATGTTGAATAGGATGCTAAAATTTCAAACAGTCTAGTTTACAGCAACTTGCATTTATATAGCACCTTTAACATAGTAAATTGCCTAGCCTGAGACAGTGTCGGGAGCAGGGTGGAGTCAATGGAAAGTGTACAGAAGTTGTGGTGAGGGCTGAAGTCTTCGCAATGTTTAGCTGGAGGAAACTGTGGCTCACCCAAGACTGGATGTTGGGCAAGCAATCTGACTGCACATTGGAGGGGTAAAGTGAGGTGGTGGAGAGGTTATGCTGGCCCCACATCTGCAAATAAGTTGCCAAGGGTCAGCATGTAGATGAGGAAGAGCGGGGCCAAGGCTGTATCCTCGTGCGACTCCCAAGGTGATGCTGCAGGGGTGGAAAGAAAATCCATTGCTAGAGATGATCTGGATATGATCGTATAGATAAAAATGGAACCAAACAAAAGCAGTCCACTAAGCTGGACAATGGAGGAGAAATAAAAACAGAAAATGCTGGAGATACCCAGCAGGTCAGGCAGCATCTGTGGAGAGAGAAAAACAGAGTTAACGTTTCAGGCCGATGACCTTTCATCAGAACTGGAAAAAAGCAGGAAATGGAACAGATTTTTAAGCAAGTGCAGGGGCTGGGAAAGGGGGGGGGGATGAAAGAACAAAAGGGAAGATCTGTGATAGGATAGAAGGCAGGAGAAGTTAAGAGACATTAAGAGACATTCAAGGCAAAAGGAGATGTTCAGGTAATGGGACAGGTTAAGAAACAAAGGATGGCTCTAGATGAAGTGTGAATTGCACTGGCAGAATGGAAGACAGCTGCCATGTGGGAGAGAAGAAAAAAAGACAGACAAAAAAAAAGTGGATGAAAAATATATATATGTGATAGGGGCCGAGGTTATGATCTGAAATTGTTGAACTCGATGTTGAGTCCAGAAGGCTGTAAAGTGCCTAATCAAAAGATGAGGTGCTGTTCCTCGAGCTTCAGTGGAACAATGCAAGAGGCCGAGGACAGTGAGGTCTGAGTGGGAGTGGTGCGAAGAATTAAAGTGACAGGCGACCGGAAGCTCAGGGTCCCCCTTACGGACTGAACGGAGATGTTCCGCCAGCGCAATTCACACTTCATCTAGAGCCATCCTTTGTTTCTTAACCTGTCCCATTACCTGAACATCTCCTTTTGCCTTGAATATCTCTTAATGTCTCTTAACTTCTCCTGCCTTCTATCCTATCACAGGCCTTCCCTTTTGTTCTTTCATCCCCGCCCCCACCTTTCCCAGCCCCTGCACTTGCTTAAAAATCTGTTCCATTTCCTGCTTTTTTCCAGTTCTGACGAAAAGTCATCAACCTGAAACGTTAACTCTGTTTCTCTCTTCACAGATGCTGCCTGACCTGCTGAGTATCTCCAGCATTTTCTGTTTTTATTTCAGATTTCCAGCATCTGCAGTATTTTCTTTTCGTATGGAGGAGAAATGTTGGGGGAGGATGGTGTAGTCAACTGTGTCAAAAGATACAGAGGGATAATGCAGCATAGTCACAAAGAATGTCATTTGTGACTCTGGTTAGGGCTGTTTCAGTAAGGGAGAGATGGAAACCCAATTGGAGAGATTCAAATTGGAGTTGTGGGAAAGATGGGCACAGATGTGGGAGATGACATGTTCAAGGAGAGGAAAGGAAGGTTGCAGATGAGGCAGTAGCTTGTAAGGACAAAGGGGTTGAGGCAGTTTCTTTCTAAGGGAAGGTGATGACAGCAGTTTTGAAAAGTAAAGGGATAATTGCCAAGGAAAGGGAACCATTTATGTCAGCTATCATGACAGCCAGGAAGGGAAATTGAGCAGTCAGAAATTTAGTGGGAATAGGATTGAGGGAGCAGAAGCTGGGTCTCAGACTAGACGAGCTTGTAGATGGCATGGGGGAAATGGGAGAAAAACTAGGAAGAGATAGGGGTGCTACAGTCATTGAACTGGATTCAACAACAGTTTTTTGTTCAGAGATCACTTGATTTGATACATATGGCAGGCTTGTCACCATCTTTCGGTTACAGCTTTATTTGCAACAACAGCTTTGTCCTTCCACATCACAGCAGTGAGGCAAGACTCCATAGAGTGATGAGGCACCTGTGTTACAATCTTCAAAGAGCCAGTTAAAAGATGCTGAAAGGGTTCTAAGAATTCGTACACTTTATTTTCATAACAGGTTGAAGTAGTGTGCAAGTTAAGCATTTTCAGCTGTCTGGTTTTGTGCCATATTGCTCTATGGTCTATTTGACAATTTATCCTATGACTTTTTGTAACAATTCAGATACTCCAAGGCTCTATTCTTTCTGCCAGTCTGTTCCGTATCTATATCCATGGCTACCTCCACTCATCATTCAATCCTCTCTCTCGCTTTCGTTATTCTACTTTAGCATAACCTAGTTTCACTTCACCTACACCACAAGGAGGGCAAAGAAAATTGTGTTTTCTTTAACTATGCGAAGACAGTTTCTTCATGTACCTCAAGCCCAAGATGCCAATTTTTACCTTTGATAGCTCCACCTTTCATCCAGTGACAGTTCAAAAAACACCATTGCATTTTTCACCCCAAGCAAATATTGTTTTTATTTTGCAGATGGGGACACAAAAATCAGCAACAACAATTCAAAACAGAGTACCTACTTACTTACCATAGTTTAAAGTAAGGCTTGATCTTCACCTTTCAAATACAAATGCTTCATCAGTATCTAGCACGCTTACCGTTTTCTATGCTGGTATTCATAATTACTCTCATCTCCAGAACTGTCCAGGTCTGCATCTCTCTTTTTGGACTGCACCACTTTGGTTGCTGCCTGAAAACAAAATCAAATCAAATCAACTTTTATTGTCATTGTTAGTGCACAAGTGCAGTACAACGAAATGTAGGCTTGCGGCTCCCGAGAGCTACATTATCAGTCACTCTAGCATGGACATGTGGCTGCGATGGACATGGGTTCAACCCTGTATGACGTCAGAAAATATTTCTGTATTTTCCCTCCTGTTCCTAAAAACAATTCCTTTTTTTTTTAAGAAAAAGGATCTCAACTATTGCTAAATATTCACTTTTAAAGACAACGCAAACACAAACCCTGCTTTGTTTAAAAAAAAATCAGAGCATGTTGTGAGCCCATCAGAGCAGGGCTGGCTTGTTGTGCTTAAAAATTACTTTTCCATAGTGTCAGTGGAAACATGCTACTGATAAACTGTTAAATCAGTAATGAACATGTTTGAATTCCATTCATAGAGACTTAAGTCATCCTGTTTCTAAAAATAAAGGACACTTGGCTCTTGTAGTTCAATACATTGTCATTTTGTTTTCCATAGCCAGATTTTGGGACTAATACCAATTGTCTTTATTGGGACTTTTTACAGCAAATCTACCAATTAATGATTTTTGTGCCATCATATCCCAATTGCCACATTAAGCATTAATGTTGAGGCAAGGGCCAGAAGTGGGAGATATCAACAGCAGGCCTAGGGGCTGCATGAGCTAGGTGGTCTTGATGGTGATGCCAGTGCCTTGGTAGTCACTGATGATGGAAGGCTGAGAGTCAGGGACGTCTTTCGGCAGCAGTCATCAGGCAGTAAGTTATTCAAATCACTCCCCTGAATTTATTTGTGAAAATATTATGAAATTCCAAGTGCAGTCCCAGCCAGCAAAGAAAGCTTATGCTTACTTTTATCTTGGCTTGAGAAAGGAGAAGGAAATGGGAAGCATGTATGATATGGCCAAAATGGAGGACAAACTTGGAATAGTTAGCTGTTAAGTGATTACTTCCTCTACATAAAAAGAAACAGAAATATTAGACAAGACAGTGCAGGTGGTATGCCTCAACTGCAGCATCTTTGTGGAGACATCGTGATCCCGGACGACCACGTCTGCAGTAAGTGTCTGCAACTCAGGGAACTTCAGCTCAAGAGTTGTTGAGCTGGAGTCCGAGGTGCAGACATTGCAGGGCATCAGGGAGGGGGAAAGTTACCTGGACACCGTGGTCCAGGAGGCAGTCACACCCCTTAGGTTAGGTACAGGTCTGGTTAGTGGTCAGGGACACGAGGGAGGTAAGGGGACCCCAGGTGCAGCGCTGGAGGAGCCTCAGCCTTTGCCCTTATCCAAAAGATACGAGGTTCTTGCTACCGGTGTGGAGGAGTGCAAAGTCTACAGGGTGAATGAGCAAACTGGCCACGGCATTGTGGTACAAGAGGCTATTCAAGTGTGTGGGGGGGCGGGGGGGGAGGAGAGAAGGGGGAGTGTTAAAAGGAATGTTGTAGTGGTAGGGGAAAGTATAGTCAGAAGGATAGATACTGTTCTCTGCAGCCGCGACCGGGAGTTCCGAAGTCTGTTTTGCCCGCCGGGTGCGAGGGTTAAGGATATCTCCTCGCAACTAGAAAAGTTTTGGGGAGGGGAGGGGGGAAATGCAGCTGTCATGCTCCACATGGGAACCAATGATGTAGGTAGAACAAGGAATGAGGTTCTGCTGAGACAGTTTGAGGAGCTAGAGTCCAAATTAAAAAGCAGAACCTCAAAAAGGTAATAATCTCTGGATGGATTGTTACCTGAGCCACGTGCAAATTGGCATAGGGACAAGCAGATCAGAGAGTTAAATGCATGGCTCAAGGCGTGGTGTGGGAGGGAGGGGTTTTCGATTCATCGGGCACTGGCATCAGTCCTGGGGAGAGAGGGAGCTGTTCCGTTGGGACAGGCTCCACTTAAACTGGGCTGGGACCAGTGTCCTGGCGAATCGAATAACTAGGGCTGTACATAGGCATTAAATTAAAAAAGGTGGGGGGGGAACGGTGGGGGGAGGTTTAGAAATCTAGAGAGAAAAGTCAAGGCAATGGAGCAGTGTAGCGATTTGGGTAAAGATACGCAGAGTATGACAGGAAGGGACAGAGAGTTTAATGGTAATAGTGTAACAGCAAATAAGGTGAAAGCAGGGAATAATGTTAAAAAAATTAAATTAAAAGCTCTTTATTTGAACACACGAAGCATTCGTAACAAAACAGACGAATTAGTGGCACAAATAGAGTTAAATGGGTTTGATCTAATAGCCATTACAGAGATGTGGTTGCAAGGTGACCGGATCGGAAAAGTCAACATGGATTTACAAAGGGTAAATCGTGCTTGACTAATCTACTGGAATTTTTTGAGGATGTACAGGAAACTTTGGTTTATCCGAAGGTTGTATGTCCGGAATACTCGATCTAACAGCAAAAATCAGGAGCCATTTTCTTTAAGTTTTTTTTAGTTCTCGTTCTTTTTTTTCCCCCCAGCCAGGCACTGCAAGGTCTGTAGCTACAGCAACAGCTTCAGCTAGAGATGCTTGCAGCTGCAGCCGACTCTTTAGAAGCTGTTGCTAAGCAACAGTGTTTGTTGTCAGATACGGAGATGAAAACCTCCATATGCTTCAACATTAACTTTGTATGTCCAGCAGTTTTGATAGATCGGCAACACGCCGGTCCTGTTGGTGCCGGATATCTCACAGTTTCCTGTAACTGGTAAAATAGATAAGGGAGAACCAGTGGATGTGGTGTATTTGGACTTTCAAAAGGCGTGCGATAAGGTCCCGCATAAGAGATTAGCGTGTAAAGTTAAGGCACATGGGATTGGGGGCAAGGTATTGACTTGGATAGAGAACTGGTTGGCAGACAGAAAGCAAAGAGTTGGAATAAGCGGATCTTTTTCCGAGTGGCAGGCAGTGACTAGTGGGGTACCGCAGGTATCGGTCCTTGGACCCCAGCTATTCACAATATATATTAATGATCTAGACGAGGGAACTAGATGTAATATCTCCAAGTTTTCAGATGACACAAAGCTGGGTGGGCGTGTGTGCTGTGAAGAGGATGCCAAGAAACTCCAGTACGATTTGGACAGGTTGGGTGATTGGGCAGAAGCATAGCAGATGCAATATAACGTGGATAAATGCGAGGTTATCCACTTTGGTGTAAAAAACAAGGTGGCAGATTATCTGAATGGCAATAGATTGGGAGAAGGGGAAGTGCAATGAGACCTGGGTGTCCTTGTGCACCAGTCGCTGAAGGTAAGCATGCAGGTGCAGCAGACGGTTAAGAAGGCAAATGGTATGTTGGCCTTCGTAGCGAGAGGGTTTGAGTACAGGAACAAGGATGTCTTGCTGCAGTTGTACAGGGCCTTGGTGAGACCACATCTTGAGTATTGTGTGCAGTTTTGGTCGCCTTATCTGAGGAAGGATGTTCTTGCCATGGAGGGAGTGCAGCGAAGATTCACCAGGCTGATACCTGGGATGGCAGGAATGACGTATGAGGAGAGATTGGGTCGATTGGGCTTATACTCACTGGAGTTTAGAAGAATAAAAGGGGATCTCATTGAAACTTATAAAATTCTAAAAGGACTAGACTGACTAGATGCGGGAAGGATGTTCCCGATGGTCGGGGAGTCCAGAGCCAGGGGTCACAGTCTAAAGATAAGGGGTAAGCCATTTAGGACAGAGATGAGGAGGAATTTCTTCACCTAGAGAGTGATGAACCTGTGGAATTCTCTACCACAGAAGGCCGTAGAGGCCAATTCATTAAATATATTCAAGAAGGAGTTAGATATATTTCTTAAGGCTAAAGGGATCAAGGGATCTGGAGAGAAGGCAGGAACAGGGTACTGAATTTGGATGATCAGCCATGATCTCATTGAATGGCGGAGCAGGCTCGAGGGTCCGAATGGCCTACTCCTGCTCCTATCTTCTATGTTTCTATGTTGGGAACTAAATATTCCAGGGTACTTGACATTTCGAAAAGACAGGCAGAATGGAAAAGGAGTGGGGTAGCCCTGATAATAAAGGATGACATAAGTACAGTAGTGAGAAAGAATCTTGGCTCGGAAGATCAGGAAGTAGAATCAGTATGGGTGGAGATAGGAAATAACAAGGGGCAGAAAACACTGGCGAGAGTACTTTATAGGGGCCTCTAACAGTAGCTGTACCATTGGACAGAGTATTAATCAACAAATAAGAGATTGTAACAAAGGTAATGTAATAATCGTGGGGGACATTAATCTTCATAGAGGCTGGGCAAATCAAATTAGCAAAGGTAGTCTGGAGGACGAGTTCATGGAATGCATTGGAGGCAGTTTCCTAGAACAATATGTCGTGGAACCAACCAGGGAACCGGTTATTTTAGATCATGTATTGTGTAATGAGACAGGGTTAATTAGTAATCTCATAGTAAAGCATCCTCTGGGGAAAAGTGATCGTAATACGATAGAATTTGACATTAAGTTTGAGAGTGAAATACTCAAGTGCGAAACTAGAGTCTTAAACTTAAATAAAGCCAATTACATAGGTATGAGGGGCAAGTTGGCTACGGTAGATTTTGAAATTAGATTAAAAGGTATGACAGTAGATAAGCAGTGGCAAACATTTAAAGAAATATTCCAAAATTCTCAATGAATATACATTCCATTGAGGAATAAAAACTCTACGGGAAAAGTGATCCATCCGTGGCTAAATAAAGAAGTTAAGGATAGTATTAGATTAAAAGAGACTTACAATGTTGTGAAGAATAGTAGTAAGCCCAAGGATTGGAACAGCTTTAAAAATCAGCAAAGGATGACCAAAAAAAATTGATTAAAGGGAGAAAATGGAATGAGGGTAAACTAGCAAGAAATATAAAAAGATTGTAAGAGATTCTACGAGTATCTAAAAAGGAAGAGAGTAGCAAAAGTGTTGGTCCCTTAGCGGCTGAGACAGGAGAAATTATAATGGAGAATAAGGAAATGGCAGAGACTTTAAACAAATAATTTGTATCTGTCTTCACAGCAGAAGACACAAAAAGCATAACAAAAACAGTGGGGAACCAAGGGGATAATGAGAGTGAGGAACTTCAATTAAGTAAATAAGGTCAGCAGAGAAAAAGTACTTGGGAAACTAATGGGACTAAATGCCGACAAATCCCCTGTACCTGATGGCCTACATCCTAGGGTTCTAAAAGAGGTGGATGCTTTGGTTGTGATCTTCCAAAATCCCCTAGATTCTGGAACAATCCTAGCGGATCGGCCGGTAGAAAATGTAAACCCGCTATTCAAGAAAGGAGGGAGAGAGAAAACACGGAACTACAGGCCAGTTAGCCTGACATCAGTTGTCTGGAAAATGCTGGAATCCGTTTTTATGGAAGTGGTAACAGGACACTTAAAAATCGTAATATGATTAGGCAGAGTCAACATCGTTTTACGAAAGGGAAATCGAGTTTTTTGAGGATGTAACTAGCAGGGTAATGGGGAAACCAGTGGCTGCAGTATATTTGGATTTCCAAAAAGCATTCTATAAAGTGCCACTTAAAAGGTTGCTATGCAGGATAAGGGTTCATGGGGTTGGGGGTAATATATTAACACGGAGAGAAGATTGGTTAACAGACAGAAAACAGAGTAGGGATAAACGGGTCATTTTCAGGCTGGCAGGCAGTAACTAGTGGGGTGCCGCAAGGATCAGTGCTTGGGCCTCAGCTTCAGCTATTTACAATCTATATTAATGACTTAGATGAAGGGACCAAGTGCAATGTATCCAAGTTTGCCGATGATACAAAGCTAGGTGGGAAAGTAAGCTATGAGGACACAAAGAGCCTGCAAAGGGATATAGACAGGTTAAGTGAGTGGGCAATAAGGTGGCAGATGGAGTATAATGTGAGGAAATGTGTGGTTATTCACTTTGGTAGGAAGAATAGAAAAACAGATTTTTTAAATGGTGAGAGACTATTAAATGTAGGTGTTCAGAGAGATTTAGGTGTCCTCGTAAAGGAAACACTGAGTTAGCATGCAGGTACAGCAAGCAATTAGGAAGGCCAATGGCATGTTGGCCTTTATTGCAAGGGGGTTGGAATACAAGAGTAACTAAGTCTTGCTACAATTGTACAGGGCTTTGGTGAGACCACACCTGGAGTACTGTGCAGTGTCTTGGTCTCCTTATATATACACTTGTAAGAAGTCACACAACACCAGGTTATAGTCCAACAGCTTTATTTGAAATCACAAGCTTTCGGAGCACTGCTCCTTCTTCAGGTGAAGTGGAGAAATGCATAAAGACACAGCTTATATAGTCAGAGAATAATGTCAGATGTTTACAGGTAATCTTTCCAACTGCCATTTATCACACCTCGGCAGAGAGATAATCACAGCAATCAAAGGTGTGAATGGTGTCCAAACAGGTCAGTCAGGAAAACATTACATCAAAGAACAATGTGGTGGGGTCACAAGGGGTCAAATGTTGCAGATGCTGGGGTCTGTATGAAAAACAAAAAAACAGACTATATAAGCTGTGTCTTTATGCATTTCTCCACTTCACCTGACGAAGGAGCAGCGCTCTGAAAGCTTGTGATTTCAAATAAAGCTGTTGGACTATAACCTAGTGTTGTGTGACTTCTTACATTTGTCCACCCCAGTCCAACACCGGCATCTCCACACCATTATATATACTTGCCTTAGAGGCGGTGCAACGAAGATTTACTAGATGGGATGAGAGGGTTGTCCTAAGAGGAGAGATTGAGCCTGTACTCTCTGGAGTTTAGAAGAATGAGAGGTGATCTCACTGAAACAAATAAGATACTGACGTGGATTATAGGGTTGTATCTGAGAGGTTGTTTCTCCTGGCTGGAGAGTCTAGAACTATGGGTCATAGTCGCAGGATAAGGGGTCGGCCATTTAAGACTGAGATGAGGAGGAATTTCTTCACTCAGAGGGTTGTGAATCTTTGGAATTCTCTACCCCAAAGGGCTGTGGATGCTCAGTCATTGAGTATATGCAAGGCTGAGATAGATAGGTTTTTGGACTCTAGGGGAATCGAGGGATATGGAGACCAGGCAGGAAAGTGGAGTTGTGGTTGAAGATCAACCATGATCTTATTGAATGGTGGAGCAGGCTTGAGGGGCCGTACGACCTACTCCTGTTCCTAATTCTTATATTCTTAAGATAGAGGGGTTCGAAATAAGCCCAGGAATGGATGGTATTTATCACAAAGAACTGAAAGAGAGTAGGTTGGGGGAGATTTGTGAGGTGTTGGTCATTATGAGATAGTTTAATACTGGTGAAGGCTAAATAGGTTGTACTTCAACTTGAAATGGTGGCTTTTCAAAGTAAAATCCGCAAATGAAGGAGAAATTGATGAAGGTTAAGAAGTAGCAGGTACTTGTTCGAGGAGTTTTCAGGGAATTTTGTATTTGAGCCCCTAGGTCTCCCTGTTCGTCCACATCCTTCAGTATCTCACCACTGAGTGTATACAACCATTCCTGGTTTTGTCTTCCTAAATGCATTACCTCACATTTATGTACATTAAACTGCACTTGTTACCTGCCTACCCATTCTGCTAACATCCATTACAAAAGCACCATTACTCTTAACTGTAAATTTATTTCATGTTAACCTCATTCCTGGAATCATCAACTATATATTTCAACTGAATTATCCGAGTAGTGAGGCAAAAGGAAGCAGTAATCAGCTGGATGATGCAAGTTGCACTTACTTGAAAAAGGAAGTTTGACTTTTTCTCACTTAGCATTCTATTAGCAAGAGACTCAGCACTGTCTACTAATCGTTTGTTACTGAAGTTGTTAAGAAATTTATGGTATGGATCTTTCTTGCTGATAATCAAGGATAGCTTCCTTTTTAAAGACTGGAAAACAAAACAAAGTAAGCAAAATGATCATTAAAACACCGAAGATCTACACAAAAACAGATTATGAAAAGTAAATAACTTTGCCTCAGAAATCAATAGAACTAAACTGCTGTATGTGACACTTCGCAGAAAATCTGCTGCTGGAAACGTGAGGTGTGCTGTGACATCTTTAAACACAAGAGATCGGAAACACAAATACCTGGTCTGATTCAGAGGATATGTTTTCTTGAAATTGTCGTTCCAGAACTTCAGAAGCTTTCTTGAAATCTCCCTTCTCCATATAGACCGCCACACTCTACAAAACAAGAAAGCTTTTAAAAGTGATTTTGATAAAAGCACAAGACTTTCTGATGTTGTTCATTAGAATCCAGAAGTGTCTGTGCCTCAATTAAAAGGTGCGTTTATTTATATGCCATGCTAAACCTGGTAGACCAGAAAGGACCGTTTGATGGAATATAAAACTTTGACATTTCTGTACAGTTTTGATTAAACTTTTTCTTGGCCACATCTGTTGCTGAAATGCCAACTAACAGAACAGTTACTTCAGCCCTCTTTGTTGATCTTCCCCAGCAAAGTTGTGCACGCCCATCTATTGGAAGCGTAGGGACCCCGGCCTACACAAATCCTAAGCACAGTTGAGACACTAGTCACTTTCACACTGTCCTCAGCAATGTTAAGACTCTCGCCTCCAAAATACAAAATCCTTGCTAAAGTTAAAATCACTTCCTTAAACGTACACACTCCTCAAAAGAGCAGAGACTGTCTACATACAAGAGGGGACCAACTAACTGGGTTTTTTGAAAGGGCTCAATACACTCGTGGAACATTCTATAATAGATGAACTGTTCTCTATATAAAACTCTTCGCACAATTTTTAATTTTCAACAGCAACACACTCTGCACTATTGTTAAAAATCTCATTTTTAAAAATTTATATTTTTATTTCCCTCAACCTTTGCACCTATCCTCAGGTGGGCAAGATTGGCAAGTAACCTATTCCTAGGCCTCTGTACATAACACTGCATGAGTCAGCTCTCAGGAAATGCATCTCACATTCCCAACACAGCACAGCCAAAGAAATCATGAAAGCATGCACGATATACTACTACTATGGTGCTGCCCCTAAAGCAATCAAACAAGTCAGCTTCAGGGAAACGAACCTTGGTTAGACCACACGAAGTACTGTGTACAATTCTGGTCGCCATATTATAAAAACGATATAGAAGCACGGGAGAGGGTGCCCAAAAGATTTACAAGGATGGTACCAGAACGGTGAGGTTATACCCATCAGGAAACGATGAACAGGCTGGGTCTCTTTTCTCTTGAAAAGAGAAGGCCGATGGGTGACCTAATAGGGATCTTTAAAATAGTGAAAGGTTTTGATAGAGTGTTTCCACTTTTGGGGAAGAACAAAACTAGAGGCCATCAATATAAGATAGTCACCAAGAAATCAAATTGGGAAAAGAAGTTTCTTCTGAATTCCCTGAGTGGTGAGAATGTTGAACTCACTACCACAGGGAGCAGTTGAGGCGAATAGTATAGATGCATTTAAGGGGAAGCTAGATAAGCATATGATGGCAAAGGGAATAGAGGATTATGGGATGGGAGGAGGTTCGAGTGGAGAATAAACATGGCATGGCCTGTATATTCTATGTAAAAGTCAATCACTTAGGAGTGCTGGGGAAATGGCAAACTCTTATCTTCAAATATCAGATTAGGCTTCAAAGGACTATGCTTCAAGGAGAGACAACACCCGTTTGTAAATCTGTGGAAGCCATGCTCACATTTTAAGATGTTATAGAACTTTCCCCATCCTCCATACACTTACTTTTCTTGAGCATATAAAAATCACAATTTTCTTCAGGATATAAAAATCACAATTTTCTTCCTACTTTCCCTAATTTCCTGAGCTCATGAGCCAACTCACTCCAAAGGTAGGTGGCAATCTATTCACAGGCTCCTTCCAACGCCACTATAAGCTAACTTCCAGGAAGCATACAAGAGCAGCATGAGGACCGATTCGAACAGATTATTCCCTCTCACAGCAGTGCACGCGAGATGGGAATTTGGAAGTGTGAGGGGAAATTGAATGCGCCATGGCACACACAACACATAGATGTTCCACCTGTCTATCCATCAATAAAATAAAATGTTTTGCATCTGTCGTGACTTCTGTCAATTTCTTTCTTCCTCATTGGTTAAGTGTGCAATGTTTTTTTCAGTCTTCCATGGAAACAAATAAAAAACATATATATAGCAGCTTGTCCCAGCTTCAGGACATCAAGTATGTTGCAAGGAATGAATTACTTTTCAAGTGTAGTTACTGTTATGTAACCAACCCAGACAGCCAATTTGTACACAGCAGCCGATTTGTGCACAGCAAATGAGTTGATTGGCCAGTTAATGTGGCCCAAATACTGTGAGAACTCCTTGATCTTCTTCACAGTGCCATGGGATCTTATATAGCCACCTGCAGCCACAAGCAGGGCTTCAGTTTAACATCTTGTCTAAATGACAGCACTTCCAACAAAGTAGCAAAATTTCTTTTTGCCAATATACAGCCACCATAAAGTTTCCCCACCCCACCATATACCATTAAAATTAAAATTTATCACATAATAAAACATTTTTATTTTAAAAATCAATGTACCCATCCCATCTTTCAAATTGCTCCAACTCATCCTTTCCACACAGGGTCTGATGTGGCAGCCTTGACTGTGTCAGCAAACAACACTTTCCAATCTTTGCCACTGCACCATATGCCCTGGCCCATTGAGCATTAACCTCCTGTGCATTGATAAGAACAACAGATGCACAATTAACAGCAGCAGCCTGATGATGCACAACTTTTTAATAAGAACATAAGAAATAGGAACAGGAGTATGCCATTTGGCCCTTCGAGCCTGTTCCGCCATTCAATAAGATCATGGCTGATCTTCTACTTCATCTCCACTTTCCTGAACTATCTTCATATCCCTTGATTCCCTTAATATTCAAAAATCTATCGCTCTCTGTCTTGAATATACTCAATGACTGAGCCTCCACAGCCCTCTGAGGTAGAGAATTCCAAAGATTCACCACCCTCTGAGTGAAGGAATTTCTCATCTCAGTCCAAAATGGCCGACCCCTTATTCTGAGACAGTGATACCTGGTTCTAGACTCCCCAGCCAGGGGAAACATCCTCCCTGCATCTACCCTGTCAAGCCCTGTAAGAATTGTGTACGTTTCAATGAGATCACCTCTCATTCTTCTAAACTCCAGAGAATATAGGCCGAGTCTACTCAATCTCCCCTCATAGGACAATCCCCCCATCCCAGGAACCAGTCTGGTGAACCTTCGTTGCACTCCCTCTATGGCAAGTATATCCTTCCTTGGGTAAGGAGATCAAAACTGGGGCCCTATATAATTGCAGCAAGACATCTTTACTCTTACACTCAAATCCTCTTGTAATAAAGGCCAACGTACCATTTGCTTTCCTAATTGCTGTACCTGCATGTTAACTTTCAGTGATTCGTGTACAAGGACACCCAGGTCCCTCTGAACACCAACATTTCCCAATCTCTCACCATTTAAAAAATACTCTGCTTTTCTATTTTTCCTACCAAAGTGGATAACTTCACATTTCTCCACATTATATTCCATTTGCCATGATATTGCCCACTCACTTAGCTTGTCTATATCCCCTTGAAGCCACTTGCATCCTCCTCACAACTTACATTCCCACCCAGCTTTGTATCATCAGCAAACTTGAATATATTACATTTGGTCCCCTCATCCAAATCATTGATGTAGATTATGAATAGCTGAGGCCCAAGCACTGATCCTTGCGGTATCCCACTAGTTACAGCCTGCCAACTCGAAAATAACCCATTTATTCCTACTCTCCATTAACCAATCCTCAATCCATGCTAGTATATTATCCCCAATCCCATGAGCTCTAATTTTGTTTAATAACCTTTTGTGTGGTACCTTATCAAATGCCTTCTGAAAATCCAAATACACCACATCCACTGGTATCCTCTTATCTATTCTGCTAGTTACAACCTCAAAAAACTCCAACAGATGTGTCAAACACAATTTTCCTTTCATAAACCCGTGTTGATTCTGCCCAATCCTATTATTATTTTCTAAGTGCCCTGTTACCACATCCTTAATAATAGATTCTAGCATTTTCCCTACTACTGATGTCAGGCTAACTGGTCTGTAGTTCCCCATTTTCTCTCTCCCTCCTTTCTTAAATAGTGGGGTTACATTTGCTACCTTCCAATCTGCAGGAACCGTTCTAGAATCTATGGCATTTTGGAAATGACAACCATTTCCACTATCTCTATAGCCAACTCTTTCAAAACCCTAGGATGTAGGCCATCAGGTCCAGGGGATTTATCGGCTTTCAGTCCCACTAATTTCTCCAGTACTACTTTTTTACTAATATCTTTCAGTTCCTCATTCTCGCTAGACCCTTGGTTGTCCACCATTTCCGGGAAGTTTTTTTGCATCTTCTTCCGTGAAGACAGACACAAAGGGCCCGATTTTGTGGATTGTGCGGGAAATGGTCGGATTCCCCCGAACGTGGGGTTCTGACACAAAAAAATGGGTCAGCCAGCTGCACACAATTTTCCCTCAAGTGGCCAATTAATTTCCAGTGTGGGGGCAGCCTTGCTAATTGTCCATTTCCAGTCAGGAAGCCCCACAGTGTGATGTCATCATTCATGGTGCTTTCAAGGTCCACAGCAAGCATTGCTTCCTCTGTTGGCTTCCAAACGAACCATACATGATGGCAGAGGAGCCTGCAGCAGCTGTGGCCAGTGCCAGACCCTGAGCTGCCTCCAAATTCGACGAAGCTTCACTGCAGGCATTATTGGATGGGGTTATGGCCCACAGGGAGGTCCTCTTCCCTAGGTCAGGGAGGAAGAGGCCTCCCACTGAGACCAAGGCTGCATGGATGCAGGTGTCAGCAGATGTCAACTCGAATGTGCATGTAACCTTGGCATCACATCTCTAACTCCCTCCTCCACAGTGGGGACGGGGGCTCTGGATGGTCCTGTGGGGGAGTAGAGGAAGAAGAGGCTATGCAGCCAGACTCCTCAGAGGAAGCTCCAACCTCTGAGGGCGCAGCGTCAGCAGAAGTAAGTGCACCCAGCACCAGCGCAGACACTCACACCTCGGGGGGACCTTCGGAACATATAGTGTTGTCACCTGGTGTTTCACAGCTCACAAGTGAGCCTCAGCAGATTCTGGAGACAGGGACAGCAGTGGAGAGTCCTCGTCGGAGGGCGCAGGACTCTGCCAGCTCAGCTCAGCTGCGCTGCATGTCGACCCTCTGCCTCTGGGTCCATCTGCAAGAGAAGAGGTGCTGGATCTCCATGCACAGATGCAGGAGTCTCTGGCAGGTTTTGTCTCCAGGGTCGCTGCGAGTGTGGAGTGAATGGAGGAGTCCATAGCGACCATGAGCAGAGCCTTTGTGGAGTCATTGGCGCAGGAACGTATCACCATGGAAAGGTTGGCAACCTCCATGGAGGAGATAACTCGCCAGGGTACGGAAAACATGGTGAGTGCTCATAAGAGAATGACATCTCTTAAGGAGCATTGGCCATCTATTGAACAGAGAAACCAGACCTTCATGGAAGTCCTTCTGAGTAGGACTGCCAGTGCAGATACGGGTCCCCATGGCCCCCTAAAGCGCAGCAAGGTGCTCTCAAGCCTTGCTCTCAAGCCACTTCCAAGCGCTGGCCCCTTCTGGCCTGTGCAGCTTCAGGTGAGTGAGCAGCAGCCTGGTGCTCCTGGTGCTCATCCTGCTGCCGCCTCTGCTGCTGGAGATCCTCTAATGGCAAGAAGGGAAGGAGAAAAAAAAAGCGTCCCATGCTTCTGGTAGATGCCTCCGCTGAGGAAGCGCTGAGTGAGGGTGCCGAGCAGTGCTTCCCAGGAGATCACATTGGAGAAGTGTGTGAGGCTCCAACCTTCCACAGCTGTGCCTAAGCCTTGAAGAAGTAGCCCCAAGCCTGCAACAACAAGGTCCTTCAACATACAAATGCTGTCCCTTTAAATCGCAGCTTTCCCGAATGACCTGCAGCTGAGAGCAAGTAAGCCGGCAAGCTTCATGCCAGGTTTCATCAGCGGGGTTCCCCGCAGGCGTGTTTAGTGTGGGGAACCACTGGAAATCGCAAGGGCACCCTAAAATGGCATTAAACATGCCAATAATTGGTGATCAGGGTCCTGATGGCCAGTCCCGCCAGCGGCGGGCGGGACTGCGGGTCGCGGAGAAACGGCGGTCCGAAAGTCGGACGGGGCGGGGAATCAGGCTGGGGGGGGGGGGGGGGTTCGCGACCCCCTATTTCGGCGATTTTCGGCCCCCGCCCGCATGAAAACCCGCCCGACGGCTGGCAGAAAATCGGGGCCAAAGTATTTTTTAAATTTCTCTGCCATTTCCTTATTCCCCATTATAATTTCTCCTGTCTCAGCCTGTAAGGGACCTACATTTACTTATGTTAATCTTTTCCTTTTTGCATACCTATAGAAGGTTTTACAGTCTGTTTTTATGTCTCTCACAAGTTTACTCTCATTCTATTTTCCCTTTCTTTATCAATTTCTTGGTCCTCCTTTGCTGAATTCTAAAATCAACCCAATCCTCAGGCTTACTACTTCCTTTGATCTAATACTATCTTTAACTTCTCTGGTTAGCCACAGTTGGATCACTTTTCCTGTGGGGTTTTTGAGCCTTAATGGAAAGTATATTTGTCGTAAATTATGTATTAATTCTTTAAATGCTACCCATTGCTCATCCACAGTCATACCTTTTAATGTAGTTTCCCAATCTACCTTAGCCAACTCGCCCCTCATACCTATGTAGTTTGCTTTGTTTAGATTTAAGACACTAGTTTCGGATTTAACTAAATCACTTTCAAACTCATTATAAAATTCTATATTATGATCACTCTTCCCTATAGGCCCCTTTACAAGGTTATTAATTAACCCTTTCTTGTTGCACAATACTAGATCTAAAATAGCCTGTTCCCTAGTTAGTTCCTCAACATACTGAACTAGAAAACTATCTTGCATACATTTCATGAATTCGTCCTCCACACTATTACTGCAAATTTGGTTTGCCCAGTCTATGATTACTGTATTACCCTTGTTATATGCGCCTCTAATTTCCTGATTTATACACTGCCCTACATTACAACTACTGTTTGGGGGCCTCTAAACAACTCCCACCAATGTTTTCTGCCCCTTGCTGTTTCTTAGTTCCACCCAAACTGATTCTACTTCTTGATTTTTGGAGCCAAGATCCTTTCTATCTACTGTTTTTATCCCATCCTTTATTATCAGGGCTACCCCATCTCCTTTTCCATTTTGCCTATCCCTTCTAAAGTTGTGTATCCTGGAATATTTCGTTCCCAACCTTGGCCACTTTGCAACCACGTCTCCGTTATGGCTATTAGATCAAACCTATTAATTTCTATCTGCGCTATTCATTCATCTATTTTGTTGCGAATGCTTTGTGCATTCAGATATAGTGCCTTTAGCTTTGACTTATTTCTATTTTTCCCTGATGTCACCTTAGTCACGGATGCCTTATTACCTTTGTTACTCTCTCTGTCCCTTCCTGACCCACACTGCTTATTTTTACCCAAAACTCTACTCTGCGCTAGAGCCTTGACATTTCTCTCGATGCTTTTAAATTTACTCTTTCTGGAATCCTCCAACCACCCCCCTTCATTAATTTAAAGCCCTGTCTACTGCCAAGTTATTCGGTTCGCCAGGACACTGGTCCCAGCCCAGTTTAAGTGGAGCCCGTCCCAATGGAACAGCTCCCTCTTTCCCCAGTACTGGTGCCAGTGCCCCATGAACCAAAACCCCTTCCTCCCACACCACTCTGAGCCACGCATTTAAACCTCTAATCTGTTTGTCCCTATGCCAATTTGCACGTGGCTCAGGTAACAATCCAGAGATTATTACCTTTGAGGTTCTGCTTTTTAATTTGTATCCTAGCTCCTCAAACTCCCTCAGCAGAACCTCATTCCTAGTTCTACCTATGTCGTTGGTTCCTATGTGGACCACGACAACTGGATCCTCCCCCTTCCAAGTTCTTCTCCAGCCGCGAAATGTCTTTAACCCTGGCACTGGGCAGGCAACACAACCTTTGGAGCTCTTGGTCGCGGCTACAGAGAGCAATATCTATCCCCCTGACTATACTGTCCCCTACCACAACTACATTCCTCTTTCACTGCCCCCACTTGAATGGCCTCCCGCACCATGGTGCCATGGTCAGCCTGCTCATCCATCCTACAGGCATTTTCCTCAACCACACAGGCAGCAAGAATCTCATGCCTGTTGGACAAGGTCAACCTGGCTCCTCCAGGACTGCACCTGGGGAAACCTGCCTAAGTTGCAGTCACACCCTCCTGTCCCTGACCACTAACCAGACCTGTACCACTACCTAACCTAAGGAGTGTGACTGCCTCCCAGATCAAAGTGTCCAGGTAACTCTCCCCATCCCGGATACCCCGCAATGTCTGCAAGTCAGACTCCAGCACAAAAACTCTGAGCTGAAGTTCCTCAAGATGCAGGCACTTACTGCAAACACGGTTATCCGGGAACACAATGCTCTCCACAAACTCCCACATGCTGCAGTTGCGACACACCGCCATCCCTATATGACCTTGATTTAGTTAATTAAATTTCTAATTAGGTAACTTAGTTTAGTGTCGTTTCCTGACTACTTACTTGATCTAGATTAAGTTAAGGGTACTGAAACTAAATATCTACCTGTAACACAAAGCACTACAAGTAGTGTAGGCAAAAAGCAACAACTTTCTCTAATCTCCGAATTCCCACTCTTTCTAAATTCCCAACCAAAGCACTCTGTTCAAGTTCACACTTTTTTTAATGGTCTCCAGGAGTGGTCTCGTGCTGCTGGTCTCGTGGTTCCTCCTGGCCCTTTAGCAATGATAACTGTACTGAGAATTGTTAATATTACCTGAGCAAGGGAGAGATACACACATGTTAAAGGTTAACAGCTCCACATGGCTGGGGATGAGCAGTAATTGCAGGCTATATACAAGTACTGATTTTTTTTTCCAAGTGAAGGATTAACCAGTATGCCCAGAAGCATAGAAGCCATTTTGGTTCACAGATAGGAATAAACAGAATTAAATGGGGTTGGGGACAGTGAACAGGTAAAATACTTTGAGAATAAATAAGGGAGCAAGTGAGAGTGAAAGTGTATACGGTGCATACAGAGCAGGAGATAAACAGGAGAGAGACTTACAGAAAGCTAGTTGAAGACAATCAGACAATGAGAATAGATATGAAAGAGGGGCACATACAGACACAGAGCGAATTAGAAAGAATTAGTGGCACAATTTTCTATTTGTGGCATTTAGCAAGAGTACCTATTAAAAGCTCCTAAATATTTACAGGAAATATTATACACCAACACTCTGCCACAGTAGCATGGAACACTTTAGATATGGTGGACATCTGTGCACGCACAAAAATGGCATCAACTGCAGACTCCGTCAATTGAGCATTTAGATCTACTTCTCAGTTTATAAGCCAGCTTTTAAATAATTTAGCACCGACTGAGCGTCAAGTTAACTGTTTCACATTGTATAATGGAATTCATTTTCCTTTAAAACTGTTAGCAGCATTTATAGCATTAAATTAAATTAGCACAGCATATGTTTCAATTAGAAGATCATCGTTAAGGTTTTCTCAAAACACCCTTCATAATAATCGTCACTCGGACCACGGGACTAACCTGAATTTGAAGCAACTGTTTCAGGTCTACATATAGTGCATCTTCCTTTAGCTCCTTGTTGTCTGCCATTTCAATCAAAACGAGTAATGCAGATTCCAATGGGGTTATACTTTCATCTGTGTCAAACTGGACATCTGAAGTGCAAAATGAAAACAACCACTGGCTTAAAAAAAGCTGCTATGTGAATAGCATTACCGTATTTATCAATAGGTGCCTTTTTAAGTTATTGGCTGAGATTTTGCTGCCGAAATAACAGAGAGTTTAATGCGCATGGCATTATTAATCTGTAAATCATCCAGCAACTTGTGGCAAGGAAGAGATACCCCATGAATTGCAAATCGCCACAAGTTGCTGGACTATTTGCACCACTCCGCTGTTAACCTTGCGAAAGTGGCAGCTCACCTTCAACCTCACGGAGTTTCATGAAATTGCTGCATTAAAAAAAAAAAATTATTCATTCACGGGATGTGGGCATGGTTGGCAAGGCCAGAATTTTATTGCCCATCCCTAGATGCCATTGAGAAGGTGGTGGCGAGTAATTGTTCCTGGAGTTCCATACTTGTGAATGAAAACATCCTCTTCGGATGTTGTGTCTGCTGCTGTATTGAATTTCTACACTTACTTTTACAAATCCCTGTTGTATTGCCAACTATGATCAGTATGTAGTTAAAACCCATACTCCAAATTTACAAGAATTTTTACAAAGCAAAGTTAATAAAGATTGTATTTCATGTTTATACTGCTGTCAATCCACATACATTTAAAACCAGTTTACACCCAACTGATTATCTGAACTCATGCTGGTCTGAAACCTAGCACTGGAATAACAAATTTTCATGCTATTAAAATTCAGTCTGCAATTTGCCATGGTTATGTTTGCACTTTTTTCTGGCATTAACTCAGCAATTACATGCTTTATCATGGAAAGGCTTAGAGATGTACGTCAGTTGGGTGTCCGCAGATATGTATAACATGAATTACAGAATTAAATGAAAATACTCAAAACAAGATACAGGAAACTTTGTGCTACCCGGCACCCACGGGACCGAGCTGCTGCCGTTGCCTCAAAACTTCCGTACTCTCCAGAGTTAATGTTGAGAGATACGGAGATTCTTATCTCCGTATTTGACAACAAACACTGTTGCTTAGCAACAGCTTCTAAACACTCGAGTGTGGCCCTAAAGCTCTGTAGCTGAAGCTGTTGCTATAGTTACAGACCTTACACAGCTTCACTGTTCAAACAAAGCAAAAAAACACAAAAAGAATAAAAAACGGCTGCTGATTTTTGCCGGTGGCTCCAGATTGCCGGATAGCTCACCTCCGGATAGCACAAAGTTTCCTGTATTCTGCTCCAATTGTGCTGCAACATGTTTATCAAGAATGTGTTTTAATAGTCTGAAAGTGACTCATAGATACATAGAAGATAGGAGCAGGAGTAGGCCATTCGGCCCTTCGAGCCTGCTCCGCCATTCAATGAGATCATGGCCGATCATCCAAATTCAGTACCCGGTCCCTGCCTTCTCCCCATATCCCTTTAGCCTTAAGAAATATATCCAACTCTTTCTTGAATATATTTAATGAACTGGCCTCCACCGCCCTCTGTGGCAGAGAATTCCACAGGTTCACCACTCTCTGGGTGAAGAAATTCCTCCTCATTTCAGTCCTAAATGGCTTACCCCTTATCCTTAGACTATGACCCCTGGTTCTGGACTCCCCGGCCATCAGAAACATCCTTCCTGTATCTAGTCTGTCCAGGCCTGACAGAATTTTATAGGTTTCGATGAGATCCCCTCTCAATCTTCTAAACTCCAGTGAGTATAAGCCCAATCGACACAATCTCTCCTCATACGTCATTCCTGCCATCCCAGGTATCAGCCTGGTGAATCTTCGCTGCACTCCTTCCATGGCAAGAACGTCCTTCCTCAGGTAAGGCGACCAAAACTGCACACAATACTCAAGGCGTAGTCTCACCAAGGCCCTGTACAACTGCAGCAAGACATCCTTGTTCTTGTACTCGAACCCTCTTGCTACGAAGGCCAACATACCATTTGCCTTCTTAACCGCCTGCTGCACCTGCATGCTTACCTTCAGCGACTGGTGTACAAGAACACCCAGGTCTCTTTGCACTTCCCCTTCTCCCAATCTATTACCATTCAAATAATAATCTGCCTTCCTGTTTTTGCCACCAAAGTGGATAACCTCACATTTATCCACATTATAGTGCATTTGCCATGTTTCTGCCCAATCACCCAACCTGTCCAAATCGTGCTGGAGTTTCACGACATCCTCCTCACAGCATACCCTCCCCCCCAGCTTTGTGTCGTCTGCAAATTTGGAGATATTACATCCAATTCCCTCATCCAGATCATTAATATATAGTGAACAGCTGGGGTCCTAGGACCGATCCTTGCGGTACCCCACTAGTCACTGCCTGCCACTCGGAAAACGACCCGTTTATTCCAACTCTTTGCTTTCTGTCCACCAACCAGTTCTCTATCCAAGTCAATAACTTGCCCCCAATCCCATGTGCCTTAATTTTGCACGCTAATCTCTTATGCGGGACCTTATCGAAAGCCTTCTGAAAGTCCAAATACACCACATCCACTGGTTCTCCCTTATCTATTTTACCAGTTACATCCTCAAAAAATTCCAGTAGATTAGTCAAGCATGATTTACCTTTTGTAAATCCATGTTGACTTTGTCCGATCCAGTCACTGCTTTCCAAGTGCTCTGCTATTACATCTTTTATAATTGACTCTAGCATTTTCCCCACTACCGACGTCATATACCTTTTCTCTACCACCTTTTTTGAATAGTGGGGTAACATTAGCTACCCGCCAATCCATGGGTACTGTTCCAGAGTCTATCGAGTTCTGGAAGATGACCAGCAATGCATCTACTATTTCTAGGGCCACTTCCTTAAGTACCCTGGGATGTAGATTATCAGGCCCTGGGGATTTATCGGCCTTCAGTCCCATCAATTTTCCTAACACCATTTCCCTACAAATACTGATTTCTTTCAGTTCCACCCTTTCATCAGACCCTGTGTTCCGTGGTATTTCTGGGAGGTTATTTGTGTCCTCCTTTGTGAAGACAGAACCAAAATATGTATTTAGTTGGTCTGCCATTTCTTTGTTCCCCATTATAAATTCCCCTGATTCTGACTGCAAGGGACCTACGCTTGACTTCACCAATCTTTTTCTCTTCACATATCTATAAATAAAAGCTTTTACAGTCAGTTTTTATGTTCTCTGCAAGCTTACTCTCATATTCTATTTTCCCTTTCTTAATTAATCCCTTTGTCCTCCTTTGTTGAATCCTAAACTGCTCCCAATCCTCAGGATTATTGCTTTTTCTGGCCAATTTATATGCCCTCTCCTAGGACCTTATGCTATCCCTAATTTCCCTTGTTAGCCACGGTTGGGTCACCTTTTTTGTTTTATTTTTATGCCAAACTGGGATGAACAAATTCTGTAGTTCATCCATTCGGTCTTTGAGTGTTTGCCATTGCCTATCCACCGTCAACCCTTTGAGTGCCATTCCCCAATCAATCCTACCCAACTCGCTCCTCAGACCATCATAGTTTCCTTTATTTAAATTGAGGACCCTAGTCTCCGAGTCAACTACTTCATTCTCCATCTTAATGAAGAATTCGATCATATTATGATCGCTCCGACCCAAGGGGCCTCTTACAACAAGATTGCTAATTAATCCTTTCTCGTTACATAATACCCAGTCTAAGATGGCCTGATCTCTGGTTGGTTCCTCGACATATTGGTCCAGGAAACCATCCCGTAAACACTCCAGGAATTCCTCCTCCACAGTATTGTTACTAATTTGGTTGGCCTAATCTATATGTAAATTGCACCTCAGAGGTGCAATTGATCCAATTACAGAAGTTAAATATACATGTTTTGTGCATTCATTTCTTTCAAGCCTGTAGCTACAGACAAAACTATAACTGTTAACTACTATAATTAATATAATTTTGATAAAAATACATGTAGCCCCTAGTGATTGGGACCTCAGTCCATTGCGTTGGGGGAAAATAAACCACATAACAATAAAAATAAGTTACCAACCAAGATTTTTCCCTTCAACAATTCGGGACAGGATTTGGCAGATATGCACCTTCTTTGCCTGGTCAGTCTCTGTAATGGACGGCTGCTGAACAAAACCTAAAAAGGAAAATATATGTCAGAATTATTGTATTGTGTGTAAATTGCCTAATATATTCATTTTTAAAGATTTTTTTCTGAAGGCACTTTTAAAATAATCAAACGGAAGGTGGCGGTTTGCCATTGTACATTTTCCAGGACCACAGATTAGGGATAGTGGAGATGGAAGAAGATCAGGAATTGCTCAGACAGCATGATCAATGATTGAGGCTTTGCAGGTAGAGAGGCTATTTGAGATAGTGAGGTCAAAGGAGTAGCTACGGATGTGGGTGGGAAAGTTTCTGCAAAGGGTGAAACTAAGTCAGGACAGAAAAGTTGGGGGGGCGGAGGTCTAGAGGAGTTTAGATGAAGCTGAAATCACCTCGCATGACAAGTCACTCAGTGCGGCAGCTAAGGGAAGAGATCTCAGTGAAGAGTTATCATGGGGTTGGAGATGACTATGATTCTGAGAGAAGCGCAGACGGGATGGAAGAGGTGTTCAAAGAAGAAAGTGCTACAGTAATAAGAAAGGCCAAGGTGGGACATGATAAGTGGTAAGCCATAGCTGCAGCAGTTTAGACAGGACAAGTGATGGAACAGGCAGACTTTGGTGAGGGAGCAATCATTGCCAGCCCCAAGTCAGGTTTCTGCCAGTGCTAGGATGTCAATAGATTCATCCATATCAAAGCTGTGATTAGTGAGAGTCTTGTTGGTGAGTGAGTGAATATTCTGGAAGGTTATGGGGCTGTCCTTCATGATCCACTGGTGGGATCAGGAGGTGGGGAGCAATGTAAGAGCTTAGGGATATGTGGCGAGATTAGAGAGGTTAACTCCAAAGAGCGAGCTGGTTGACGGAGAATGAGACACCTGGGGTTACTGCTCCAGGTGCTACAACAACGGATGCCACGATGGGTTTGGCAGAGAGTACCAAGGGAGGCACAGATGGAGGCCATCAGCACACATAGCAAAAGAGTTGGATGATAAATGGAGGAAGTCATATGAAGAACAATTGCTGAAGAATCTGACCCCCTCCCATTCTCTCTCTTTTAATCTTAGATATGCACTGAACAGACCTTGGCCATCATCGCGATTTCTTAATAATAAAATAGAGCCACTAAGAAGTGCAAACACAGGCTGGGCTCACACATTTCCCCATCCTCTCTGTAGGGAGCCTTTTGCTCGGCACCTACTCAGAACAACCAGGCAGGAATCAGAACAGCATGCTGCTCTTAATCCTGAAGTACTGCAGTGAGGTATTTATTGAAAAAAATTAAGATCAAAATGGAATTTTGATCCAATTGCTACAATAAACTCACACATACTGTGAATCCATTTAAGGCACAGCAGGAGTTTTGTTAGATTTCCATTACATGTAAAGGTCACTAGCTGCAGCCCCAGGGGGTAATAAAAGCAACCATGACTGAAAACTTTCCAGCACCGTCAGTGGACCACCTTCCACAGCCTCAGGTTAGTGTACAGATACTTTTAAATTCTGTAACCGTTACATTAAAGCTTATTTTATGTTTCAACCAGAAACTTATTTCAATTTGTACAGAGAGCTAGGAGAATCTGATAAACTGAGTGGCTTGCTGTACAGAGTGGCATTGGGGATTTGGTGCAGAGGGAGAAGGAGGTACTAAATGCTTTAAACCAAAGGGGCAACAGTAAATATATAAATAATCAGAGAGCATCGCGGGAAGCCCGAGACAATAAAAAAAGGGCAGGCGCGGCGACAGCATTGCAAAACAACCACATGGAGACAACTGAAGTGACTTCACAACTGTGAAGAGTATTTAGGATAAGTATTTGGTGGCTAATGTTAAGTTAGTTTAAGTATTTAGTTTATTGGTTAGTGTATTTAGTTTATTGGTTAGAGTTTTAGTATTAGCTAAACAGTTAAACAGCCTTAAAGCTAAACAAACAATTTTAAATAACTGTTAACTGACATGGCAGGATAGCTGAAGCCTGTCATATGCACATCCTGTGCCATGTGGAAACTCCAGAACACTGTGTTCTGGAAAACCACAAATGCAGGAAGTGTCACCGACTGCTCAAGCTCAAGTTCAGTGGCTGGTGTCACTATAGTGCATACAGGAAGCTGAGACTTCTGTGGATAGTACATTTCAGGAGGTGGTCACCCCACAGCTATAGAGAGTTCAGGGGGGCCACCAGGCAGACAAGGAGGAAAAGGCAGGCAGTGTCAGGTATCCCCATGGAGTGTGGCACTCTTAAACCAGTATGCAGTGTTGAATACCAGTGAGGGTAATGACACCTTGGGGGAGTGCAGTCAGAAGCAAATCCACGGCACTTTGGAAGACTAGGCTACACAGGGTGTGTATAAGTGCAGCACTGCAGTTGTTATAGGGGATTCGATAATTAGAAGAGGAGACAGGCATTTCTGCAACCGCAGACACGAGTCCCAAATGGTATGCTGCCTCCCTGGTGCCAGGGTAAAGGATCTCACTGAATGGGTGCAGGACATTCTGTGAGGGGAAAGGGATCAGCCAGAAGCCATCGTCCATATTAGAACCAATGACATGGGTAGGAAAAGGGTTGAGGTCCTAGAGGCAGAGTTTCAGAAGCTAGGAAAAATGATTAAAGAACAGGACCTCAAAAGGTAGTAATCTGGATTACTTCCAGTGCCACGTGCTAGTAGTGAGTACAGAAACAGGAAGATAGTGCAGGTGAATGCATGGCTGGAGAAGTGGTGCAGGAGGGAAGACTTCAGATTCATGGGGCATTGGGACTAGCTCTGGGGCAGGAGAAACCTGTACAAGCTGGACAGGTTGCACCTGAACAGGGCGGGGACCAATGTCCTTGCAGGGAGTTTAACTAGTGCTGTGGGGGAGGGTTTAAACTAATTTGGCTGGGGGGGGGGGGGGGGGGGGGCACCAGGATGCAGCAGCAGAGAGGGAAACAAGGCGCACAGAAAACTAGGAGGGACAAACAGCAACAGAACAAAATAGTGTAGCAAAAGCAGGAAGTAAATGGAGAACAAAAGCAAAGCAGACTAGCATGGTGTTGGATGCATGTGTGTTAATGTGAGGAGTGTTGCAAATAAGTTTGATAAGCTACAGGCGCAACTTGCCACATGGTGTTATGATATAGTGGCTATAATGGAGGCTTAAACATGGGCACGAATGGCTACAATGTATTGAGGAGGGACAGGGAAGGGGAAAAGAAAGGAGGGGGTGGCAGTATTAATCAAGGATAATATTACAGTTCCACAGAGGAATGTTATGCTAGAGGTTGAAAGACTGAATCTATTTGGTTAGAGTTAACAGAAAAGGAGCTATTACATTGCTGGGTGTTTACTATAAACCCCGAATAGTGAGAAGATAGAGGAGTAAATCTGTAGGCAAATTTCAGAGAAATGTAAAAATAAGAGAGCAGTAATAACAGGGGTCTTCAATTACCCTAAAATAGACTGGGAAAAAAAGTGTAAAGGGCAAGGAGGGCGAAGAATTCCTAAAATGTGTACAAGAGAACTTTCTTAATCAGCCTGTTTCTAGCCCTATGAGGAAGGAAGCAGTGCTGCATCTACTTCTGGGGAATGAAGTAGGGCAAGTGGAGTGTGTTTCAGTGGGAGAACATCTAGGCATTAGTGATCATAATATAATTAGATTTAAAGTAATTATGGAAAAGGACAAAGAAAAGTCAATGGTGGAATACCCAAATGGAAGAGAGACAATATCAGTGATTTGAGAAGGAATCTAGCACAGCTGAACTGGAAACAAGATTGGCCAAGATAACAGTAAATGAGCAATGGCAGGCCTTCAAGGCAGAGATAGTTTGAGTACAGACCAAGCATATTCCCATAAGGAGGAAAGATGGGGCTTCCTAAGCTAGGGCTCCCTGGATGACAAAGGAAATAGAGGTTAAAATAAAACAGAAAAAAGTTTCTGACAAATGTCAGGTGCAGAATCCATCAAAACCCAGGTAGAATACAGAACATGCAGGGGGAAATTGAAAAAAGATACAAGAAGGGCAAACAGAGAGTATGATAAAGGGTTCGCAGGTAACATAAAGGAGATCCCAAAAATCTTATATAGACATATAAAAAGAAAAAGGATAAATGAATGGTGGGGCTTATTTCTGGACAAAAGAGAAAACCTTCTTTTGCGGCAGAGGGCATGATGAAGGTACTGAATGAGTACTTTGTATCTGTCTTCACAAAAGAAGAGGATGAAGTTAATGTCGGAGTGGAGGGCAGAGTAGAGATATTGGATAGCATAAAAATAGATATTGGATAGCATAAAAATAGATAGGTGATAAATGAGTTAACAAATCACCGGTCCAGGTGGGATACATCCTAGGTTGCTGAGGGAAGCTAGGCTGGAAATAGCAGAAGCTCTGACCACAATCTTTCAATCCTCCTTGGATATTGGAGTGGTACCAGAGGACTGGAGGATTGCAAATGTTGCATCCCTGTTCAATAAAGGTGAGAGGGATAAACCTGGTAATTACAGGGCAACCAGTCTAATGTCAGTGGTGGGAAAACTACAAGAGACCATTGTCAAGTACAAAATTAATTCTCACTTGAAGCATGGGTCAATAAAGGACAGCCAGCACGGATTTGTTAAAGGCAAATTGTGTCTGACTAAACCGATTGAGATCTTTGACGGGTTAAAAGAGAGGTTTGATGAAGGTGCAGTAGGTGTATATATGGACTTTCAAAAGGCATTTGATAAAGTACCTCATAACGGACTTATTCAGAAAATATTAACACAGTATTAGAGGGACGGTGGTAACTTGGGTATGAAATTGGCTAAGGGAAAGGAGGCAGATAGTGGTGAATAGATGTTTTTCTGACTGGAGAGAAGTATGCAGTGGGGTCCCCCAAAAATCGCTATTAGGACCACTGCTTTTCATGTTATATATAAAATGACCTCGACTTGAGTATAGGGAGTACAATTTCAAAGTTTGCAGAGGACACAAAACTTGGCAACATAGTAAACACTGAGCATAATAGTAGCAGACTTTAGGTGGACAGACAGACTGGCAAAATGGGCAAACACATGGCAGATGCAATTTAATGCAGATAAGTCTGACGTGATGCCCTTTGGGAGAAACAACATGGTGAGGCAGTATTTTATTTTAATCTAAACGGTACTATTTTGAGGGGGTGCAAGAACAAAGGGACCTAGCTGCATATTCACAAATATTTGAAGGTAGCAGGCCAAGTTGAGAAGGCAGTTAATAAAGCATATGGGATACTTGGCTTTGTAAATAGCGCCACTGAATACAAAAGAAAGACATACTAAACCTTCACAAATCTCTGGTTAGGCCCGAGGATGGTACCAGGGAAGAGCGAGTTCAGTTATGTGGAGAGATGGAGAAATGGGATTCTTCTCCTTAGAGCAGAGAATGTTAACGGGAGACCTAATAGAGGTAGTCAAAATTATAAAATGTTTTGACAGAACAAGTAGGGAGAAATTATTTCCTCTGGCAGGTAGATCTGTAACCAGAGATCATAGATTTAAAATAATTGGCAAAAAGAACTAGAGGGGAAATGAGGAGAAATTTCTTTACACTGAGGGTTGTTAATATCTGGTACGTACGACCTGAAAGGGTGGTGGAATCAGATTCCATAGGAACTTTTAAAAGGCAACTGGACATGTTCTTGAAGAGGACTAATTTGCAGGGTTATGGGGAAAGGCTGGGGTCTGGGACTAAATTGGACAGCTTTCAAAGAGCCAGCACAGGTGTGACTGGCCAAATGGCCTGCTTCTGTGTTGTAAGATTCTCTGGCCTAGAGATTGGGTATAGCCCCGCTTGAGGCGTTAGAACTGGCGCTGCGCAAAGTTTATAGCCAGACGAAACTTATTGCCGCCTGGTGCGATATTGGGTTGCATCGCCCCTAAAGGGGATTGAGGCGCGAATTCAGGCGTTACATGGGACTCCTAAGGCGCTAATCTTCCGGCGCAACCCAATATCGGAGCGGACGGGCGCAGCACAGGTGCTCTCTATTACTGATGACCACGAGACTTCCAGGCGCCGGCCAGCTCTTAAAGGGGTGAGTCAGTCAGCTTCAGCATCCACACTCTTCGCCTTGCAGGCCTCAGAATCGGCGCAGGCCCTACTCTGGCGCTAAAAACTTGGACCAGATGGAGAAGGTGAGACAGAGAGCAGAGCGCTTCATCAATGATGCTCTGGAGCAATTGGTGGCCGCAGTGGAGCGCCGGCAAGATGTTCTCTACCCAGACAATGGCACGAGGCTGAATCATAAGGACTACCGGCGAGCTTGGAGGGATGTATGCCAGAGGGTCAACTCCAGCAGCATGGTGACCAGGAGCCCTGTCCAATGCAGAAAGAAATTCAACGACCTCACTCGGGTCGTGAGGGCGAGTGTTGTTTCTGCAAACTTCTGCATCCCTTCATTTGCACCTGACTTTATGGCTACAGGGTGGGCTGTGCCCCATTGGCCATCTGCCAGCAAGCACCCATGGCCCTTTCTGGGCACACACATGCACATTTGACTCAAGGCGTCATGTAAGGGCTCTTGCACCATGGGGGGCATGAGATGATCACTCAGGGCATCATGTAAGGGCTCTTCCACCATGGGGGGCATGAGATGATCACTCAGGGCATCATGTAACATAACTTCCCCTCCAGTCCAAGCTGGCGAGGATTGGCAAAGACCAGCTTCGCACCGGTGGAGGACCTCCACAAGTGGTCTCTCTCATGGATCTCAAGGAGAGAGTCCACCAGATTCTTGGAGGACATCCGAGTGGTCCTGTAACCACTGCAGCTGCCGACCCCATTGTCGACAGCGATGGTAAGGTTCTCACCTTTTACAACTGTCTCCTTCCACTTGTTCCCCCCGCCAGCATGCTTTCTCACTGTGGACCCATGTCATAGCCTTGCCGCAATCTGGCATCCCTTGCTGCCAAGCTGTCCTTTTGCTAAAGCCACTCTTCCACCTCCCTGTTTTCAGATGCTGCATCACCAGCTCGGGAGCTGGGCCCTCAAGCTGCCAGTGCCAGTGCCTCCGAAGGCTCAATGAGAAAATTACTGTCCAACAGAAGGTCAGCAACTCTCTCCAGCAACGATCAGAATGGCCAGCCCAAATGGCTGCAGCTTTTATACTAGTGCTGTCCCCTTTAAATAGCGCCCCCAGAGTCCGATAAGGGCCTGGGAACGCTCCATCCAACTGTCACTAATAGCGCCAGGCGAAAAGGTTGCGGGCACCACCGAATATCCGGTCCAGGGCGCCAAAAAGGCGTTGCACACTGAAATGACGTCATGATCTGCCTGCGCCCGCGGCCAAGCGAAAAGAGTTAGCGCCGGCGCTAAAAGGATACTCAATATGGGAGGTGGCGCTATATTCACTGCGCCCGCCCGAAAATTGGGTAACGCCCCAATTCTCGGGCTCTTTAGGCGCTAATCGCTGGCGCTACCAACTGAATTTCTAGGCCCATGAATTTAGAAATTAGATTGTTATAATTCCATTTCCTGCATCTAGACTAAAACAATTAATACTGGATAATTAGCAAATACTCTAGAATATGAATAATCTATGGTCTTAATCACAAGTATGGGCAACAAGACCTATTACCCTGGTCTTTAATAAGTAAACCTAAAGGCAACCAGTAGCAAGTATTTGGTGTGATACAAAAGCAGTGCATACTGCTAATAGCCAAAGGTTCTATTTGTGTATATAAGCAACCATGCTCAACAAATGAGGCAAGAGACAGTACCAAGCTAGAGGAAAAGGCTTACACAAATGCAAGGAAAAGTGGAAATCCAGTGGACTGGGGCAGCTTTAAAATGTTTAACTCTGTCTATAGCATGCTGCTTTCGCTGTTTAGCATGCATGTAGTCCAGTGTTGCAGCTTCCCCAGGTTGACACATCATTTTTATGTATGCCTAGTGCTGCTCCTGGCATGCTCTTCTGCACTCCTCATTGAACCAAGATTGGTCCCCTGGCTTGATGGTAGAGTGAAGGATATGCCAGGCCATGAGGTTACAGATTGTGATGGAGTACAATTCAGCTGCTGTTGCTGATGGCCCACAGCGCCTCATGGATGCCCAGTTTTGCGCTGCTAGATCTGTTCTGAAGCTATCCTATTTAGCACGGTGGTAGTGCCACACAACATGATGGTGTCCTCAGTGTGAAGACGGGTCTTCGTCTCCACAGGACTGTGCAGTGGTTACTGCCACCAATGCTGTCAATGATGCATCTACAACAGGTAGATTGGTGAAGACAAGGTCAAGTAGGTTTTTCCCCTCATGTTGGTTCTCTCGCCACCTGCCGCAGGCCCAGTCTGGCAGCTATGTCCTTCAGAGCTTGGCTAGCTCGGTCAGTAGTGGTGCTACCGAGCCACTCTTGGTGATGGACATTGAAGTCCCCCACCCAAAGTGCATTCTATGTCCTTGCTACCCTCAGTGCTTCTTCCAAGTGGTGTTCAACATGGATTCATCAGCTAAGGGAGGGCGGTAGGTGTTAATCAGCAGGACCTTGCCCATGCTTGATCTGAAGCCATGAGACTTTGTGGGGTCCGGAGTCAATGTTGAGAACTCCCAGGGCCACTCCCTCCCGACTGTGCCGCCTCCTCTGGTGGGCCAGGACATACCCAGGGATGGTGATGGAGGAGTCTGGGACATTGGCTGAACGGTATGGTTCTGTGAGGAGGGCTTTGCAGGGTCGACGGGGCTGGGTGTGCCATTGTCGAGTCTGAAGCCGGTACCTTGGTTGATGCCGGGTGGTCCGTCCGGTTTTATTATTCTTATTGTTCCCGGGATGGGAGGATTGTCCTATGAGGAGAGATTGAGTAGACTAGGCCTATATTCTCTGGAGTTTAGAAGAATGAGAGGTGATCTCATTGAAACATACACAATTCTTACAGGGCTTGACAGGGTAGATGCAGGGAGGATGTTTCCCCTGGCTGGGGAGTCTAGAACCAGGGATCACAGTCTCAGAATAAGGGGTCGGCCATTTAGGACTGAGATGAGGAGAAATGTCTTCACTCAGGGTTGTGAATCTTTGGAATTCTCTACCCCAGAGGGGGCTGTAGAGGCTCAGTCGTTGAGTATATTCAAGACAGATTTTTGAATATTAAGGGAATCAAGGGATATGGGGATAGTGCTGGAAAGTGGAGATGAGATAGAAGATCAGCCATGATCTCACTGAATGGCAGAGCAGGCGCAAAGGGCCCAATGGCCTACAGCTGCTCCTATTTCTTAGGAACATTATGTTAAATGTACCACTGTGCGTCAGCCAGCAAAATCCACACCTTCAGAGGTGGAGCTCACATATACTGCTCTACAAAAATTGCTTCTAATCAGCGCTCGAGTGCTAAACCTGCAGGTTTCTGGTTTAGTACTTCCAGGCAAGTTCAAATTATGGTAATCAGCAATTAGGACCAAAACCAGACTTTTAAACAAGCGTGTCTTATTAGCACAGCACCCAATTAGTTCCTGTTTTCACCCTTTCACCACAATATAACCCCCTGTCTGTCTTCTACTGGAATATAATAAAGGTTTGGAATTTGGTTGTTTCCAGCAGGGGGTTCTCCCCCAACCGACACGGCGGTAATCCTGGCAGATCAGCGCCTCCTGTTGCGTGTATTTGCGTTTAGCAATGCAAGGATGGCGGAGAGAAGGACCCTTGCTGAAAAAGTAAGCACACCTACTGGATGATGATGGAGTGGGGTAAATGTCACCAGATGCATTAGCAGCCTGGCTAGCTTGGCATTGCATCCACCCCGTGAACAGAGCCATCCGGGACACAAAGGTTCCATTAGGCCCTGATATGGTGCATCAAGGAGGCTCACGTTCATGGGGCTGTTTCATCCAAGTACACCCGTTTGGACGGAGCGGGCAGGTTGGAGGCTACCACAAACTTCAAAGCCATGAACCCTACACTACAGCTTGTAGGAAGATCCCAGGTTTAATTCCCAGTCTGTGGATGGTCTCTGCTTGATACTAATTTGCCTCAGTGCCTGCCCCTGGGTTAAAGAAAGAAAAATCAGCTAGAGTTCCTGCTTCTTGCCACCATCCAGCAAACCTCGGGTGAGGTTGGCTGTGTTGCCCCTATAGTTAAATAGCCCGTCAACTCTAGCAAGCCTTACGTGTTAGTAATTATCATTTAGTCAAGATCCCAGAGGAAGCTGAAGGCTGAGTAACTGGCGCCAAGCGAGAAGGCAACACTTTCAGGAGAGATGGTGAGGATAAGAGAAAAAAGCGGCTTCGAGCAGCCGATCCTGATTATAGAGTTGGCACCAGCGTGGATGAAGCGGTCTCCGTGAGATTCTACAAAGGAAGACGGTGATTAATCCCAACGGGATGGAGGATTTACTCGCAGCCTCGGGTTTGGATACTCACCGTTCATGGCATCCCTCACCACCCTGAACTCCTCGTACATCCCCGCCCCGAAATACTGGCACAGACAGTAACACATGAAATCCACGATCCAGCCGCTCGCCACATCCACCATCTGGTAAAAGTCATTCCCGAGAGACGAGCCGCTCACCCCCTCAATCCGGCTCCCCACCTCCATTTTACTCAAACAAACTCCACTCCAACCCCCGTGCAACACCAACAAGGGTCCGCTTCTCCCCCGTGCAACAGCAACAAGGGTCCGCCCCCCTGTGCAACACCAACAATGGTCAGTCCCCCCCCACCATACCAGCAAGGGTTTGTATGTTCATTACTCATATCATATAGCGTGATTTCGACGCCTCACTGTTCATTGTCAGATTGCTACAGTGATTGGAGATGGTGTGGGAGTTTTTCATATTGACTGGACAAGTGCGTGGGTGACAATAAGCAAACAGGTGAGTAACTTAGTACAAACAAATACAGAAAGTTTCTATTGCAGCAGTGGCTTAATTAAAACTGATATTTGTCCTTTTGAAATGTTCTTTTACAACCTGAGTCCATTAAACAACAACATTTGAAAGAAAGTGACTGAGTTACTACAGGGGTGTCCAATCTTTTGTCTTTACGGGCTGTGTAGATGCATACAATAGAGCCTCATAGGGCATACCCTGTATATAAATTTT
Source organism: Somniosus microcephalus (assembly GCF_052327205.1). Taxonomy (NCBI): domain Eukaryota; kingdom Metazoa; phylum Chordata; class Chondrichthyes; order Squaliformes; family Somniosidae; genus Somniosus; species Somniosus microcephalus. The sequence goes on along the minus strand of NC_140993.1, from coordinate 161,903,927 downwards.
AAATTAATATTCTAATTAATTTGGATATATCTCATGTTGCTGATAGTAACAACATTACAGGTATTCTGATTTAAGATTTATCTATCAATGAGGAAATAGCATTAAAGATAGCTGCTTCTAAAGCTTCAGGTCAACAACATTCAAACACAGGATAATGGGGAGTGGAATAGCTCATTCAGCCCCTCATCCTGTTCTGCCATTCTATTAGATTATGGCTGATCCGTACCTCAACTCCATTTACCCACCTTTTGTCCATATTCCTTGATTTCCCTTTACCTAATAAAAATCCATCAAGATCTCAGTCTTGAAAATGTCAATTTACCCCCAGCGTCCACAGCCTTTCGGGGGCGAGAGTTTCAGATTTCTACTACTCTTTGTGTGAGAAAATACTTCTTGATTTCTCTCGTAAATGGCTTAGCTCTAATTTTAAGATTATGCTCCCTTGTTCTGGATTCCCTCACCAGAGGAAATTCTTTGTTTCTACCCTATCAAATCCCTCTGTCATTTTAAATACCTCGGTTAGTTCAACACTCAACCTTCTAAACTCAAATGGATACAAACCAAGTTTAAGCAACTTGTCCTCATAAATAACCCTGGTTTAATTCTGGTGAATCTGCACTGTAACCCCCTCTAAGGCCAATATACCATAGTTTTGGCCATTAACACAATCTGTCTATGTCCCATTGTAACTTCCTGCTCCTACCTACACAACTTAACTCGGTGTCATCTGCAACCTTTGATATACAACTCTCTATTCCTTCATCCAAGTCATTAATATATATGGTGAAAAGCGGAAGCCCCAGTACAGATCCTGGGAAACTCCACTTGTCGCATCCCGCCAATCAGAGAACAAACTCTTTATCCATACTCTTGTTTCCTACCTCCCAACCAATTACCGACCCATGTCACAAGGTTACCTCCAATTCCGTGCATATTAATTTCTGATAATCCCTTGTCTGAAACAGGGTGAACCAACAGAATAAATATAGGTGAAAATAGGACTGGATTGTTTGGGCTTTGAGGGCTGAATTGCCAAAGCTCGAAGGCCAAATGTGTCCATAGGGCAGCAGATTGGACATCCCTGGGTTAGAGCATCGTGTGTTCACTTCCGTGAGTGTGGTTTGATCCAGCCTGATGGAATGAAAGTTGTCTTTCTTCACTGGGCATGTGTCTCAGCACAAAACTCCTCACAATTCAAAATTAACAGGCACTCACTCATACTTTGTTTATGTGCAGTATGGTACTCCAGACCAATGTTCCCCCTAATTTTCTTTGGTTGCACGGCCCCTTTAAGGGGCTGCGTGGCCCATTCACAGTTTCATGTACAATTTAACATTGTAAAAGCCAGTCCTGGGCTGCACAGGATGGCAGAGTTGCGTGCCGCGCTACTTAGAGGGAACGTTGGTCCAGACACTGTAATCTGCTGGCTGTTAGTTTATGGAATTATACTATGGGAAAATATTGTAAGCCAGGCGACAGTAAAAAGCTGCTCCTACTATCTTAGCGCTATCTCAGACTCCTCTGCAGAAGCTTTTTGTTTACCTAATTGGTCAGTTGCTTCTCCACAAACAGAAATTCAAACTAGACTGAAGTGCACAACAAAATAACTGCACATGTTCAGACATTCAAAGTGAATCCCTAACGAGAAGAACTTTAATATGGCTAAACCACATTAAACTGGAGGAACATTGAACAGAAATTTTGTCAGACAAAGACAGCTTGTAACCAAGGACAAACTTGGGTTGCTGTGGGACCAGCGGAAGCGACTGGTACTGTCTTGAGATAAGACCCTCGTTAAACTTCAGAAGTGACACGCATGATGAAGTGACCCCACTAAACTTTGAACCAACCATGAACAAGCAGGGGAATAGCCACACTTAAGGGAACCAATCATTGAGATGTGCATGTGAAAATCATGAGGGAAGTGTGGACTCAAAGAATATAAGAACTTAACAATACCTAGCCCCTTTACTGTAGTCAAGGAGACGTCTAAAGGTTTCAAAAGACTTTGGGAGATCGTCGGTTTGGCCATCGGACACTTGAAGACTCCAGAACAGGTCTAGAAATTTACAGCACAGAAGGAGGCCATTCGGCCCGGCGTACCTGTGCTGGCAAGTTGTGTTTCTTATTTAACCCGTGTGTTAGTGCTTAAATAAAAGATCTCTGTGAGAGATAGTGTATCTGTGTGTTTCTGTTAAGGTGGATTAAGGTCTACGAACCCCACTCTAACACCCAACGTGGAGGTGTGAAAATCATAAATAATCCTTACAGAAGGAAAATAAAATTGTTTTTAAAATTAGTTTGGCTGCAATACTTGAAAAGTTGTAAATATATTTAAGTCTGCCCTGATGGATTTAAGGATCATAGTTATAATGGGTTTTTGGGGTACAGGAAAATGAGAGCAGTGTGTCTGAGCATCAAACATCATGTTCTTTGAAATCTCCTTCATACTGGAAGCTATAGCTTCAAGAGTGTCATTAAGTCATCAGGTGAAAGAAATTTAGGTAAATTCAAACACTTTGAATGTATGAGTTCAAACTACATCATTTAATACCCAGAGGCACTCATGCAAAGTTTTCCTGCCTGCATCACGTTCCCCGCTAAGTCACGCTCGCCCATCATTCCCATTCTCACTGACCTCCACTGGCCCCCCAATGCATCTAATTCAAAATCCATCTGTTCTCGGTGTTTGGACAATGCTGTTGTGTTATGGTAAAAGAGATAAGGAAGACTTTAGGGATGATTTTAAACATGCCCGCCTGGCAGAAACCAGTTGAGCAGATGGTTAAAATGGCCACACCAACTTACCCCTCCATCCCGCTGCCTACTTGCAATTTTAACCTCTTCAGCTGGCAAGCGGGACAACCACTGGAAAGTCTAGCAGGGACCTTCCTCGAATATAAAGATTGGGCTCCGAAAACATCATCAAGCTCCAACTGCAATTTTAACTCGCGGCTTTTCACTCCCCAACTGCGAAGCCTTCCCAACCTCCTCCTAACCGCTTATAGGACTTTTGGGGACTGTTCCTTCGGCTTCCCAGTGGCGGCATCCGCTGGCCAGCTAGTGCTTCCTGCCAGCTTTGGGTGGTAGACTGAGAGGGCCTATGGAGATGAGGCCTGGGAGTTCAAATCTCGTGGGCCTCAGGCTGTGGAGGGCCAGATGGTTTTTTGTCTGCCTCGGTCCCTGCCCGCACAACTCCAGCTGCGGTACAAAATTGGGGCTGGTGTGTCCAATTTCCCCCCATTTCACATAGGGAAGCATCTGGCCTGCACATAAAATTTCCCCCCTGTAGGGAATTGTCAACTCCCTCATCAGGTGGAACGTGAGTGAAAATCGAGTGTCACTATTTGCTGCTCCATTCCCGCCCTGCAGCAGGTGTAATCTGGCTTTTTTTCCAGCGGATGAGGCTCCTGCCTGTCTCGGGTGGGATCCTCATCGATATAAGCTAATCAGGGTCCTATGATATACATTAGACCCCAATTACATTTTAGTGGCGTACTGAGCCTGCTGTGGGTGCCCTGCTCAGTAAAAGCTGTCGGGGATGAAGCGAAAAACCTAAAGGGTCGATTTCAAACTTATCTTTGTGGGGCCACAAGGAAATTCTAGGCCTCTGCTGCCCTGGGCTCCCACCTACATCCCCACTTTTCTCCTTATAATTTTCATTTTGGGCTTTCCTAACCATTTCTTCCTTGTTTTGAATTAATGGCACAGTGTGCTGTCGCTTTAATCTCTCATCCAAATAGTGACAGCTGAATCCAACAATGTAGAATTCCTTCAGTAGTATTCCTGCAATTATAAGCTCAAAGCCTGCAGTGGGGCTTGAACCCATGACTTCTGGCTAAGATTTGAGAGTGCTGTCAACTGAGCTAAGCTGACACTTGTTTTCTAAGTTTGTTTTCATGAAGAACTGACGTATAAAAACGTATACCTCCGACGTAAGGGGTGTTCTACGCGGAGTGAACACACGAAAGGCTGCTGGACCGGATAACATCCCTGGACGGGTACTCAAGGAATGTGCTGATCAGCTGGCTGATGTCTTCACCGCCATCTTCAATCTGTCATTGGCCCAGGCAGTAGTCCCTACATGCTTATTCCTGTGCCAAAACAAATGGCTGTGACGTGCCTGAACGACTATCGACCTGTCGCACTCACACCCATCATAATGAAGTGTTTCGAGAGACTGGTCTTAGCCCACATCAAAGCCAGTGTTCCCGCCTCTTTTGACCAACACCAGTTTGCCTATCGTGCAAACAGATCAACGGAGGATGCAATCACAACTGCTCTACACTCGGCACTGAACCACTTAGATGGTAAGGAGACCTACATCAGAATGCTGTTCATAGACTACAGCTCAGCATTCAACACTGTCGTCCCCAACAAGCTGGCCACCAAACTCCAAACTCTTGGCCTGAACACTTCCCTCTGCAACTGGACCCTGGACTTCCTAACAAACAGACCCCAGTCTGTCAAATTAGGTAACCACACCTCCCCCCTCCCACCCGACCCTGAACACGGGGGCCCCACAAGGATGTGTGCTGAGCCCCCTCCTCTACTCCCTCTTCACCCACGACTGTGTGGCTGTTCATGGTTCCAACACAATCATCAAGTTTGCGGATGACACCACGGTAGTAGGCCAGATCACCAACAACGATGAGTCAGCCTACAGGGAGGAGGTCCAGCATCTCGTGAAGTGGTGCGCCGATAACAACCTGGCCCTTAACATCAAGAAAACCAAAGAAATCATTGTGGACTTCAGGAAGTCCAAAGGCAGAAGTCACACCCCCATCCACATCAATGGGGCTGTGGTGGAAAGGGTGGACAGCTTTAAGTTCCTCGGAGGCCACATCACGGAAGACCTCTCCTGGTCCCTCAATACCTCCTCTCTGGTGAAGAAGGCCCAGCAGCGCCTATATTTCCTAAGGAGGCTGAAGGGATGTAACCTGTCACCCCTGATCCTCTCTAACTTTTACCGCTGCACAATAGAGAGCATCCTGACAAACTGTATCACAGTATGGTATGGCAGCTGTAGCTACTATGACCGGAAAGCCCTGCAGCGGGTAGTCAAAACTGCCCAACGCATTACCGGCACCCGGCTACCGACCACAGAGCACATATACCAGAAACGCTGTCTACGGAGGTCACGGTCCATCATCAAAGACCCTACCCACCCCAGCCACAGTCTGTTCGCCCTCCTGCCATCTGGGAGACGCTACAGATGCATTCGCACCCGTACGACCAGATTTAGGAACAGCTTCTTTCCCAGGGCTGTCATCCTACTGAACTCCACAAACAAACTCTAAAGCCTGCACATCTGCCAATGCACTTTATTATGGTTATGTTATGTTAATATACTACAAGCCAAATGTATGTTGAATGTTTAAATGTCTTAATCCAAATGTACACTCTCGGGAGCCACAAGCCTACATTTCGTTGTACTGCACTTGTGCACTAACAATGACAATAAAAGTTGATTTGATTTTGATTTGATTGATTTGATTTTTTTTTTTTGATTTGATTCCTGTCGAATTCCCATTATGCGTATATTTTTTGCAGACTCGATTTACTTAATATTTAGTCTTTACTATGATAGCGCATCTGGCTCAACCAATCTCTTGCCCTGTGTAGTTGCACACGAACAGCAATGACACATCTTTTATTCCCTGTGAGGTCTTTTGACATTGCTTTAAACATTAAATGATTGACTTTAGATCGGTTTTGCTTCACGTGCTTCTCTTGAAGTGATGTTTGAAGGTAAGGTAACTTTTCACACCTGCATGCAATTCTTTTCCTGTGAAATTCCTCCAGGTTACTGATCAAGATGCATCTGGTCCCTTCCTTCTTTCCCATGATCTTCTGTGCCCTAATAATTTCAGAGGACAAAAAGGCAACAACATTCTGGCTTCATTCTACATCTGATTATCTAATTCCATGTAAAATAAAAACTGTACTGTGACAAAGCAAACTGTAGTATCTTCAACAAAGATTCTGGAAGGTGGAAGAGAAAGTTGGTAAAGGTGATATAAAGAAAGAAAAAGAAAGACTTGGATTTATATAGTGCCTTTTGTGACCACTGGACGTCTCAAAGCGCTTTACAGCCAAGGAAGTACTTTTTGGAGTGTAGTCACTGTTGTAATACAGGAAACTTGGCAGCCAATTTGCACTCAGCAAGCTCCCACAAACAACAATGTGATAATGACCAGATAATCTGCTTTAGTTATGTTGATTGAGGGATAAATATTGCCCAGGACACCGGGGATAACTCCCCTGCTCTTCTTCGAAATAGTGCCATCTTTTACGTCCACCTGAGAGAGCAGACGGGGCCTCGGTTTAACGTCTCATCCGAAAGACGCCACCTCCAATAGTCCAGCACTCCCTCAGTACTGCACTGGAGTCTAAGCCGAGATTGTTATGCTCAAGTCCCTGGAGTGGGACTTGAACCCACAACCTTTTGACTCAGAGGTGAGGGTGCTACCCACTTTTTTTATATATATATTTATTGAACATTAAAAACATTTACAACATCGTGATCATTCCATTGTATCATACAAATCTATTCCACTCTGCATAGCCATTCCTCCAACACATATTAACATCAAAACCTGAAGTTTAATTTGTCTCCTGTAACATATATTAATCTATTGTACTTTAAAAATTGATCATAAAATACTATCTTTAAATTCCTTTCTGAATAAAACATCCACAGAGCCTTATAATCTTTTAGCTTATATTTAAAGTACTCTTAGATTTAGTCTCCTCCCCTTAAAAAACAGATCATTCCTTCTTTGCACAATCACGAATCTAACCAAACTGAACATTATTCAATATTCTCGCGGGGAGGTGTGTTAGTGCTGTTGTTGGGGAGGGTTTAAGCTAGCTTGGCAGGGGGATGGGCACCAGCATATAGGCGTAGAAAAGAGGAATAAGGTGCATGAAAGAGTGAGTGTGTTGGATAGTACTAGAGAAGAAATTAGTACTAGAGGCGGAAGTAGTACAATATTAGATAGGAGCAGACTAAGAAAGACTACGAAAAATTCAAAAATGGGTTTAGAATTCATGTACGTAAATGCACAAAGTGTGGTGAATAAGGTTGGTGAGCTACAAGTACAATTAGCAGTGTGGCAATTAAAAAAAAAAAAATCATTTATGGGATGTGGGCGTCGCTGACAAGGCCAGCATTTATTGCCCATCCCTAGTTGCCCTTGAGAAGGTAGTGGTGAGCTGCCTCTTGAACCCGTTGCAGTCTGCGTGGTGAAGGTACTCCCACAGTGCTATTAGGGAGAGAGTTCCAGGGTTTTGACCCAGTGACGATGAAGGATCGGCGATATACTTCTAAGTCAGGATGGTGTGTGACTTGGAGGGGAACTTGGAGGTGGTGGTATTCCCATGCGCCTGCTGCCCTTGTCCTTCTAGGTGGTAGAGGTCGCGGGTTTGGGAGGTGCTGCTGAAGAAGCCTTGGCGAGTTGCTGCAGTGCATCTTGTAGATGGTATACACTGCAGCCACGGTATGCCAGTGGTGGAGGGAGTGAATGTTTAAGGTAGTGGATGGGGTGCCAATCAAGCGGGCTGCTTTGTCCTGGATGGTGTCGAGCTTCTTGAGTGTTGTTGGAGCTGCACTCATCCAGGCAAGTGGAGAGTATTCCATCACACTCCTTGTGCCTTGTAGATGGTGGAAAGGCTTTGGGGAGTCAGGAGGTGAGACACTCGCCACAGAATACCTAGCCTCTGGCCTGCTCTTGTTGCCACAGTATTTATGTGGCTGGTCCAGTTAAATTTCTGGTCTGTGGTGACCCCCAGGATGTTGATGGTGGGGGATTTGGCGATGGTAATACCGTTGAATGTCAAGGGGAGGTAGTTAGACTCTTGCTTGTTGGAGATAGTCATTGCCTGGTGCGAATGTTACCTGTCGCTTATCAGCCCAAGCCTGAACGTTGTCCAGGTCTTGTTGCATGCGGGCATGGACTGCTACATTATCTGAGGAGTTGTGAATGGCACTGAACAGGATTTGTCCTGTTAATTTGTGGACAGGACATATCTGGACAGTTTTCCACATTGTCTGATGGATGCCAGTGTTGTAGCTGTATTGGAACAGCTTGGCTAGAGGCGTGGCTAGTTCTGGAGCACAAGTCTTCAGCACGATAGCCGGGATGTTGTCGGGGCCCATAACCTTTGCTGTATCCAGTGCACTCAGCCGTTTCTTGATATCACATGGAGTGAATCGAATTGGCTGAAGACTGGCTTCTGTGATCGTGGTAACCTCAGGAGTAGGCCGATATGGATCATCCACTCAGCACTTCTAGTTGAAGATGGTTGCAAACGCTTCAGCCTTGTCTTTTGCACTCACGTGCTGGGCTCCACCATCATTGAGGATGGTGATATTCATGGAGCCTCCTCCACCCGTTAGTTGTTTAAAGATCCACCGCCATTCATGACTGGATGTGGCAGGACTGCAGAGCTTTGATCTGATCCGTTGATTAGGACAATCCTAGCCACTACAGATCAACTAGTAATATGATTGTTGTGGCAACAATGGAAACGTGGCTTAAAAATGGTGAGGACTGGGCACTTAATATTCAAGGGTACAAGGTGTTCAGAAAAGATAGGGAAGGAAAAAAGGGAGGTGGGGTGGCAGTGCTGATTAAGGAAGACATTGTAGTGTTGGAAAGGGAGGATGTTTTTGAGGGGACAAGGACAGAATCCATTTGGTTAGAGTTGAGAAGCAAAAAGGGTCTGATCATGCTATTGGGGGTATTCTATAGGCCTCCAAATAGTGAGAGGGAGGTAGAGGAGCAAATCTGCAGGGAAATCACAGAGCTATGCAATTGCCATAGAGTGGTGATATTGGGGGACTTTAATTACCCAAATATTGATTGGGATAATGCTAGGGTAAACGGAAAGGAGGGGGAGGAATTTCTGAAATGTATTCAGGAGAATTTCCTTGACCAATATGTTCTTGGCCCAACTAGGAAGAGTGATCTTTAAGGAGGAGATGTTTCAAGTACAGGCTAGGTACATTCCATCAAGAGGGAAGGGTAAGGGAACCAAAGGAAGGGCTCCTTGGATGATGAGGGAGATAGAGAAGATGATGAAACAAAAAAAGAGGGTCTATGATGCATGTCAGGTGAATTCTTCAAGGGAGAACCAGCCCAAATACAATAAGTTGAGAGGGGATGTGAAGATGAAAATAAGATTGGCAAAGAGAGAATATGGGAGTAGAATGGTGGTTAACATAAAAGGGAACCCAAAAATCTTCTACCGGCATGTAAACGGTAAGCAGGTAGTAAGAGGCGGGGTGGGGCCAATAGGGACAAAGAAGGTGTTATATGCTTAGAGGCGCAGGGCAAGGCTAGAATACTCAATGAGTACTTTGTATCGGTGTTTACTAAGGAGGTGGATGCTGACAAAATATCAGTAGCAGTGGAAAAGGTAGAAGCAATGGAAGGGGTGAAAATTGATAGACAGGCTGGGTATGCTTAGCGTGGATAAGTCGCCTGGTCCAGATGGCCTGCATCCCAGGATGCTAAGGGAATTGGGGGAGGAGATAACGGAAGGGTATGCCATAATTTTCCAATCTTCCCTAGATGCGGGGCAGGTGCCTGAGGATTGGAAAGTGGCAAATGTGACACCATTGCTTAAGAAAGGGTGTAAGGACAATCCTAGTAACTACAAGCCGGTCAGGTTAACATCGGTGGTGGGTAAAGTTTTAGAAACAATAATCAAGGACAATCCTAGTAACTACAGGCCGGTCAGGTTAACATCGGTGGTGGGTAAAGTTTTAGAAACAATAATCAAAGAAAAAATTAACGGGCACTTGGAGAGGTTTAAGCTTATTAAGGAGAACCAACATGGATTTGTAAAAGACAGATTGTGTTTGACTAATCTTAATTTAATTTTTTGATGAAGTAACAGAGAGGATTGATGAAAGGAATGCAATGGATTTTGTCTACATGGATTTTCGGAAGGCGTTTGACAAAGTACCATATAGAAGGCTGGTTAACAAAATTGAGGCTCATGGAATAGGTGGGTCAGTGGCAGCTTGAATAAGGAATTGGCTTAAGGACAGAAAACAGTGAGTTGTGGTAAATGGTTGTTTTTCAGACTGGAGGATGGTAGACTGGTGATCCCCAAGGGTCTGTGCTGGGGCCACTGCTTTTTTAGATATATATAAATGACTTGGATATTGGAATACAGAGTAGAATTTATGAATTTGCCGATAACACCAAACTTGGGGGTGTGGCAAACAGTGATGATACCAATTGACTGCAACAGGACATAGAAAGGCTAGCAGAATGGGCAGACAAGTGGCAGATGGAATTTAATACAGTACAGAGAAGTGTGAGGTGATGCATTTTGGCAGAAGCAACAGGGAGGGGCAATATACACTTAATGGCACAGTTTTAAAGAGTGTGTAGGGACAGAGGGACCTGGGAGTTAATGTGCATAGGTCCCTGAAGGTGGTGGGACATATTGAGAGAGTGGTTAGCAAAGCATATGGGATCTTGGGTTTCATAAATAGATGTGTTGAGTACAAAAGTAGAGAAGTTATGCTGAACCTTTATAAAGTGCTGGTTAGGCCACAACTGGAGTATTGTGTCCAGTTCTGGTCAACACACTTTAGGAAGGATGTGAAGACCCTTGAGAGGGTGCAGAGGAGATTTACCAGAATGGTTCTGGGGATGGGGCATCTTAGCTACAAAGACAAGTTGGAGAAGCTGGATTTGTTTTCATTAGAGCAAAGGAGGTTGAAGGGTGATTTGATAAAGGTGTACAAGATTATGAGGGGTTTGGATAGGCTAGACGGGTAAAGGCTGTTCCCACTAGTTGATGGTACAAGGACTAGGGGACACAGATTTAAGGTTTGGGGCAAGAGATACAGGGGGGACGTGAGGAAAAACTTTTTTGCGCAGCGATTGGTGAGGTCCTGGAATTCGCCGCCAATGGAAGTGGTGGAAGCGGAGACACTCAATGTTTTCAAGGGAAGATTGGATAGGCACTTGAGGAAAATAAACTTGCAGGGCTACAGGCTAGAGTGGGGGAATGGGACTGACTGGATTGCGCTACAGAGCCGGCATGGACTCGATGGGCCGAATGGCCTCCTTCTGTGTCGTTATGACTATGATTAAATTAATTGCCGCTCAGCTAGACTCGAGCAGACTCTCCTGCAATCCCCATCTCAAAATTGAGTCCCACGGGATTCCCATTCTCACTCTTCGGTTCCCACCCAGCAAAAAAACCTCACACAACTGTTGAACATAGTACTTAAAATCCTTTAACTGCGGACATAACACCAGTAAATGGGACAGAGTCTCATTCCGTGTCCCAGACAGTGGGCAAGTTGCCACCTCCACTCGCTCAATCTTACATAAGACCGTCGTGGTAAAAATCCGGTTATGAGCCGATTTGAAATCCAGTTCAATCCACTCTTGACATTTAAAATTTGTCCACACTCCCTTCCAAATCATGTTGAATTCCAACTGTGGGTGTATACTCTGCCAAAACTCCTGACCAGCAGGTGTGTTGATTCTCCATTCTCTAAATGCCCCATAGAAATCTCAAGTATTACAGTTGTCAAATTGGACCAACTCCTCCCCTTTCTCCAGCAAAAAGCTTGGAAAAGCAACACGCATTTTACTTCCTTTGGAGATTTGCACACTTATTTCTTCCATCCAATCCTTTGGCATTGCCCTCACAATCTTCTCATACATGATCATATAATTGCTTTTACCTCTACCTCCTCATCCTCCTCCCAAACCATGTCCCTCACTATCGCTTCCGGCAACCAACCTGGAATTACTTCATATAATACCAGCTTTTATAAAAGCTTGATTAAATAATACTTCAATATTGACCCACCTGTTTAAAAATAAGGACTGTTCTAAAAATTCCTCAGCATCCTTGGGCATAAACTGCACACTTTTTAAAAATTGGGCCCAAGTCTCTACAGCCCCCTTATAAAACCTAGGGAGAGGTTTAATTGATTTCAAAAACATATTATTGTATTTCATATACAATGGCCCAGTAATTAGGGTCCCAACGCGTGAGTACGGACGGGGTACTCACACGTGGGCCCGATGGAAGTGCCGGTTTTCAGGATGCACAGCGCATGCGCTGAAAATTGGCATTTCCTGTCCTCTGAAGCAAGGGGTTAAGAGGTGGAACGCGTGCGACGTTTCAGGCAGCGCGTGCACGCTGAAATTCCTTTTTTAAGAGTTGCCCGTGCGTAAAGGCCTCCGGTTTTTACGCGTGAAAAAAGCAGACGTAAGTACTTAGTTTTAAAAGGTAAGTGGTCTATTAATAAAATTTAGAATTTTTTTTCCATAGGTTTATTATTTTTAAAGAATTTACAGTAAGGTAAGTGTATTTTTAGACCCGATTTGTTAAAAAATTATTTTTTTCAAAAATGTGCTTAATTGTTTAAAATAGTTTTTTTTACAGTTATTCATAGTTCATTTATTTAGTGGGATGTTTTTTAAACTTTTATTTGAAGTTTAAGTACTGTTTTGGGCGCCCTGAGTTTTCATGAGTTTGACAGTTCTTACTATCAAACTCATGAATGAACTTTTGCAACCTCCGATTGGTTGCCCAGTGCTCATGTGATCCCAACCGGCTCATCGAACTAACTACGCCGCTAGATCACGCAAGCACAGCGCGCCGGGAGCTGGACTGGGTCACAGAGCGGAAATCCACGCAGGCCCAGGCCTCAAATGTCGGCGCGATAGGTAAGTGTAGGTCGGGGGCTTGCACCCGCAGGAAGCCCCCGACCCGAATTTCTGGGCCAATATCTCCTGCCTTCCTATCCCACTTAGTTTAAAAAAAAATCTCAAAACAAATCTTCCAAAAACTTGTATTTGACTTCTGAAGAACTCTCTTCACCCATTTGATTCTAAAGGATTTTTTCTTCAAATCAGTATCTGGGAAATTGAGTCCTCCCTGATTTCTCCAGCCAATGATGGTATTGTAAGCAACCAAGACTGGTTTCCCTTCCCATAAAAACCTCACACAAGCCTCTTGGATGGACTTTTCCACCCATTCAGGCATATCCTCCACCGTCAATATAAGTACCATAGTTTAGATAGCAGGAGAGCTGACACCACTATCGCTCTACCTTGCACTTTCAACCACCTTCTTTCCCTTATTCCCAAAATCTTTTAAATTTTCATGGGGGAAAAATTGGGTATCACCCATTTTGGGGCGCTAATATTGGCCGGGCGCAAAGTTTAGCGCCCGGCACTAATTAGCGCCTCTGACTGCAAAATTTGCCTCTATTGCCCCTGGAGGTGATTTGAGCGCTAAATCAGGCGCTACACACTTCTCTTAAGGCGCAAACGTCGGGGAGCGAGGCGCTACCTCAGAACACTAACGAAGCTCAAGCGATGTCAGTTACCATGGAAGCCAGACAGACTGGCGTCGTCCAGTTTTTAAAGGGGAGGGGCCATCTTGCTGGCTAGCTACACCCTGCTCATTGCAGCCTTGAATCTCGGCCTGGAGAGACCTCTAAAGCAATTTGTTGGAAGCACTAATGGATAGGCCCAGGGAAAGAGCTCGGCGCTTAGGAACCTCAAAAGTGGTGCTGAGGGGCAAAACTCCTTAGGACAGCGTTAAATCTCTCCAGACGTCTCTCTCCCTCTCAACCTGCGTGTACCAAAAATTTTGCCAACAAAACAAGGCAGGAAGCACCCGCCTTTAAATAGCGCTCCCCGCCCCTTCCCAACTTGAAAACATTCCCCTGTACCTGTCATTCCTAGTGGCAGGCACTAAGGCAGGGGACGCGACTCAATTTCCAGTCCGGGGCGCTACCGGGGCATTGCACGCTCGACTGATGTCACGATCTATGGGCACAGGAGGTTGTGGCGGTAGTGTTTAGTGCCACTGCAAAACGACTGGTCAATTTTGCGAGTGGCGCTAAAATCGCTGTGCTCGGGTGCTAAGTTCCTAGCGCCCGTTAGCACCCCTCGTAGGCGCTAACGGGAGGCGCTAACCAACTGAATTTTTCCCCCGTAACTTTCAGTTCCCAATTTAATTGATCCATTTCATCCCTGTCCTTCTTCATCCCATATGCACCCGCAGAACTTCCAAAACCTCCACCACTTTAAAGAGGCTTTCCTACAACCATTCACCCTACCCTTTCCTGCAACCAAGCATTTGGACTTCCTATAATTCACTCTGGCCCCTGAAGCTCAACAATACTCCTCCACTACTCCCATAGCTTTCCTCACTGACTCCCCATCTCTCAACGTTAAGGTTGTGTCATCTGCATATTGGTGTATCACCGACACCAGCCCGTAACTGGGAACCGCAATCCTGACAATGCCTTGTTCCTTTCGCATCATGTAACCTAATGGTTCTGCTACCAATGTGTACAACAATGGGGACAGGGGACAACCCTGTCTCACTGACCTCTGTATCGGAAAATACTTGGATAAAAAACCATTACATTTAACACAGCTAAATATGTTTGAATAAAAAATCCTTATCCACTCAATGAAATTTTCCCCGAAACCAAATGCTTCCAAAACCATCAATAAAAACTCAGACACCCTATCAACGGCTTTCTCTTGATCTATCTTTAACACACAAGCCTCCCTCCCACTCTCTTCCATGCGTTCTATGAGACCATAGAGTCATAGTCATAGATTTATACAGCACAGAAAGAGGCCCTTCGGCCCATCGTGTTCGCGCTGGCCATCAAGCCCTGTCTATTCTAATCCCATTTTCCAGCACTTGGTCCGTAGCCTTGTATGCTATGGCGTTTCAAGTGCTCATCTAAATGCTTCTTGAATGTTGTGAGGATTTAATGCCTCTACCACCCTTTCAGGCAGTGAGTTCCAGATTCCAACCACCCTCTGGGTGAAAAAGCTTTTCCTCAAATCCCCTCTAAACCTTATGCCCCCTGGTTATTGACCCCTCTACTAAGGGGAAAAGTTCCTTTCTATCTACCCTATCTATGCCCCTCATAATTTCGTACACCTCAATCAGGTCCCCCCTCAGCCTTCTCTGCTCTAAGGAAAACAACCCCAGCCTGTCCAGTCTCTCTTCATAGCTGAAGCGCTCCAGCCCAGATAACACCCTGGTGAATCTCCTCTGCACCCTCTCCAATGCAATCACATCCTTCCTATAGTGTGGCAACCAGAACTGCACACAGTATTCCAGCTGTGGCCTAACTAGCGTTTTGTACAGCTCCATCATAACCTCCCTGCTCTTGCCTTCATTAGCCGAGGCACAGAATATAAGTATCCCATATGCCTTCTTAACCACCCTATCTAGCTGTCCTGCTGCCCTCAGAGATCTATGTACATGCACACCAAGGTCCCTCTAATCCTCTGTCCTTCCTAGGGTTCTACCATTCATTGTGTATTCCCTTGTTAGTCCTCCCAAAATACATCACCTCACATTTTTCAGGGTTAAATTCCTGACTATCCTTGTCTGCGATGTCTCGGCCTATGACACCTTAGGACTGCGAAGACAAACTATTTGCGGCATCACCTCCTTCATATGATTTGCCATAACCCTCGCCAAGATCTTATAATCCACATTTAATAATGTGATGGGCCTCCAATTCTTCAGATCCCTTCTATCCTCTATTTTTATATAAGCTAAGCTTGTGATATCTCTCCTCATAGATGGGGCCAGGCTTCCCTCAATTTTAATCTCCATAAAAAGCTCTAAGAGCAATGGACTTAAAATCTCTAAAAATTCTTTATAAAATTCTGCACTTAGTCCATCGGACCCTGGGCTTTTTTTCCCCCCTTCATTCCACTTATTGCTACTTTTATTTCCGCTAATCCTACTTCTTTGTCACACATGCTTCTCTCATCCTCCTTTAAACCCTCTTCAATAAAAGCACTAACCTTCTCCATCGCCAATTTGGAATGTCTTCTTTTGTATATAACTCTTGATAAAAGCTACTAGCTACCTCCCAAATCTCCCCACTTTCATGAATGATCTTCTCCCCAACCTTCAACTCTCAATTAATGATAACCTTTGTCACAGTTTCTCTTGCTCTAGAAAGTATCTGGTGCATCTTTCTCCCTCCAACACATCTTTAGCCTTTGCATGGAGAATGGCCCCCTTGCATTTATCAGCTTGCAATAATTTCCACTCTTCCTTTAAAACCACCCACTTAGTCTCTGCTCCCTTATCCCCTCCGTCAACTGCTTTACAGATATCTGTAAACCTTCTGTTTATATTCTATTCTCGATGTCGGTTAGCTGCCGCTCTCTCTTTCCCATAACATACCGAAAAACTTTGACATATTTGAAATTGTCTCACCAAACTCTTCTTTCTTTCAAGAATAAAGGTTCCTTCCGAGCATTATTTATTATATTTAAAATCCCTTCTTTATAAGCAATTTCTTTCAGGTATTGATTGTTTAAAATCCACACCCCTGGACTGATCTTAACTCTGCTGTTCCTAAGTCTAAGAACCAAAGCTGAGTGGTCACTAAAAAATATCCCCATCACCTCAGCACTTAACCCTTCCTGCATTAACACAAAATCTATCTATTTGGCTCTGTTTTAAAACATCACCCACCCAACCTCTTCTGGAGAACTCCCTTTTTATGGGGTTCCGATCCTGCCATAAGTCTCTCAAATTTAAATTTGCCATCATTTTTACAATCATCCCTCTGGAGTTATCATCCTTAAAGGTCATCTGGGCTGAAATATCTATCCGAGATAAAAACACATTAAAATCCCCCACTATACAAGTGTTTTCTGCCCCGCCACTTCAGTGAATAACCACTGAAAAAACTTGCGACGCTTACAATGGTTGTCCGGTGCATAGATATTAATAAAGAGATCGCAATTAAATTCCTCCATTTTTACCTTTAGCTGTAAAAATCTGCCCTCAGTGTCCTTGTCCACCAAGGCAACGTTCTCTTTTATGGACAGACTTACCAAAACAGCCACCCCTCTACGGTTATTGTTTGCACAACTTGCAAATACCTCTCCCTTCCGAACTCTTTCTAGGATACCCTTATCCCAAAAGTTTTCTTACAGACACAAGTCCGTGACTTTAAAACACTGCAACAACTGCTGCAATTTCTTCTCACCCCTCAGTCCGTTCACATTAATCGAGACCAATGTAATCATGGCTCCGAATAAAGGAAGTGTGCTTGATAATCCCCCCAACATTTAATCACCGGCCCTTCCCTCCTCTCACGTTCATTCCCAACTTTTTGGGCAGCTGTTGCTTTCTCCTGCAGCCTCTGACTCTTTCACCTCCTGTTTGAACCTTTCCTGCAGTTTCAGCCTCTTCCTTACATTAGGTTTGGGCCGAGGAGCTGCCCCTTCTCCATTCTTCTGCCCCTCACTAACCTTTCCCTTTCCACACGATGCCACCCCACCCCGCACTTCCACGTCTCTGTCCCCCTCTGATTCCTCACTCTCGAGCTCTTCTGTAACCTCCCGTCCCTGCTCCCTGTCAAGATACATAATCTCCCTTCGAGAGTCTTCCTGTTATCACGGTTTCTCTAACAGTGCCACTCCCTTCGGCCTCATCTCCACCGCTGACCCTTGCTCCCCGTTTCTTCTCTCTCTGGGACAATGGCGCATCTGCACCTATCTTGCTCCCTTCTGGCGTTTTTGTCTCCCTGCTCACATCCTGCTGCCCCTTTAAGGCTCCTGCCTCTTGTACTCTCTCCTTGTTTTGCCCCCTCATGTCCGACTCCCCATCTTTCTTTGGCGTATTTACACTTACCCCGCACCCGTTTCCTCTCCCCCTGTGAACACCAGATTTAGGGAGAGCTGAGCCATATAAGAACATAAGAAATAGGAGCAGGAATAGGCCACTTGGCCCCTCGAACCTGCTCCGCCATTCAATAAAATCATGGCTGATCTTGGGCTCCAAGCCACTTCCCTGCCCGCTCCCCATAACGCTTCACTCCCTTATCTTGCAGAAATCTGTCTATCTCCACCTTTAAATGTATTTAATGACCCAGCCTCCATGGCTATTTGGGGCAGAGAATTCCACAGATTTATAACCCTCTGAGAGAAGAAATACCTCCTCATCTCATAGAAACATAGAAGATAGGAGCAGGAGTAGGCCATTCAGCCCTTCGAGCCTGCTCCGCCATTCAATGAGATCATGGCGGATCATCCAAATTCAGTACCCTGTCGCTGCCTTATCCCCATATCCCTTGACCCCTTTAGCCTTAAGAAATATATCCAACTCTTTCTTGAATATATTTAATGAACTGGCCTCCACCGCCCTCTGTGGCAGAGAATTCCACAGGTTCACCACTCTCTGGGTGAAGAAAATCCTCCTCATTTCAGTCCTAAATGGCTTACCCCTTATCCTTAGACTATGACCCCTGGTTCTGGACTCCCCGGCCATCAGAAACATCCTTCCTGCATCTAGTCTGTCCAGGCCTAACAGAATTTTATAGGTTTCGATGAGATCCCCTCTCAATCTTCTAAACTCCAGTGAGCATAAGCCCAATCGACACAATCTCTCCTCATACGTCATTCCTGCCATCCCAGGTATCAGCCTGGTGAATCTTCGCTGAATTCTTTCCATGGCAAGAACGTCCTTCCTCAGGTAAGGCGACCAAAACTGCACACAATATTCAAGGTGCGGTCTCACCAAGGCCCTGTACAACTGTAGCAAGACATCCTTGTTCCTGTACTCGAACCCTCTTGCTACGAAGGCCAACACACCATTTGCCTTCTTAACCGCCTGCTGCACCTGCATGCTTACCTTCAGCGACTGGTGCACAAGAACACCCAGGTCTCTTTGCACTTCCCCTTCTCCCAATCTATTGCCATTCAAATAATAATCTGCCTTCCTGTTTTTGCCACCAAAGTGGATAACCTCACGTTTATCCACATTATAGTGCATTTGCCATGTTTCTGCCCAATCACCCAACCTGTCCAAATCGTACTGGAGTTTCACGACATCCTCCTCACAGCATAACCTACCACCCAGCTTTGTGTCGTCTGCAAATTTGGAGATATTACATCCAATTCCCTCGTCCAGATCATTAATATATATTGTGAACAGCTGGGGTCCTAGGACCGATCCTTGCGGTTACCCCACTAGTCACTGCCTGCCACTCGGAAAACGACCCGTTTATTCCAAATCTTTGCTTTCTGTCCGCCAACCAGTTCTCTATCCAAGTCAATACCTTGCCCCCAATCCCATGTGCCTTAATTTTGCACGCTAATCTCTTATGCGGGACCTTATCGAAAGCCTTCTGAAAGTCCAAATACACCACATCCACTGGTTCTCCCTTATCTATTTTACCAGTTAAATCCTCAAAAAATTCCAGTAGATTAGTCAAGCATGATTTACCTTTTGTAAATCCATGTTGACTTTGTCCGATCCTGTCACTGCTTTCCAAGTGCTCTGCTATTACATCTTTTATAATGGACTCGAGCATTTTCCCCACTACCGATGTCAGGCTTACCGGTCTATAATTCCCCACCTTTTCTCTACCACCTTTTTTGAATAGTGGGGTAACATTAGCTACCCTCCAATCCATGGGTACTGTTCCAGAGTCTATCGAGTTCTGGAAGATGACCAGCAATGCATCTACTATTTCTAGGGCCACTTCCTTACGTACCCTGGGATGTAGATTATCAGGCCCTGGGGATTTATCGGCCTTCAGTCCCATCAATTTTCCGAACACCATTTCCCTACAAATACTGATTTCTTTCAGTTCCACCCTTTCATCAGACCCTATGTTCCCCGGCATCTCTGGGAGGTTATTTGTGTCCTCCTTTGTGAAGACAGAACCAAAATATGTATTTAGTTGGTCTGCCATTTCTTTGTTCCCCATTATAAATTCCCCTGATTCTGACTGCAAGGGACCTACGCTTGACTTCACCAACCTTTTTCTTTTCACATATCTATAAAAGCATTTACAGTCAGTTTTTATGTTCCCTGCAAGCTTACTCTCATATTCTATTTTCCCTTTCTTAATTAATCCCTTTGTCCTCCTTTGTTGAATCCTAAACTGCTCCCAATCCTCAGGATTATTGCTTTTTCTGGCCAATTTATATGTCCTCTCCTTGGATCTTATGCTATCCCTAATTTCCCTTGTTAGCCACGGTTGAGTCACCTTTTTTGTTTTATTTTTATGCCAAACTGGGATGAACAAATTCTGCAGCTCATCCATTCGGTCTTTGAATGTTTGCCATTGCCTAGCCACCGTCAACCCTTTGAGTGCCATTCCCCAATCAATCCTACCCAACTCGCTCCTCAGACCATCGTAGTTTCCTTTATTTAAATTGAGGACCCTAGTCTCTGAGTCAACTACTTCATTCTCCATCTTAATGAAGAATTCGATCATATTATGATCGCTCTGACCCAAGGGGCCTCGGACAACAAGATTGCTAATTAATCCTTTCTTGTTACATAATACCCAGTCTAAGATGGCCTGATCTCTGGTTGGTTCCTCGACATATTGGTCCAGGAAACCATCCCGTAAACACTCCAGGAATTCCTCCTCCACAGTATTGTTACTAATTTGGTTGGCCCTATCTATATGTAGATTAAAGTCACCCATGATGACTGCTGTGCCCTTATTGCACGCTTCTTTAATTTCCCTTTTTAATGCCATCCCCAACCTCCGCCTTACTGTTTGGAGGTCTATATACCACTCCCACTAATGTTTTTTTCCCCTTAGTATTTCTCAATTCTACCCATGCAGATTCCACATCATCAGAGCTAATATGCTTCATTACAATTGTGTTAATCCCTTCTTTAACCAGTAATGCTACCCCACCTCCCTTTCCTTTTTGCCTATCTTTCCTGAATATCGAATACCCCTGGATGTTGAGTTCCCAGTCTTGGCCATCCTTGAGCCACGTTTCTGTAATCCCAACCAAATCATATTCGTTTACCTCTATTTGCGCAGCCAATTCATCCACCTTATTACAAATGCTCCTCGCATTAAGACACAAAGCCTTCAGGCTTGTTTTTTTAACGCTCTTAGACCTATTAGAATTATTATTTACTGTGGCCACGTTTGATTTAAACCGTTGATTTCTCTGACTGCCACTTTTGTTTTTCTCCTTCCTATCTTTTGCTTTTATCCTTGTTTCCCTTTCCTCTGTCTCCCTGCTCAGGTTCCCAACCCCCTGCCATTTTAGTTTAAACCCTCCCCCACAGCACTAGCAAACAAACCCCCTAGGACATCGGTTCCAGCCTTGCCCAGATGCAGACCGTCCGGTTTGAACTGGTCCCACCTCCCCCAGAACCGGTTCCAATGTCCCAGGAACTTGAATCCCTCCCCGGCACCATTCCTCTAACCACGTATTCATCTGAAGTATCCTTCTATTTCTACTCTGACTAGCACGTGGCACTGGTAGCAATCCTGAGATTACTACCTTTGAGGTCCTGTTTTTTAATTTATCTCCTAACCCCCTATATTCTGCTTTTAGGACCTCATCCCGCTTTTTACATATATCGTTGGTGCCTATATGCACCACGACAACTGGCTGTTCACCCTCCCCTTCCAAGATGTTCTGCAGCCGCTCGGAGACATCCTTGACCCTTGCACCAGGGAGGCAACACACCATCCTGGAGTCTCGTTTGCGGCCGCAGAAACGCCTATCTATTCCCCTTGCAATAGAATCCCCTATTACTATAGCTTTACCCCTCTTTCCTCCCATTCTGTGCAGCAGAGCCACCCCTGGTGCCAGGAAGTTGGCTGCTGCTGCCTTCCTCTGATAAGCCATGCCCCCCAACAGTACTCAAAGTGGTGTATTTGTTGGAGAGGGGGATGGCCACAGGGGACACCTGCACTACCTGCCTGCGCGTAGTACTCTGCCTGTCGGTCACCCGTTCCCTTTCTTCCTGTCCAACCTCTACCTGCGGTGTGTCCAATTCCATAAACGTGATATTCACGATGTCCTGAGCATCGCGAACGCTCCAGTATGCATCCAATCGCAGCTCCAGTGCCGCAATGCGGTCTGTCAGTAGCTGCAGCTGGATGCACTTCCTGCACATGTCGTTGTCAGGGACACAGTAAGTGTCCCTGAGTTCCCACATAGCGCAGGAGGAGCATACCACGGGGCCGGGCTGTCCTGCCATGACTTACCCTTTAATTAATTGAATTTAAATTAAATCAATCCCACTAATTACACTACAGTTAACTGGTTTACCAACAGTCCCCGCTACACCAGAGAGACCTTAGAAACTATAAACCACAGAGTTAAAGTTTAAAAAAAGAGAGAAATACTCACCAACCAATCACTTACCTGCTTCCCGGTGACGTCATACTTTGATTACTTTTTACCTCTCTCCCCGCTGTTGAATTGGTAAGCCGCTCCTCACTGCTCCCACACAGGTCCGATGCTCTGGTCGGGCCTCGCTGCCGGTTTTAAGCTCCGCCGCTCCTCACTGCTCCCACACAGGTCCGATGCTCTGGTCGGGCCTCGCTGCCGGTTTTAAGCTCCGCCGCTCCTCTCTGCTCCCACACAGGTCCGATGCTCTGGTCGGGCCTCGCTGCCGGTTTTAAGCTCCGCCGCTCCTCACTGCTCCCACACAGGTCCGATGCTCTGGTCGGGCCTCGCTGCCGGTTTTAAGCTCCGCCGCTCCTCACTGCTCCCACACAGGCCTGATGCTCTGGTCGGGCCTCGCTGCCGGTTTTAAGCTTCGCCGCTCCTCACTGCTCCCACACAGGTCCGATGCTCTGGTTGGGCCTCGCTGCCAGTTTTAAGCTCCACCGCTCCTCACTGCTCCCACTCAGTTCTAAAAGGGTGACCCTTTATTCTGAAACAATGCCCCTGAGTTCTAGATTTCCCCACGAGGGGAAACATCCTCTCTGCATCTACCTTGTCGAGCCCACTCAGTATCTTATATATTTCAATAAGATCACTTCTCATTCTTCTAAATTCCAATGAGTATAGGCCCAACCTGCTCAAACTTTCTTCATAAGTCAACCCCCTTATCTCAGGAATCAACCGAGTGAATTGTCTCTGAACTGCCTGCAATGCAAGTATATCCTTCCTTAAATAAGGAGACCAAAACTGTACGCAGTACTCAAGGTGTGGTCTCACCAATACCCTGTACAGTTGTAGCAGGACTTCCCTGCTTTTATACTCCAACCCCCTTGTAATAAAGGCCAACATTCCATTTGCCTTATTGATTACTTGCTGTACCTGCATGCTAACTTTTTGTGTTTCATGCACAAGGACCCCCAAGTCCCTCTAAACTGTAGCATTTTGTAATCTCCATTTAAATAATAATTTGCTTTTTTATTTTTCCTGCCAAAGTGGATAACTTCGCACTTTCCTACAATATACTCCATCTGCCAAATGTTTGCCTACTCACTTAGCCTGTCTATATCCCTTTGCAGATTTTTTGGGGGAGAAATTCGGTATTGCCCCATTTGGGGCGCAATTATCGGCCGGGTGCAAAGTTTAGCGCCTGGTGCTAATTATCGCCTCCGACTGCAAACTTGGCTTCTATCGCCCCTGGAGTTGATTGGAACGCTAAATCGGGCGCTACACACCTCTCTTAAGGCGCTAACGCTGAGGAGTGAGGTGCTACCTCACAGTGCTGGCGAAGCTCATGTGATGTCAGTCAGCAATGGAACACAGACATACTGGCACTGGCCAGTTCTTAAAGGGGAGGGTCGATCTTGCTCTCCATCCACACCTTGCTCATTGCAGCCTTGAATCTCGGCCTGGAGAGACCTGTACATCAAATCTGCTGGAAAGAACAATGGAGAGGCCCAGGGAAAGATGTCAAAGTGGAGCCCCCACAGTCTCTTCTAAATTGATGCAAGGAAGATCAAATCAAAATGAACCTGCAAAGTGCTGCTCAGTACCCAAAACTCCTCAACACAGCGTTGAATATCTCCGGAAGTCTCTCTCTCTCATTCAGAATGCGTGGTGCAAAAATGTCGCCGAAAAAAAAGGCAGGAAGCAGTCGCCTTTAAATACGCTCCCCCAGTCCCTTCCCGACTGCAAAACGCTCCCCTCAACATATAGAAACATAGAAGCTAGGAGCAGGAATAGGCCATTCGGCCCTTCGAGCCTGCTCCGCCATTCAATGAGATCATGGCTGATCATCCAAATTCAGTACCCTGTCCCTGCCTTCTCCCCATATCCCTTGATCCCTTTAGCCTCAAGAAATATATCCAACTCTTTCTTGAATATATTTAATGAACTGGCCTCCACTGCCCTCTGTGGCAGAGAATTCCACAGGTTCACCACTCTCTGGGTGAAGAAATTCCTCCTCATTTCAGTTCTAAATGGCTTACCCCTTATCCTTAGACTATGACCCCTGGTTCTGGACTCCCCGGCCATCAGAAACATCCTTCCTGCATCTAGTCTGTCCAGACCTGACAGAATTTTATAGGTTTCGATGAGATCCCCTCTCAATCTTCTAAACTCCAGTGAGTATAAGACCAATCGACACAATCTCTCCTCATACGTCATTCCTGCCATCCCAGGTATCAGCCTGGTGAATCTTCGCTGCACTCCCTCCATGGCAAGAACGTCCTTCCTCAGGTAAGGTGACCAAAACTGCACACAATACTCAAGGTGCGGTCTCACCAAGGCCCTGTACAACTGTAGCAAGACATCCTTGTTCCTGTACTCGAACCCTCTTGCTACGAAGGCCAACATACCATTTGCTGCCTTAACCGTCTGCTGCACCTGCATGCTTACCTTCAGCGAGTGGTGCACAAGGACACCCAGGTCTCTTTGCACTTCCCCTTCTCCCAATCTATTGCCATTCAAATAATAATCTGCCTTCCTGTTTTTGCCACCAAAGTGGATAACCTCACATTTATCCACATTATAGTGCATTTGCCATGTTTCTGCCCAATCACCCAACCTGTCCAAATCGTACTGGAGTTTCACGACATCCTCCCACCCAGCTTTGTGTCGTCTGCAAATTTGGAGATATTACATCCAATTCCCTCGTCCAGATCATTAATATATATTGTGAACAGCTGGGGTCCTAGGACCGATCCTTGCGGTACCCCACTAGTCACTGCCTGCCACTCGGAAAACGACCCGTTTATTCCAACTCTTTGCTTTCTGTCCGCCAACCAGTTCTCTATACTTTGCCCCCAATCCCATGTGCCTTAATTTTGCACGCTAATCTCTTATGTGGGACCTTATCGAAAGCCTTCTGAAAGTCCAAATACACCACATCCACTGATTCTACCTTATCCAACCTGTTGTTGCTAGTGGCAGACGGTAAGGCAGGGGGCGCCACTCCATATCAGGTCCGGGTCGCTACTGGGGCGTTGCACGCTCAACTGACGTCACGATCTGCGGGCGCAGGAGATCGTGGCGGTCGTGTTTAGCGCCACTGCAAAATGTCTGGTCAATTTCGCGAGCGGCGCAAACATTGCCGCACCCGGGCGCTAGTTGCTTTGCGCCCCATTAGTGCCCTCTTAAGGCGCTAACGGGAGGCGCAAACCAACTGAATTTTTCCCCCTTTGAGTCCTCTGCACAACTTGCATTCCCACCCATCTTTGTATCATCAGCAAACTTGGCTACATTACACTCGGTCCCTTCATCCAAGTCATTAATGTAGATTGTAAATAGTTGAGGCCCCAGCACCGATCCTTGTGGCACCCCACTAGTAACCGTTTGCCAACCGGAAAATGACCCATTTATCCCGACTCTCTGCTTTGTGTTAGTTAGCCACTTCTCTATCCATGCTAATATATTACCCCCAACTCCGTGAGCTCTTATCTTATGCAGTAACCTTTTATGTGGCACCTTATCGAATGCCTTCTGGAAATCTAAATACACGACATCCACTGGCTCACCCTTATCCACCCTGCTCGTTACATTCTCAAGGAACTCCAGCAAATTTGTTAAACATGATTTCTCTTTCATAAAACCATGCTGACTCTGCTTGACTGCATTATGATTTTCCAAATACCCTGCTACTGCTTCCTTAATGAAGGACTCCAGCATTTCCCCAATGACAGATGTTAGGCTAACTGGTCTGTAGTTTCCTGCTTTCTGTCTCCCTCCTTTCTTAAATAGTGGTGTTACATTTGCAGTTTTCCAATCCACTGCGACCTCTCCAGAGTCTAGGGAATTTTGGTATATTGCAATCCATGCATCCACTATCTCTGCAGCCACTTATTTTAAGACCCTGGGATACAGGCCATCTGGTCCAGGGGACTTGTTGTCTTTTAGTCCCATTATTTTACTAAGTACTTTTTCCTTAGTGATAGTGATTGTCATTAGTTCCCCCCTCGCTGTGGCACCTTGATTATCCATTATTGGGATGTTGTTAGTGTCTTCTACCGTGAAGACAGATACAAAATATTTGTTCAGAGACTCTGCCATTTCCCCGTTCCCCATTATTAATTCCCCAGTCTCATCCTCTAAGGGAGCAATGTTTACTTTAGCTACCCTCTTCCTTTTTATATACCTGTAGAAGCTCTTACTTTCTGTTTTAATATTTCTTGCCAATTTACTCTCATAATTCATCTCTCTCTTTATTATTTTTCTGGTCATCCTTTGCTGGTTTTTAAAAATTTCCCAATCCTCTGGCCTCCCACCAATCTTGGCAACATTGTATGCCTTCGTTTTCACTTTGATACCATCCTTTACTTCCTTAGTTAGCCATGGATAGTGCTCCCTTCTCTTAAAATCCTTCTTTCTCACTGGAATATCTTTCTATTGAGAGTTATAACATCTCTCCTTAAATGTCCGCCACTGCATTTCAACTGTCTTACCTTTAAATTTATTTTTCCAGTCCACTTTAGCCAGTTCTGCCCTCATGCCATTGTAATTGCCTTTGTTTAAGATCAGGACACTGGTTTGAGATACAACTTTCTCACCCTCCAACTGAATTTGAAATGCAACCATGTTATGATCACTCTTTCCTAGAGGATCCTTTACTATGAGATCATTTATTAATTCTGTCTCATTACACAGTACCAGATCCAAGATAGCCTGCTCCCTGGTTGGTTCCATTACATACTGTTCTAGGAAACCATCCTGGATACACTCTATGAACTCCTCCTTAAGGCTACCATGGCCAATTTGGTTTGTCCAATCAATATGGAGATTAAAATCACCCATCAATATTACCATACCTTTTTTACAGGCCTCCGTTATTTGTTGATTTATACTCTATCCAATAGTATTGCTACTGTTTGGGGCTCGGCTCGACTCTGCCCTCAACCCGTGCTGCCCTCTGCTGTCTTTGTCCTTTTCCACCGTACTTGGTGTATTTTCCACCATCTCCATCCTGTTCCCTGCTCCACAATTTTCTGCCTCTTCCTGCGCTTTTTTCTCCTTCCATTCACCAGCTGTGTCCTCTGGCCGCTCTACTCACACCTCCTGCTCCTTCTCCCATCTCCTCATCACTCAAGGGGCTTCTTTTTGCCTCACACTCACAGCGGGTGAGGCCTTTGTGACACATCCCAAAGCTCTCCGCCTTGCAGCTCCGAGCGATATGTCCAGACTTGCCGCAGTTATAACAGTACAAGTCTGGACAGCTTCTTACAAGATGGTCGTGTTCAACACAATAGTAACAAACCATCACCTGGTTATCATGCAGTACCTGGAAGTACTGCACTCCTTCCATTGTCTCGAATTTCATGCTATACGGCAATGACTTCACCCCTTCTGGGAACTGTACCTTTACGTAATGGGTTCCATCTGCTACCTGCATTCCTGGATAGTATTTCCTCTTTATTGCCAAGCAAATTTTAATGTCCCACGACTCCAACTTTTTTTATTAGCACATTGTCTTCAATATAAACCGGCAGGTTTAAGAATATAAACCAGCAGGTTTAAGAATGAGGCTACCACCTCTTCAGAATATAGCAGAGATACCTCCCAAGAACTTATCTCCAACCTTCAAACTCAGTAAAAGTCTTTCCACCTACTCTCGGCCACTGACCGTCACCTCGAACCTAACATTCGGCTTTGGCTGGCAGGCAAAGCAGCTTTCCTCGCCACAGTCCTCATGTACCGCCTGGATAATATCCCAAGCTCGTATCTCCTTATCCTCGCACTGAACTGCCACTGTGTTTTCTTTTCCAAACCTCCTGGGGTCCTGGCCCAAATCTTTGGGTCTTTTATTCTTCCTTCCCCCAACATTTTCTCCCCTGATTAAATTCATGCTGGGAACATTGTCTTCGGAGGGGCCCAGCTCGGCAGCCATCTGGCTGCTGTTTGTGGACCAAAAAGACCTTAAAACCTGAAAAGAAAACACCACCAACTTTTTACCAACTCACTCCAACTCCCTGCAGTAATCAAGCACCCAGCAGCACCTGCTCACTCCTAGCCCCTCCCACCTAGAGAATGCTACCCACTGAGCCACAGCTGATATGTCAAAAGGCCTCTGGTGTGAGGCAGAGCATGGCTTTTTGTTACCAGGTTCAAAAAGGGTGCTAGACCTGGATAAAAATGAAAGTAGCCTATTGGGAAACTATGTAGTTCAGGCCATGTGTCACACTACAGACAGTCTGTTACATCATGCTGGCCACAATCTCATCTACAGATGAGATTGGCTGATGGCACCCGTGAGACGCCCCACCAATGAAGCCCATGATCGGTACAACGAAACATAAGATGATAAGAATTAGGAGCAGGAGTAGGCCATATGGCCCTTCAAGCCTGTTCCACCATTCAATAAGATCATGGCTGATCTTCTACATTTTTTTATTCATTCATGGGATGTGAGCATTATTGCCCATCCCTAATTGCCCTTGAAAAGGTAGTGGTGAGCCGCCTTCTTGAACCTCTGCCGCCCTTGAGGTGAAGGTACTCCCACAGTGCTGTTAGGGAGGGAGTTTCAGGAATTTGACCCAGTGACGATGAAGGAACGGCAAATAATAAAAATGACAACGGAGAAGGTCATAGACTTAGGTAGCAGCGGGGGAATTAAACAACAGAATGTGTCAGGAAGGGACAGAAGGTATGGAGTAAAAGGTAAAGTAGTAAAAGGGGAAAAAACAGGAACTAAGTGTCACAAAACATATTTGAAAGTTTTTTATCTGAATGCACGTAGCATTCGTAACAAAATGGATGAGTTAACGGCACAAATAACTACATATGAGTATGATCTTGTGGCCATTAGAGAAACATGGCTGCAGGGTGACCATGACTGGGAATTAAACATACCAGGTTATTTAACGATCAGGAAGGACAGGCAGGAAGGAAGGGGAGGTGGGGTGGCTATGTTAATAAAGGAAGGAATCACTATAATACAGAGAAATGATATTGGTTCAAAGGAGCAGGATAGTGAAACAGTTTGGGTGGAGATAAGGAATAATAAGGGGAAAAAAACACTAGTGGGCGTAGTCTATAGGCCTCCGAACAGTTGCAACTCTGTTGGACGAAGTATTAATCAGGAAATAGTTGAGGCTTGTAATAAGGGAACAGCTATAATTATGGGGGATTTTAACTATCATATTAACTGGACAAATCAAATTGGGCAGGGCAGCCTTGAGGATGAGTTCATTGAGTGTATTAGGGATGGGTTTCTTAAGCAGTATGTAACTAAACCGACCAGGGGGCAAGCAACCTTAGATTTGGTCCTGTGTAATGAGACAGGATTAATTAAAAATGTCCTAGTAAAGGATCCCCTTGGAATGAGTGACCATAACATGGTTGAATTCCATATTCAATTAGAGGGTGAGAAGATTGGATCTCAAACAAGCGTGCTGAGCTTGAATAAAGGAGACTATGAAGGTATGAGAGCGGAATTGATTAGAGTGGACTGGGAAAATAGATTAAAGGGTAAGACGGTACATGATCAGTGGTGTACATTTAAGGAGTTATTTTACAACTTCCAAAAAATATATATTCCACTGAGGAAAAAAGGGTGTAAAAGAAAAGATAGCCATCCGTGGCTAAGTAAAGTAATTAAGGATAGTATCTGACTAAAAACAAGGGCATATAAGGTAGCCAAATCTAGTGGGAGGATAGAAGATTGGGAAGTCTTTAAAAGACAGCAAAAAATAACTAAAAGATTGATTAAGAAAGGGAAGATAGATTATGACAAACAGGGGGCTCTAGGGGGGGAGGAGCTAAATACGATTAAAATCACTAAGGAAGTGGTACTTGGTAAAATAATGGGACTCAAGGCGGATAAATCCCCTGGACCTGATGGCTTACATCCTAGGGTCTTGAGGGAAGTGGCGGTAGGGATTGTGGATGCATTGGTAATAATTTTCCAAAACTCTCTGGACTCAGCAAAGGTCCCGGCAGATTGGAAAACTGCTAATGTAACACCCTTATTTAAAAAGGGTAGTAGGCAGAAGGCTGGAAACTATAGACCTGTTAGCCTAACATCTGTGGTTGGTAAAATTTTAGAGTCCATTATTAAGGAGACAGTAATGGGACATTTGGATAAACATAATTTAATAGGACAAAGTCAGCATGGTTTTATGAAGGGGAAGTCATGTTTGACAAATTTGCTTGAGTTCTTTGAGGAAGTAACATACAGGGTGGATAAAGGGGAACCAATGGACGTAGTGTATTTAGACTTCCAAAAGGCGTTTGACAAGGTGCCACACAAAAGATTATTGCTCAAGATAAAAAATCACAGGATTGGGGGTAATATTCTGGCGTGGGTGGAGGATTGGCTCTAACAGAAAGCAGAGAGTTGGGATAAATGGTTAATTCTCAGACTGGCAATCAGTAACTAGTGGTGTTCCGCAGGGGTCAGTGCTGGGTCCCCAACTCTTTACAATCTATATTAACGATTTGGAGGAGGGGACCGAGTGTAACATATCAAAGTTTGCAGATGATATAAAGATGGGAGGGAAAGTAGTGAGTGAGGAGGACATAAAAAACCTGCAAAGGGACATAGACAGGCTAAGTAAGTGGGCAGAGATTTGGCAGATGGAATACAATACTGGAAAGTGTGAGGTTATGCACTATGGCAGGAAAAATTATAGAGCAAGTTATTATCTTAATGGCAAGAAACTGGAAAGTACTGTAGTACAAAGGGATCTGGGGGTCCTGGTGCACGAAACTCAAAAAGTTAGTATGCAGGTGCAGCAAGTGATCAGGAAGGCCAATGGAATGTTGGCTTTTATTGCTAGGGGGATAGAATATAAAAACAGGGAGGTATTGCTGCAGTTGTACAAGGTATTGGTGAGACCGCACCTGGAATACTGCATACAGTTTTGGTGTCCATACTTAAGAAAAGACATACTTGCGCTCGAGTCAGTACAAAGAAGGTTCACTCGGTTAATTCCGGGGATGAGGGGATGGACATATGAGGAGAGGTTGAGTAGATTGGGACTCTACTCATTGGAGTTCAGAAGAATGAGAGGCGATCTTATTGAAACATATAAGATTGTGAAGGGGCTTGATCGGGTGGATGCGGTGAGGATGTTCCCAATGATGGGTGAAACTAGAACTAGGGGGCATAATCTTAGAATAAGGGGCTGCTCCTTCAAAACTGAGATGAGGAGAAACTTCTTCACTCAGAGGGTGGTAGATTTGTGGAATTTGCTGCCCCAGAAAGCTGTGGAAGCTACATCATTAAATAAATTTAAAACAGAAATAGATAGTTTCCTAGAAGTAAAGGGAATTAAGGGTTACAGGGAGCGGGCAGGAATTTGGACATGAGTCTAGGTTCGGAATGGTCGTGGCCCTGTGGGTAGTGGAGCGGGCCCAGGGGCCGTGTAGCCTGGTTCTGCTCCTACTTCCTGTGTTCTAATTCTGTTAGATTTCAGGAGATGGTTTTATTCCTGTTCCTGGCTGGGGTGGAGATCGCCTTTACAGAAGGTAAGTACTGTAGAAAATATAGGGACAGAGTGATCTCCTGGACGAGTTTCGATCGCCTAGATGGGTCGGAGAGGAATTTCCCAGATTTTTTCTCCCAAATTGCCCATTGATTTTTTTTTTAGCTGGTTTTTTGCCTCTCCCGGGAGATCACATGGGTTCGGGTGGGATGGAGAGTGATAGTATATTTGAGGTTAGGATCAGATCAGCCATGATTTTATTGAATGGTGGAGCAGGCTCGAGGGGCCGATTGGACTACTCCTGCTCCTATTTCTTATGTTCTTATGTTCTTATTTCCAAGTTAGGATGGAGTGTGACTTGTAGGGAAACTTGCAGGTGGTTGTGTTCCCATGCTCCTGCTGCCCTTGTCCTTCTAGGTGGTAGAGGTTGTAGGTTTGGGAGGGGCTGTCGAACTAGCCATGGTGAGTTGCTGCAGTGCATTTTGTAGAAGGTACACACTGCAGCCACGATGCGCTGGTGATGGAGGGAGTGAATGTTTAAGGTGGTGGATGGGGTGCCAATCATACGGGCTGCTTTGTCCTGGATGGTGTAGAGCATCTGAGTGTTGTTGGAGCAGCACTCACCCAGGGAAGTGGGGAGTATTCCATCCCACTCCTGACTTGTGTCTTGTAGATGATGGAAAGATGTACAGGGCTTTGGTGAGACACATCTGGAGTCCTGTGCACAGTTTTGGTCTCCTTATCTGAGCAGGGACATACATGCCTTAGAGGCGGTGCAACGTAGGTTCACTAGATTGATCACTGGGATGAATGGGTTGTCCTATGAGGAGAGATTGAGTAGATTGGGCCTCTGCTCTCTGGAGTTTAGAAGAATGAGAGGTGATCTCATTGAAACATATAAGATTCTGAGGGCGATTGATAGGGGAGATGCTGAGAGATTGTTTCCCCTGGCTGGAGAGTCTAGAACTAGGGGGCAAAGTCTCAGGGTAAGGAGTCAGCCATTTAAGACCGAGATGAGGCAGAATTTCTTCACTCAGAGGGTTGTGAATCTTTGGAATTCTCTACCCGATAGGGCTGTGGATGCTGAATTGTTGAGTATATTCAAGACTGAGATAGATAGATTTTTGGACTCTAGGGGAATCAAAGGATATGGGGATCGGGTGGGAAAGCGGAGTTGAGGTTGAAGATCAGCAATGATCTCATTGAATGGCAGGGCAGACTCGAAGGGCCGTATGGCCTACTCCTGCTCCTAATTCTTATGTTCTTAACTTATTATAATCGAGGATCATATTTGACTCGCTGCTGAAATCAAGTGAACATGACTGAGTGACGTATGACATGCACATTGGTGATAATTAATTCTGTCACTAGGTAGCTTGGAGGTCCCCATCTCCCATCTCCGGTGGCCAGGGACGGTGAGATGCCACTAATCTCCAGCGCCTCCTCCTTGGCAGTTGTCAGCTGTGAGATCTCTCTCCCCAGTGTTCTATGCTGTCTTCTCCTGCAACAGGGGAAAGAACAGACCTAAGAGTGACTGTAATGGCATATGCTCATCGATGGATGCACTGCACTTGGCGAGGGTGACTATCAAGGAGAGGCATCAAATTGCATGAGGGTCAGGGTGAGTGGCAATGGTGGATGGATAGATGGTGATGTGAGAAAGTGCATAGAAAGAGAAAGATGGGTGCTCTTGCAAGGTAAGTGGGTGTGAGAAAGTAGGCTTTAGAAAGCAGAGTGAGGGGTTGGGATGATGCGCAAAGCAGGATGTAGGTGAATCTGCAACTGCTCACCTTTCCTGACCTGGTTAGGTCATTAAAGCGCTTCCTGCACTGAATCCAGGAGCGTGACACAATACTCCTGCTGCTCACCTCCTCGACCACATCCAGCCACGCTTTCTTTGTAGCAGCAGTAGGTTTCTTCCTCCCGTTGTTGAGGAAGAGTATCTCTCTTCGACTCCTCACTGCACCCAACAGCATATCAAGGGAGACATTGTTAAAGCGGGATGCAGCCTTTGAGCATCCTGAGCACGTCTTGTACAATGGCTGGCTCTGTGCAAAACCACCCAACTCCTTCAAATCCCATCTTTGGATTGGCCCTTTAAAAACTTGAGTTGTAATTGTGTCATGAGGGTCTGCATCATGCCCATTGTCGTGCTTTCGACACCAAACCCGGAAGTAAAATGATAATGAGGTGGCTGCATTAAAATGCCACAGACACGTTGAAATTACTTCTCGGTTTCCCACGTGATATCAGTCCCCCCGCACTCCCAACGTGCCTCGGAGTTAATATTGGGGCCCATGTTTTGACATTTTTTTAAACTATTTTTTACACAGAAAAGATGCGTTAGGTTTTTAAAGCAAAGTTTTGTCTCTCAAGTTTATAAAATAGGCACCTAGATGAAAGGTGGTTAACATGGGAGGTATCTTCCCAAAAGACTGGAAGCAATAAACAATTCATTAGCTTGTCTCTGTAATCAATAACCATCTCCCGCCAATTGTGTTGGAAGGTCTTTGATTGTTTATCAGGTGTAAACAAAGGAAAATAAAACAGAGACACAATATGGGCAGGCAGTCAGGTTTTTAAACAGGGAACAGTGAAGGTTTTTTTTGTTAAGAATAAGATGTTAAAAGTGCTCGAAGACATCGATATTAGTCAAGTAGGTTGACCAGACAATGTGGAGAAGCATGACATGTTCTTCATTTTGTATTATTAAGCGAAGATAAGTTGTATTGATTGAATTAAGTGAGTCTGATCATAACTGCTGTTTTGTCTGTTCAATTTACTGTGAAATAAAGCAACAACAATAACAATAACACCAACAACTTTTATTTATATAGCACCTTTAATGTAGTAAAATGTCCCAAGGCACTTCACTGGAGTGTTATAAAACAACATTTGACACCGAGACACATAAGGAGAAATTAGGGCAGATGACCAAAAGCTTTGTCAAAGAGGTAGGTTTTAAGGAGCGTCTTAAAGAAGGAAAGAGAGGCAGAGAGGTTTAGGGAGGAAAATCCAGAGATTAGGGCCTTGGCGGCTAAAGGCACGGCCACCAATTGTTCAGTGATTAAAATCAGGGATGTTCAAGAGGGCAGAATTAGAGGAGCGCAGATACCTCGGCGGGGGTGGGGGGGGTGGTGTTGTGGGGATGGAGGAGATTACAGAGATAGGAAGGGTCAAAGCCATGGAGGGATTTGAAAACAAGGAAGTGAGTCTCATGGACAAGATGAGCACGGAGATGTCATGAGGGGAGATTGGAGAGAAACCGGAGAAAGATGTGAGTTCAGGGCTAGGGCAGGGGGGAACCTTAGTGGAACAGGAGCAGGCCTTTTAGCTCCTCGAGCTTGTTCCGCCATTCGATGAGATCATGGCTGATCTGCGACCGAACTCCATATACCTGCCTTTGCCCCCATATCCCTTAACACCTTTGGTTAACAATAATCTATAAATATCAGATTTAAAATTAACAATTGAACTAGCATCATTTGCTGTTTGCAGGGAAAGGAATGGAAGTGGCAGAGACAGCTGATCGGATGGTCTCAATTTGAGAGAAGAGGTCCATGAACTCCTAGCACTTGTTATTGGAAGTGCGGGTGGAGGAGACAGGAGAGAGGGGTTTACGAAGATGGTTTGCAGTAGAGAAAAGAAGCTGGAGGTTATTTTTGCATTCTAGAATGATCCTGGAATAATGAGCAGTTTTGGCAGATGAGAAGGACCCGATAATGTTTTATGTGGTCCAGCCAGATCTGGCGGTGAATAGCTAAACCAGTTGTTGTTATATACGCTCAAGTCTGCGTCCCTTGGACTTAAGGGAGTGAAGATGAGGGCTGTACCAGAGGGAACGGCCAGGGTGAGAGAGAGTAATGGCTTTAATAGGGACTAGGGCATCAAAGATGGTGGTGAGGGTGTGGTTGAGCAGATCGGTAGCTGCTGACATGTCGTGGTGATTGGAAGGTCAAAGGCTGTACAGTTGGGGTTTTGTAAGTGCAGTTGTAAGTGAGTTGGGAGTGTTTTTTCCAGGGGCGGACACAGAAGGAAGTAGGGTTGGCGGGGGAGAAGGGGGGATGTGGGTGGCGAGCGATACAAGAAAGTGGTCAACAATTCATATCCAGCCTCACTTCATCAAGTATTTGCTTGCTCCACTTTTGGGAAATTGAAGAAGTACACGTACAAAAGACACACAATATCCAGTTCAGGTCACAAGGGAGTACTATTGTTACATCTCAGGGTTATGATATTTTTCAAGTAGAAATAGGGCAGGGGAGGGGAGGGGTGAGGCCATGGAGGGATTTGAAAACAAGGATGAGAATTTTAAAATCAAGGTGCTGCTTAACCAGGACTCAATGTAGTTCAGCGAGCACAGGGATGATAGGTGAACAGGACTTGGTGCGAGTTAGGACACTGGCGGCAGAGTTTTGGATGAACTTAAGTTTATGGAGTGTGGAAGATGGGAAGCCTGCCAGGAGTGCATTGGAATAGTCAAGTCTAGAGGTAACAAAGGCCTGGATGAAGGTTTCAGCAGCAGATGAGCTGAGGCGGGGCGGAGATGGGTGATGTTCCGGAAATGGAAATAGGCGGTCTTAGTGTTGGCACTGATATATGATCGGAAGCTCATCTCGGGGTCAAATATGGCGCCAGGATTGCAAACGGTCTAGTTCAACCTCAGACAGTTGCCAGGGAGCAGGATGGAGTCGGTGGCTAGGGAACTGAGTTTGTGGTGGGGTCTGAAAATGATGGCTTTGGTCTTCTCCATACTTAGTTGGAGGAAATTTCTGCTCATCCAGTACTGGATGTCAGACAAGCAGTGTGTCAATTTAGAGACAGTGTCACCAGAGTGGCCTAGCGGGAAGGAAGACTCTACTCTGGGGGAGCTCTGCTGCTTTCTAGTTTATAGTGGGTTGACTTTATCTGGGTGGGTGATTCTGATGCTGGTTTATTTATGTTTGGGAGCCAGAGGAATGATGTATGAGACAGATACCATAACATTGTGCTGTAAAGTTTTAAGCTGCACACACACTTGGGCCGTGATTTTGTCATTGGTGTCAGGATGGGTGCGGGACAGCTGGTTTCCGGCTTCCAGTCCCGCCTCCAGCTGCCTCCGCTCCACAGATGTGATTTTACCTTGATTGATCTTGTTAAGCCCGCCCTGCGGGCTTGCTGGCCAAGTAACAGGAAGCAGGTCTGGTGACGTCATTCGATGACGCGTCATCTGTCGGTTTCCTTAAAGGGACCACGCACAATTTTATTTTGACAGTTGATTTCTTAGTGTTTGACAGCATTGAGGTGCTGAAAACACTGACAATCACTGCACAAAGGTGACCTCTTGCACACAAGCACTCCAGTGACTCCCTCCATATGCTGGAATAGATGGCAGCTGCAGGTGAAGTGACAGAAGCGATCTGTCACTGGTGAGAGAGGTTCTCCCAATGAGGTGGCACTGGACATATAGTTGGATTTAAAAACTTTTAAGCTAAAGAAATCTGTAAATGTTTTAAAAATGCAGTAACCAACATTTTCTTTGCTCTGAAACTCACCATGTGCAACATTGGATCCTTCACACCACTTCTGCAGCTGTCATCATTCCACAAACATTACAGCAGACTCACAACACGCCACACTTACCTGGCATGGTGTCCGGATGTCGGGAAAGCCGACCCAGAAGCCGGAAAATCCAAAAACAGGCCAAAAACTACTGGCAAGTACCTGTTAATAGGCAGGAAATTGCCTTTAATCCGCTTCCCGATGCTAGGTGTCGGGTCCATTCGCAATTCGGGGACCCGACACTTGGGGAAAGCTGTTTGGAGGCGGGTTAACGCAGATTCGGAACCCACCGTCAATCAAATCGAATTTAACCTCTGACCCGCCTCCAAACCCACCCTCTGAGTGCCGGCAAAATCGTGGCCTAGGTCAGTGTTAGGTGTGGCAGATAGGATGATATTCCAAGTACTGATCTGCTACTTCATCATTCTATGTTTAGAAGCACAGGATTATCACTCGGGAAATCAGCTCATCTGCTAATCAGCATCAGACCAATAGAACTGTAAAAGATATAAAGGGCCCAAAAATCCATGGGCCATGGTCCCGCTGGAGTTTGAGTGAACCTCATTCCTTTGGGGCTGGTACGCGCCCACATCACTATGGGATCATTCCCTTGCACCCAAATGCTTCTTGCAGACGGGAAGCCCAGCGACTTTCCTCCATTACGGGGTGCCCAGGCCTCTCCCAAGACCCCACCAGCTCCCCCTTGTCCCTCTGTGTAAGGAAGCAAATCCAATTTCTTTAAAAAACTCATCCTGGCCTTGAAATTCGATTGGCAGGGGCGAGGCGGCACTGCACCCAACTGCTAATCAGGTGCTGAAGATGTGAACATACTTCTGCCATTTCAGGAAGAGGTCTGTCTTCCTGATGATGCAGTGTCACTCGATCTCACCCTCGCAAGCAGCAGCTCAGGGAGTGACATCATGCGCACTGAAGAAGACTGATGAGCATATACTAGGAGATGCTAGGTGCTCTGGACAGTGAACTTGTGCACAATATTGCCCAGCCTGGAGGAGTCCAGGTTCAACTTGTGTCATGGCTTCACTCAAAGCATGGAGACCATTCTGTCCAGCATGGACTGAGCGGTCAGCTCCATCAACACGACAGTGGCAGCCACTGTCATGAAGCCTTTTCTGACAACTCTCACAGCTGCCATGGAAGCTCAGATGGCTGCCATCTTGGCTTTGGGGGTCACTGTTGACATGGGCTTCCAGAGTGTCACATCACTCCTGCACTCTGTTCTTGCACAGAGCCACAGGAGTGCTGAGGCGCAGTCCCAGGAGAGTGGCCTTGGCTCCATGGGAGAGGCATCTGCTGTCCTCTTTCAGGACAACAGCACCTCTGCTCCCTTGCCATCCACTCTGCCAGTGCCCTGGTTAGTGCCACACAGCCAGCTGGCCCAAACTGCCTCGGCCTATGCCGAGATGCTACAGGTTGCCCATCACACCCATCTGAAGTGTCCTTAATGAAAGATCAGCAGCATTCGACCTCCCAAGCTGTAGCCATTGGGGAAACATTTTGTAGGAGCAGTAGGATAGGTAAATGAGCATAGAAGACAGGCACTAAAGGCTTGCACAAGGGTGATTCATAATTATTTCTGTAAACTATTGGATACAGATGGAATTGAGTTGTTTGATATTTTTGTTTTTTGTTTTGGATTTAGTGTTGGTGAAGTGAGGGCAAGACCCATAAGGCTGGACTGAAGGGAGACAATTGGATAGTGGTAGTAAGGATGGTGGTAAGAATTGTGGGACTGTTGGTGTATTGGGGATGGGAGGGATGGGTCACGTCAAATGCTCTTCGATGAGCTGCTGCCTGAGAACTCTGGCAACTATGGGCACTGGTGGCTGATGTTGCTCCTACTCTTCAACAAGCGTAGGATCCTTATTTAAATCTTTTATTCATTGCTTTAATTAGTTCTGGCATGCGCCCTGGATGACTAAGGAGAAGCTTGACCAGTGTGGTGGCTGGTACAGTTGATGCTCGCAATGAACGCATGCTACCTGCCTGCCATATTGGACGCTTAAGCATTGTTCAGTGCCTGAAAAATGGGCGCGGTTCAATCGAATTTCTAGACCCCTAGACCCCTATCTCTTCTAAAGCATTCAGGCCACTTCCCTGCCCTGGAGCACCCCTCCCACCCCCTATCTCCCCAGTGGAGCCCACTTGCTCCCATCTGGAGGCCAGTATGCCTCATCTCTCTTGATGTACCAATCTTCAGTAATACACAGAGGCCCTTCTGAGCTGGGGAAGCGGGAACTTCCAGCAGATAGAGTCCCCGCCCCTTTGTAAGGGTTAGGCAGAGGCTCTGCCTTTACAATGTCAAACAGGAACTGCTGAAGTTGGCAGGGACCCTTTGGAGTCTGGCAGAACCTTTGAGGGAATTCAGGGCCAAACTGTCTCAAACCAAGACATAGTCCAAAATCCTACAATCTTTTCAGTAGCTTCTGACTGAGTCTCTGGTGGAAGTTACATCGCAGATGACCCTCATGTAGCTCCTTCTTAGCTCCCTCATGTGGTATAGGCAGTTTGATGCAGGGAACTGGGAACCATGCGGCTGTCCCTCAGTTAAATGACTATCTTTACTTTGATGTTAAGCAGGCCCATTTGCTGGCCAAATTATTTCTTCTCAATGGTAAATTAACAATTTTTAATACTTAAGTAGATAAACTGTGAACTTTTGACACTTGACAGCAATTGAATCCGAGTGAGCTGAATTTAACATATAAAATATCTATCATCTTTCAAAGGACCAATAATTTCATGAGCTTGAGTTCAAAAGCTATTTTTAATGGCTTTGACCCAGACACATGTCTGGTTCTCCATGCTTAATTTTGGAAACTGAAGACAACTTCCATTTTAAATGTAGCTATTTTGAAAACTGTCTGAATTTAAGTCAGAACTTTCCCCTACTTGACATAAGGGAGACATCTTCACACGGGCAGCAATACTATATTAGAATAGCTACATATTGCTGACCCCTGTATTTAGTACGCATACTGCAGTGGAGGCTCACTGTGGGCAAGTGAGTGATGCAAAAACAGGCACTTGATCTCATGTGTCTGATTTGCTATTAAAGTTTTCAGGATGGAAATCTTTTTTGGATGTTCCAATTGTGCTTCATGAATTAGATGAGAACAGTTTAATGAGGAAGCTACATCTTCACCCATTAATGCTCATTAATACCCAAGGAGCTTATTTATAGAACACGGCAGACACCTAACTTCATCACCTCTCTTCACTGCAGGTACAGTGACCAATCTGTACTATCAGCTATAGAGTGACCTACAAGCAACCTTGAGGACTGGCATGGTTCTTACCATGACAGTGAAGGTCGCTATAGCATTAAGCTTCTAGTTCCTTCCAGGTTATCGACGGGACAACTGCCAGATAAGCCTCTCTGCGGTGAATATCTGTCTGATTGATACCATGTTTACCAGGGAAACAGCCTTAACTTGGAAAAGAGACTGTAAATATATGTGGGTAGAACAAATGAAGGACAGAGACACGATGAGTTGCTAGTCAAGGTGCTTGTTTACTAGGCCAGAGCGAACTGAGCTTGCTCATACTAAACCATGTGACAAACCATGTGATAATACAGCTTTCCCCCTTTTAAAAAAAAATGTACATATTCCTCTCAAATACAACAAAACTATGGTCCCACCTTTCCCAGCATTACATGTACCACATAACAAAAACTCCTGGCTTTTTTTCTTGTAAATCAACTGCAAATGCTGCAAATGATCTACAAATTCAGTTTAATAACAGGTTTGCGGGGCCTTCCTGATCTCCTTACTGAAGGTTTTGGTACCAAACCAATTTTTGGGCTGTTTTGTTCTGGTTCCAAACTCAAAGAAGTAGGTACCACCACTCTGTTTCCCCACTTGATACAACCTTGTTCACAAGACAATTCAGTACGACGGTTATGGAATGGTTTCAACTCTGTCCAGACACTGATCAGTCCATCCATTCAAGGTGTTGTCATACACTCTTTTCAGTACTAAGTCCTTTTGAGACACATCTGCAATCTCAGTTGCATTCACGGGAAAGTCTTTGTCAAATGCACCTAGTGTGAAAATCTCACCTTCACTCCCAACACGAGTCTTCATGTGGCAACCTGGACAAGGCATCTGCGATTGCATTTTGCTTTGAAGTGCGATATTCAATCGTGTAGTCATATTGTAACAACAACACTGCCCAATGTTGCATTCTTGATGCGGCCATTACAGGGATGGCAGATTTGGGCCTGAGTATTGCTAGGAGCGGTTTGTGATCGGTTATCAGGGTAAACTTTCTGCTGATCAGGAACTGTTGGAATTTCTTGATTCCAAACACTATAGCGAGTGCATCCTTTTCAATTTGAGCATAGTTTTTTCGCTCTTTGTGAGGGTTCGTGATGTGAACGCAATTGGTTTCTCTTGGCCATCATCCATTATGTGGCTTATGACCGCTCCCACACCATAGCTAGAAGCATCACACGCTAACTTAAGCCATCGCACTGTGTCGTAGTGCACCAGTAGAGCATCGCTAGAGAGACTTCTCTTACAAGCATTGTAAGCTTCCTGTTGCGCTTTTGTCCACTTATATTGGACATCCTTCTTGAGGAGCTTGTGCAATGGAGCTAACATGGTCACTAACTCGGGTAAGAAACGTGCGTAGTAGGGACCATTCCAAGGAAAGATTTTAACTCCGACACATTCTGTGGCTTTGGAGTATTGATGACAGCATCAACCTGTTCCTTAACTGGTTCCAAGCCATTTGCATCAACTTGCAGACCAAGGTACACAACCTCAGGCTGCACAAAAGCATATTTGCTCCTTTTCAATTTGACATTGTGGGAATTCAACCTTTGAAGCACTAAATCTAACATTTCTAGATTTTCTTCCTTGCTGCTTGTTGCAATCAGCATATCATCTTGATTGCATAAGTAGTTTGGAATTCCTTGCAAAATCTTATCCATCGTAGCCTGGAAGATTTTGGGGGAGGACTTTACACCATACGGCAGCTTGGTGTATGAGTACAGTCCCTTGTGTGTGTTGATAGTGAGATACTGCTGA
This sequence comes from Somniosus microcephalus, assembly GCF_052327205.1. NCBI lineage: Eukaryota > Metazoa > Chordata > Chondrichthyes > Squaliformes > Somniosidae > Somniosus > Somniosus microcephalus. Next base: position 161,861,696 of record NC_140993.1, on the reverse strand, counting down.
CTCTGTCAACATTCTGCTGAGCGTAAGCGTGTGACAGGTCAAGCTTGGAGAAAACCTTTGACCAGAGAGTGCTGCATACAAATCTTGCGATGTAGGCACTACCACAATCGAGGTAGCCCATTCACTTTTGTCAGTTTTTACTAGCACTTCGTTCTCTCAGATGCTTCAGCTCTTCCTCCACCTGACTTTCAACGCATGGAGGACTGGCCTTGCCTTACAATAGACAGGCTTTGTGTTAGACTTGGGGGTGTGGCAAACAGTGAGGATGATACCAATCGACGGCAACAGGACATAGAAAGGCTAGCAGAATGGGCAGACAAGTGGTAGATGGAATTTAATGCAGAGAAGTATTAGGTGATGCATTTTGGCAGAAAGAACAGGGAGAGGCAATATACACTTAATGGCACAGTTTTAAAGAGTGTGCAGGGACAGAGGGACCTGGGAGTTAATGTGCATAGGTCCCTGAAGGTGACGGGACATAGTGAGAGCATATGGGATCTTGGGCTTCATAAATAGAGGTATTGAATACAAAAGTAGAGAAGTTATGCTAAACCTTTATAAAGCGCTGGTTAGGCCACAACTGGAGTATTGTGTCCAGTACTGGTCACCACACTTTAGGAAGGATGTGAAGGCACTTGAGAGGGTGCAGAGGAGATTTACCAGAATGGTTCTGGGGATGGGGCATCTTAGCTACAGGGTTCTGGGGATGGGGCATCTTAGCTACAAGGACAGGTTGGAGAAGCTGGATTTGTTTTCATTAGAGCAAAGGAGGTTGAGAGGTGATTTGACAGAGATGTACAAGATTATGACGAGTTTGGAAAGGCTAGACTGGGAAAGGCTGTTCCCACTAGTTGATGGTACAAAGACTAGGGGACACAGATTTAAGGTTTTGGGCAAGAGATACAGGGGGGATGTGAGGAAAAACTTTTTTACGCAGCGAGTGGTGAGGACTTGTAACTTGCTGCCGACGGAAGTGGTGGAAGCAGAAACACTCAATGTTTTCAAGGGGAGACTGGATAGACACTTGAGGGAAATAAACTTGCAGAGCTACGGGGATAGAGCGGGAGAATGGGACTGACTGGATTGCTCTACAGAGAGCCGGCACGGACTCGATGGACTGTATGGCCTCCTTTTATGTCATTATGATTCTATGACTCTATGACGCGGATATGCGCGTCATACCCAGCGATGCCCTCATAACTGTCTGAGAACATGCTTTTATAGTTGTTCAGCATTGTGTCGAGTCACTTCTTTGAAGCATCTACACTGAAGATGTTTTTCCAGTCTAGTTCTAACTTTCTCAACTAATCTTTGCCCATGAGGGTTGGCCTGTTGTTGTAGCTCGCTACAATAATAGGCAGCTTTACTGACTGGCCATTGTGCTGAACTGTACATTCCATTTGTCCAAATGTCTCTAGGATTTTTCCGGAGTAGGTTTTTAACTCTATGATATTCTTTGTAAGTGGTATCTGATTAAGCTTACTCTCGTGTGTCCTTACTCATGATAGAGCAGTCCACCACCGTGTTGATACACACATCAATATATTGGTAGAAAAGCAAAATACTGCGGATGCTGGAAAACTGAAATAAAAACAGAAAACGCTGGAAATACCTGCTGAGTATTCCCAGCATTTTCTGTTTTTATTTCGATATATTGGTCGTTGATCAAAAGTTTTGTACGGAAGTCTTTCTTACGACTGCTAGCGTTGCCACCAGTGGCATAGATGCTGTAGACCCCTAGGGGAAAAAATTCGGTGGCGCCCCCTTTGGGGTGCTAACGTCGTTGGGGCGCTACTTTTAGTGCCTCGGAAAAGTTAGCACCCTGCGCCATAAATTCAGTAGTAGCACCCTAAGCAGGAGGTGGGGCGCTACCAGTGAATTTTGCGACGCTGCGCGGAACAGCGCCACGCGCGTCAGCACATAGCGCCGTGTAATTGCAGGCCTCCTTCCCCTGATTAAAGGGGAGGGGCCTAATGCTGCACTCACCGGAGCCCTACTGGACCACCGGGGAACAGGGTGCCGGGAAAACAGCCCGGCACTCGAGGAATGCTGGGCTGAGCGATTGCGGCCGGCAGCCCGAGGGAAAAAGGGGAAGGGGGGCAGGTGCTGGCAGTTGGTCAAAAAAAATGGCCGCCCGACACCTGCCCTTTAAGTAGCGCTGCTGCAGCTGCAAAAACGCCACCCTGACCCTGTCGGACATATCGTCCGGCAATAGGTCAGGGGGCGCAACCCAAGCTTTTGGCCGGGGCGCGAGCGGGGCCGATGAAGCTGAATTTCACGGGAGGTGTTAGCAGCGCCGCGCTTGGATGCTAGGGACTTTGTGAGAGGCGCAAAGCAACCCAAATTTTCCCCCCAGTCTTCAACATCTGGTGTGTTCACTTCAGTATTGTGAATTCCTCCCTTTTGTTGTCACTGCTTTGCATTGCCACTAGAATGGTACTTCCTGCTTTTGATCTAGCTCTGCAAGCTGTTGAAATATGGTCTTGCTTGTGGCAGTGAAAACACTTCACATTTCTGTATTGGCAAGGACGGTGGTGATTGATTTCCATTGCAGTGAAAACAATTCACTGAATTGCTGTCACCGACATGCTTTTAGGTTCGGCGGTGGCTTTGTGACTGTAGACCCCAGCTGCACTAGCCATTTGAGTTGGATGGAGCTCCCAAGCATTCTTCGATGCCATCTCCATAGATAGGGCAAATTTGCATGCTATGTCAAACGTTGATTCGGAGTGTTCAGTCACTTGGACTGTGTGTGCTCATCCATCAGTCCACACACAAACTTATCTCACAATGCACGATCCAAAAATGTCCCTAAGTTACAATGCAAAGACAGGTTTTTAAGAGCTACAATGTACTCACTGATGGTTTCACTTCGTTTTTGGTTTCTGGTATCAAACTTCTACTTCTCTGCTATTTCTAATGGCTTTGGGTCGAAATGGTTCTCTAGTTTCTCGACAATGTCTTCAAACGACGCATCCATCGCATTCCCTGGCGCGAGTATCATAGAATCATAGAATGGTTACAGCACGGAGGAAGGCCATTCGGCCCGTTGAGCCAGTGCCGCCTCTCTGCAAGAGCACTTCAGCTAGTCCCACTCCCCCGCCCTTTCCCAGTAGCCCTGCACATGTTTTCTTTCAGGTACTTATCCAATTCCCTTTTGAAAGCCGTGATTGAATCTGCCTCCACCACCCTTTCAGGCAGTGCATTCCAAAGCCTAACCACTCGCTGAGTTAAAGTTTTTTCTTGTGTCGCCTTTGGTTCTTTTGCCAATTACCTTAAATCTGTGTCCTCTGGTTCTCGACCCCTCTGCCAATGGGAACAGTATTTCACTATCTACTCTGTCCAGACCCCTCATGATTTTGAACATCTCTAAAATATCTCCTCAATCTTCTCTGCTCTAAGGAGAACAACCCCAACTTCTCCAGTCTATCCGCCTAACTGAAGTCCCTCATCCCTGGAATCATTCTTGTAAATCTTTTCTGCATCCTCTCTAAGGCCATCACATCCTTCCTAAAGTGCGGTGCCCAGAATTGGACACAATGTTCCAGTTGAGGCCGAACCAGTGTTTTATACAAGTTCATCATAATTTCCACGCTTTTGTACTCTATACCTCTATTCATGAAGCCCAGGATCCCGTAAACTTTTTAAACTGCTTTCTCAACCTGCCCTGCCACCTTCAACGATTTGGGCACATATTCCCCCAGTTCTCTCTGTTCATGCACCGCCTTTAGGTTTGTACCCTTTAGTTTATATTTCTTCTCCTCATTCTTTCTACCAAAATGTATCACTTCACACTTTTCTGCATTAAATTTCATCTGCCACGTGTCCGCCCATCCACCAGCCTGTCTACGTTCTCTTGAAGTCTATCACTTCACTACACTTGAAGTTCTCCTCACTGTTCAATATACTTCCAAGTTTTGTGTCATCTGCAAATTTTGAAATTGTACCCTGTACTGCCACATCCAAGCCATTAATATATATCAAGAAAAGCAGTGGTCCTAGTACCGACCGCTGGGGAACACCACTGTATCCCTTCTTCCAGTCCGAAAAACAACCGTTCACCACTACTCTCTGTTTCCTGTCACTTAGCCAATTTCGTATCCATACTGCCACTGTCCCCTTTATTCCATGGGCTTCAACTTTGCTGGCAAGCCTATTATATAGGTTTGTCAATGTTCTGTAGCCATCTGGCCCGATTTCCATTCGAAAAATTGCTTTTTTACATTCACGAATTACTCCAGAATCCCCAGCCGCTCAATGTAAGAACTGAATGGTTCACGAGCTTGTCATACGTGCCGAGGCTTCCGATGAATCCCGTAGGCACGGCCATGATCGTCCTGATCCCGTTGAGCAGTGAGTCAGCACGTTACCTGTGTAACTGTGAGAATCAATGCTGCTGTTGCTGTGTATACATACACACGAAGGCAAAGCACAGACGATTCTGCATCAGCGTTAACAGTAAAACATCACAAAAATTCAGTTCAGGTGTCACAAATTCACCTTAAACTTTTCCACTCGAAGGCTGAACACTGTGTCTTTCCATGATCCTTAAAAATAGCTTTGGGATCCCATCATAGTCACCAAAAATGTAATATATGTAGGTGGAACAAATGAAGGACAGCGACACAATGGGCTCGATTTTCATTGAGCCGTGGAGTCGGGCTTGGAGGCGTGCGGGGGGTTAAAATAGCAAAAACTGGAGGGCGGGACCACCCCTGCCTGGTTCCCGACTCCGAGCAATTTTAACTCAAGCGTGTCTGATGGTCCCGACTCCGTCCCACATCCAACAGGCGGGACTGCTCTTTAAGGCCATTAATGACCACTAAATGGCCTCTATAATCCTATTTTAACAGGCCCTTGCAAATTTAACCCTTTTCCCACGTAAAACACGCCTGGTGGGAAACACGAATGTGAAACTTGGCGGGAGCACTATTGGATTGCTGACTATCAACTGCAGGTCAATCATTAAAGAGGAGATTTGATCAGCCATCATTTGCAGGTGGCAGGACTTAGTGGTCTCAGGTCTGGGGCAACTTTTAGAAGGCTTAACCACACCTGTGGAAGGTTGGAGCCTCACACCCATCTCCAGTGTGGCCTCCTGGGAAACCCCTCTCGCCACCTTCACTCAGTGCTTCCTCAACTGAGGCATATACCAGCGCTTCCTCAACTGAGGCAAATACCAGAAACATGGGAGCCATTTATTTCCTTCCCATCTGGGCATTAGAGGAGCTCCAGCACCAGCCGTGGCACCAGCAGAACCGGGAACAACAGCAGCACGAGTGCCAGGCTGCTGCTCACCCACCTGAGGCTGCACAGGCCAGAAGGGGCCAGCGCCTGGAAGCCCGTCGGCGCAGGAGATACCCCCCAAACAGGGTCTACAGACGCAGGGTCACCTATCTCAACATGTCTGAGCAGCAGTGCCAAAGACAGCTTCAACTTTCGCGAGAGGTATTGACTGACATCTGCGCAATGCTACAGCAAGACCTGCTGCCCAGAGGACCAGGTGGACAAGTATTGCCAGTGGCCGTCAAAGTCACCACCGCACTCAACTTTTTTGCCTCAGGCTCATTCCAGGGATCAGCAGCAGACATCAGCGGCATCTCCCAGGTGGCCGCACACACTTGCATCACACAGGTAACTGATGCCCTCTTTGCCCTCACGCACAATCACATCCATTTCACCAAGGATCGAGCAAGTGTCACGGCGCGAGCGGTTGGATTAGCTCATCTGGCAGGCTTTCCAAGGGTGTAGGGTGTAGTTGACTGTACACATGTGGCCCTTAAGGCACCCCATCGCAATCCAGGTATTTTTGTCAACCGCAAGGGCTTCCACTCCTTTAACTGGTGTGTGACCACAAGAAGGAAATTTTGCATGTTTGTGCCATGTACCCTGGCAGTTGCCATGACTCCTTCATACTGCGTCAGTCTAGTGTGCCTCCGCTATTCAGTTCGCCAGACCAAATTAACAGATGGCTACTTGGAGATAAGGGCTATCCCCTGAGGACGTGGCTGATGACGTCGTTGAGAAGACCATCCAATGAAGCTGAGGAGAGCTACAACTCCAGCCACATTTCCACCAGAGCCATAATCGAGCAAACCATCGGTTTGCTGAAGATGCGCTTCAGATGCCTGGGTAGATCAGGTGGAGCCCTGCAGTACTCAGCAGCCAGGGTCTCCAGAATCGTCGTGGTTTGCTGTGCACTTCACAACATGGCACAGCGTCGTGGCTTGCAGATTCCTGAGGACCAAGTGGCTCCTCCCATACCCTCCTCCTCCGAGGAGGAGGAGGGCGAAAACGAACATCCTGCAGAGGCCCATCAACCAGCGGCAGCATTACGCGAGAACATTGCTGCCTGGGATGCAAGGAACACACTCATCCTGGCCAGATTTGCTTAGCCTAGTCAATCAAACACTTTTGCCTCGCAGCTTCTTACCAGAGTATTGACAATGGCCAAGAACCAGAGAATTCCTAGCACGCCGACCACCATACTGACAGTTGTAAGTATTCCTAAGGCCTCAATGTGGAAGTCCCAATAGTGAAATGACAGACGCCACAACTGCAACATTTGCCATCAGAATTTTTATGTAAAATTACGACAAGATGGCATTTTTACACTAAACACAAAATTCCACCCAAGTGACTACCCTTGTGACTACTTGTGCTTTATCTTCCTCTTAAGCGTGCTCCTACGTAGTGCTTCCCCTGTGGCTTCAGCAGATGTGGAGGCCCCTTGCTCACTTTCCTGCTGCTTCTGTCTCGACACCTTTGGCGGGCATCCTCTGGGGTTGCGAGCCTGTGAGGGCTCGTCAATAGTCTGCTGCTCCTGCGGCCGTGCAGGGGTTGAGACGTCTATCTCACTTGGGTGTGGACTCGGGTGGGGCTCTGACCGAGGGCTCTGCAGTGGCATGGAAGTGTGAGCGCTTGGAGAGGAGCCCCCATTGCCTTGAGGTATGCCACCAACCTCCCACTCATGGGTCAGGTCCCCCTCAGCGCCTGCAAGTGGCTGGAGAGCACCTTGCTGCACAACAGGGGGGCCATGGGACCCGTATCTGCAATGGCAGTCCTACTCAGAAGGACTTCCATGAAGGTCTGGTTTCTCTGTTCAATAGATGCCCATCGCTCCTCAAGAGATGTCATTCTATTCTGAACAATGACCATGTTTTCCATACCCTGGTGACTAAGCTCCTCCATGGCCGTAGCCCTCCTCTCCACTACCGTAGCCATCCTCTCCTGTATGGTAGCCAGCCTTACCACGGAGGTAGCAATTGTTTCCACGGAGGTAGCTATCCTTTCCGTGGTGATGCGTTCATGCGCCAATGACTCCACAAATGCTCTGCTGATGTTCGCTATGGACTCCTCTATTTGCTCCACACTCGCAGTGACCCTAGAGACAAAACCTGCCAGAGACTCCTGCATCTGTGCCTGGAGTTCCATCACCTCTGATCTTATGGATGGAGCCAGAGGCAGAGGGTCGACATGCTGCTGAGCCGAGCTGGCAGAGTCCTGCGCACTTCGACTAGGACTCTCCACTGCTGTCCCTGTCTCCACAATCTGCTGATGCTCACTTGTGAGCTGTGATACACCAGGTGACAACACTACTCTATGTCCCGAAAGTCCCATCGAGGTGTGAGTGTCTGTGTTGGTGCTGGGTGTGCTGAATTCTGCTGACGCTGCGCCCTCAGAGGTTGCAGCTTCCTCTGAGGAGTCTGGCTGCTCAGCCTCTTCTTCCTGGCTAGAGGGGACGGATGCTTGTGATGGTCCTATGGGGGAGTAAAGGAAAGAGTCAGAGATGTGATGCAAAGGCTACATGCGCATAGCTTTTTGCAGATGCTCATAAGTCCATCTGTTACAGCTTCACAATCATTATCAGCGACTCATGCAATGTCAAAGAGAGATATGGGAAACTTTCTGTCACCAGCTTGCTGTGTTGCCCCATCTGTCCGTCCCCCACGCGCGAATCATCCTCGATGCCCATGATTTCCAGGACGGCCTCCTCCCAGGGGGTCAGGTGGGCTAATGAGCTGTCCCTCTTCCTGTCCTGGCTCGCACTCTCTTGTTGTGAGCTCTCTTTTCCTGCAATAAGGGAGACAAGTGGAGGTGGAGTGAGAATGAAGGAGTGAGTGTGGAGATTGCATAGCATAGATACTTAGAAGGAGACAAAGATGGAGTGAGGTTGCAAGACCAAGGGCCCTTCCTGTGTGTTGTCAGTTGTGTTCAAAGCATCAGAGTGATAGGGAGTGTGAGGCCTGCATCGTGGAATAGTTATGTGAATGTGAGCATAGAGAGAGAGGGAATGGGTAAGGGTGCATGGATGTCAGTGCCAAGTGGGATGTGGGGGAAGAGATTGCTAAAGCTGAGTGCTGGTGAGGAAAGGCAATGGGGATCAGATTGAGGGTGATGGGAAATTCATACTCACTTTTCCAGTGCGCCAAAGGTCATGAAATCTTTTCCTGCACTGTATCCAAGTTCTGCGTGTGACTCCCAAGGAGTTGACCTCCTCCACCACCTGGATCCACACAGCCTTGGTCTGAGTGGGAGGCCTCTTCCTTCCTGATGAAGGGAACAGGACCTCCCTGTTGGCCCTAGCCCCATCGACTAATGCCTGCAGTGCCGCCTCGTCAAAGCGAGGAGCTGATCTGGACCTCCTGCTTGTTATCTTTCCTGCAGGTCCCTCTGACAGCAAATGGAGAAAGCTTGGAAGCCTGCAGAAGAAGCAAGGCTTGCTGTGGACCTTAAATGCAGCAGCAGTGATGATGTCATCGGAGGGGACTTTCAGTCATGAACAACCCATTTGCAAAGGCTTCCCACATGTTGCAAATCAATTGGCCAATTGAGTTAAAATTGCATCAATCTCCCGCATCCATTTAGATTCATGTGGGAAACACGAAATTCGGATAACACGACAACAGCCCGCACCCGAGTTAAAATCCAGTCCAATGAGTTGCTAGTCAAGGTGCTTGTGTACTAGGCCAGAGCGAACTGAGCATGCTCATACTAAACCATGTGACAAACCATGTGATAATACATTACAGCGACCTCCTGTGCAATGGGCACACCACACTTATTGGCTGTCAGACAGGCCTCCCAAGAGTCCTGGGTGTTAAAGATAGCGCTGATATGGCCATCAGAAACCCACACATTAACCTCGGTACATACAATAACAGGAAATGATTACATGCCATAAATGTCCAGGTAGTATCGGGAAGCTCCCATGATGCTTTTATGCAGCAATCCACAGCAGCCATTACCTGAAAGGCCAGAGAAGTGTGGAATTTCACCTTAGGAGTGATTGGGACACAAGTATTGATATTTTCATTTATTTATTTTACTATATTTCCTGTAGCATTACACTGAGAGTCAAGACCATATTCAGGCAAAGCAGGGTTAAAGGGCTGGGGGATAATTAGACCAATATGAGGAGGGGACAAGGGGGAGGGGACAGAGGAAGGAAGGCCAGGAGGAGAGGGGACGAGTGAAAAGGGAAGGTGAAGAGAGTGAGAGGAAGGGGAAAGTAGGAAAGGGGATCTATTGTTTAAATGAAGAGAGTATAAATTTAAGCTGATTAGTGAGAGATCAATCTTGAGCTGTAAGAGGTCAGTGGACTGGAGCGTAAAAGGTCAGCAGTGTGGAGTTCATCTTCAGCAGGAGTTCAGTCTTAGAGGCATTGAGGTGCAGTTGGACAGTTTTTTTTTTCTATAATTAATGCTTGTATGAAGTGAGTAAACAGAGTTTGATTCTTGTTAAGGGTTTGGTGCTGGTGGGAGTTGAGACACAATGGGGTCAGTTTTAACTCTGGTGCGGGGAATTGTCGGGTTCCCCGAATTTGGTGTTTCCCACGCGAATCTAAATGGGTGTGTGAGATTGATGCAATTTTAACTCAATTGGCCAATTGATTTCCAACGTGTGGGAACCCTTGGCAAATGAGAATTTCCAGTCAGAAAGTCGCATAATATGACGTCATTATTGCTGCTGCATTTAGGGTCTGCAACAAGCCTTGCTTCTTCTGCAGGCTGCCAACCTTTTGGCATTTGCTGATGCACTGAGCTGGAAGCAGAATAGCAAGAGAAAGACCGAGGTCTGCATCCCGTTTTGACGATGTTGCCTTGCAGATTTTAGTGGAGGGAGCAAGAGCTCACAAGGAGGTGCTCTTCCCTTCATCAGGGAGGAAGATGCCTCCCCAGCAGACAAAGGCTGCGTGGCTGCAAGTGGCAGAGGAGGCCAACTCCTTATCGGCTACCCGCTGAACCTGGATACAGTGCAGGATACAGTGCAGGAAGAGACTGCATGACCTTCAGCGCACTGGAAAAGTGAGTATGAAGTTCCCATCACTCTCAATCTGATCTCCATTGCTTCTCCTCACCAGCACTCAGCTTTAGCAGAGAGCAGCGAGGAGGAGCCCGGCTTAAAAACCGGCGGCAGTTGCGAGGCCCGACCACTCGGAGCAGCAGAGAGCAGCGAGGAGGAGCCCGGCTTAAAAACCGGCGGCAGTTGCGAGGCCCGACCACTCGGAGCAGCAGAGAGCAGCGAGGAGGAGCCCGGCTTAAAAACCGGCGGCAGTTGCGAGGCCCGACCACTCGGAGCAGCAGAGAGCAGCGAGGAGGAGCCCGGCTTAAAAACCGGCGGCAGTTGCGAGGCCCGACCACTCGGAGCAGCAGAGAGCAGCGAGGAGGAGCCCGGCTTAAAAACCGGCGGCAGTTGCGAGGCCCGACCACTCGGAGCAGCAGAGAGCAGCGAGGAGGAGCCCGGCTTAAAAACCGGCGGCAGTTGCGAGGCCCGACCACTCGGAGCAGCAGAGAGCAGCGAGGAGGAGCCCGGCTTAAAAACCGGCGGCAGTTGCGAGGCCCGACCACTCGGAGCAGCAGAGAGCAGCGAGGAGGAGCCCGGCTTAAAAACCGGCGGCAGTTGCGAGGCGTACCAAATCAACAGCAGAGGAGAGGGGTAAATAGTAATCAGTGTGTGACGTCACCAGGGAGCAGCTGGTGCAGTCGGGAGAGCAGGAGGCCAGTAACTCTTATATAGGTGGAGCTGTTGCTAAACCCGAAACACTACAGTGTAGTGTCTCTCACCCTTCCACCTCCTCTAACCTTTTAGGGGTTAGGGGAAGTTGAAAAGGTGGGTTCAATTTATTTTATTTCAGGAGCCTAACCTAGGTGGAAAAGGTTCCAGGACAGGAGGCGGCAGTGAAAATACAACACCAGAAAACAGGTAGGTGACTGGTTGGTGAGTACTTTCACAAACTTATTCTAAGTAGAATTCAATAATTAAGCTAAATCGTAGTAAATAAAAAGGTATTGTAAGGGTTAAGTCATGGAAGGGCAGCTCAGACCCGTGTCATGCTCCTCCTGTGCCATGTGGGAAATCAGGGACACTGTCCCTGACAACTATGTGTGCAGGAAGTGTGTCCAGCTGCAGCTCCTAGCGGACCGCATGGCGGCGCTGGAGCTGCGAATGGACTCACTCTGGAGCATACGCGATGCTGAGGATGTTGTGGATAGCACATTCAGTGAGTTGGTCACACCGCAGGTAAAGGCTAGCTCAGACAGTAAATGGGTGACCAAAAGGCAGGGTAAAGGCAGGAAGGTAGTGCAGGAGTCACCTGCGGTCATCTCCCTCCAAAACAGGTTTACCGTTTTGGGTACTGTTGGGGGAGATGACTTATCAGGGGAAGGCACCAGCAGCCAGGTTCAGGGCACCATGACTGGCTCTGCTGCACAAAAGGGCGGGAAAAAGAGGGATAGGGCTATAGTGATAGGGGATTCAATTGTAAGGGGGATAGATAGGAGTTTCTGTGGCCGAGACCGAGACTCCAAGATGGTATGTTGCCTCCCTGGTGCAAGGGTCAAGGATGTCTCGGAGCGGGTGCAGAGCATTCTGAAGGGGGAGGGGGATCAGCCAGTTGTCGTGGTACATGTAGGTACCAACGATGTAGGTAAAAAGAGGGAGGAGGTCCTACAAGCTGAATTTAGGGAGTTAGGAGCTAAATTGAAAAGTAGGACCTCAAAGGTAGTAATCTCTGGATTGCTACCAGTGCCACGAGCTAATAAGTTTAGAGAGAGTAAGATAGATAAGCTAAATACGTGGCTTGAGCAGTGGTGCAAGGGAGAGGGATTTAAATTCTTGAGGCATTGGAACCAGTTCTTGGGGAGGAGTGACCTGTACCAAGGGGACGGTCTACACCTGAACTGTGAGGGAGCCGATGTCCTCGGGGTAATATTTTCTAGGGCGGTTCGGGAGGATTTAAACTAATTTGGCAGGGGGATGGGAACCTAGGTAGTGGAAAAGAGGGAAGTCATATGAAGTCAGAAATAGATGGTAGAAAGGTGAGAAGCAATAAGCAAAGGAGAGAAACACAAAGGGCCAAACTAATTCATAATGAGAGTGTGAAAAAAGCAAGCCTGAAGGCTTTGTATCTTAATGCTAGAAGCATTAGGAACAAGGTGGATGAATTAGTTGTGGAAATAGAGGTAAACAAGTATGATTTGATTGGGATTACAGAAACGTGGCTGCAGGGTGGGCAAGGCTGGGAACTTAACATCCAGGGATATACAATATTTAGGAAGGATCGGCAAAAAGGTAGGGGAGGTGGGGTAGCATTGCTGGTAAAGGAGGGGATTAATGCAATGGAAAGGAAGGATATTAACTCGGATGAAACGGAATCTGTATGGGTAGAAATGAGAAATAGCAAGGGGAGGAAAACGTTAGTGGGTGTGATATATAGGCCTCCAAATAGTAATATGGAGGTGAGGGAAGGCATAAAAAGGGAAATTAGAGAAGCGTGCGATAAGAGCACAGCTGTCATCATGGGTGACTTTAATTTACATATTGATTGGACTACCCAAATTAGTAAAAATTCTGAGGAGGAGGAATTCCTGGAATGTTTTCGGGACGGTTATCTGGACCAATATGTCGAGGAGCCGACTCGAGATCAGGCCATTTTAGACTGGGTATTGTGCAATGAGAAGGGACTTATCAGCAATCTTCTTGTACGAGGCCCCTTGGGTCAGAGCGATCATAATATGATCGAGCTCTCAGTCGAGATGGAGAGTGAGGAAATTGAATCAGAGACTAAGGTCCAGAACTTAAATAAAGGGAATTACGAGGGTATGAGACGGGAATTGGGTAAGATTGATTGGGTGGTGTTTCTGGGGGGATTGACAGTGGATAGACAATGGCAAGCATTCAAAGATAGAATGGAAGAATTCCAGAACATGTTTATACCGGTTTGGCATAAAAATAAACCTAAAAAGGTGACTCAACCGTGGATAACGAGGGAAATTAGGGACAGCATAAAATCAAAAAAAAGGGCATATCAACTGGCAAAAAAAAGCACCAGACCGGAAGATTGGGGGCAGTACAGGATACAGCAAAAGAGGACAAAGGGATTAATCAGGAAGGGGAAAATAGAATACGAAAGTAAACTTGCAGCAAACATAAAGACAGACTGCAAAAGCTTTTATCGGTATATCAGGAGGAAAAGACTGGTAAAATCCCAAGTCGGTCCCTTGCAGTCCGATTCGGGAGAATATATAATGGAGAATAAGGAAATGGCAGACCAATTAAACTCATACTTTGGTTCTGTATTCACAAAGGAGGACACAAATAACCTCCCAGGAATATCGGCAAACATAGGGACTAATGAGAGGGAGGAGCTGACAGAAATTAGTATCTCTAGGGATATGGTGTTGGGTAAGTTGAGGGGACTGAAGGCCGACAAATCCCCGGGGCCTGATAAACTACATCCTAGGGTACTTAAGGAGGTGGCCCTGGAGATAGCAGATGCTCTAAGGATCATCTTCCGGAACTCCATTGACTCGGGAACAGTACCCGTGGATTGGAGGGTAGCTAATGTTACCCCAATATTTAAAAAGGGGGGTAGAGAGAAAGCAGGGAATTATAGACCAGTAAGCCTTACATCGGTTGTGGGCAAAATGCTAGAGTCCATTATTAAGGATAAAATAGCGGAGCACTTGACAAATGGGGAAAGGATCGGACAGAGTCAACATGGATTTACAAAGGGTAAATCGTGTTTGACTAATCTGCTGGAATTTTTTGAGGAAGTAACTGGTAAAATAGATGGGGGAGAGCCAGTGGATGTGGTGTACCTTGACTTCCAGAAAGCCTTCGATAAGGTTCCACACAAAAGATTATCATGCAAAATTAAGGCTCATGGAATTGGGGGCAAAGTATTAACGTGGATAGAGAACTGGCTGGCGGATAGAAAACAGAGAGTTGGAATAAACGGCTCGTTTTCGGAGTGGCAGGCAGTGACCAGCGGGGTGCCGCACGGATCTGTCCTGGGACCCCAGCTGTTCACAATATATATAAATGATCTGGATCAGGGAATTGGATGCAATATTTCCAAATTCGCTGACGACACTAAACTAGGAGGAGGGGTGGGCTCTGATGAGGATGTCAGGAGGCTACAGTGCGATTTGGACAGGTTGGGGGAATGGGCGGATACGTGGCAGATGCACTATAATGTGGATAAATGCGAGGTTATCCACTTTGGGGGTAAAAACAGGAGGGTAGATTATTATCTAAATGGCAATAGATTGGGAGATGGGGAAGTGCAGAGGGACCTGGGTGTTCTTGTGCACCAGTCACTGAAGGAGAGCATGCAGGTGCAACAGGCGATTAAGAAGGCAAATGGTATGTTGGCCTTCATATCAAGGGGGTTCGAGTATAGGAATAGGGATACCTTACTACAGCTGTACAAGGTGCTGGTGAGACCGCATCTGGAGTATTGTGTACAGTTTTGGTCGCCCCATCTGCGGAAGGATGTTCTTGCCATGGAAAGAGTGCAACGGCGATTCACCAGGCTGATACCTGGAATGGCGGGAATGACCTACGAAGAGAGATTAAATAGTTTGGGCTTGTACTCACTGGAGTTTAGAAGATTGAGAGGGGATCTCATCGAAACATATAAAATTATGGCAGGCCTGGACAGGCTGAATTCAGAGAGAATGTTTCCAATGGCCGGGGAGCACAGAACCAGGGGTCACAGTCTAAAAATAGCGGGCAAATCATTTAAAACAGAGATGAGGAAGAATTTCTTCACTCAAAGAGTGGTGAGCCTGTGGAATTCCCTGCCACAGAGGGCTGTGAAGGCTAATTCAATAAATATTTTCAAGAGAGAATTGGATATATTTCTGAAGGCTAAGGGGATTAAGGGTTACGGAGAAAAGGCGGGGACGGGGTACTGAACTGGTAAGATCAGCTATGATCTCAGACGAAGATCAGCCATGATCTCATTGAATGGCGGAGCAGGCTCGAAGGGCCGAATGGCCTACTCCTGTTCCTATCTCTATGTTTCTATGTTTCTTCCTCCACATCCCACTTGACACTGACATCCATGCACCCTTACCCATTCCTTCTCTCTATGCTCACATTCACCTAACTATTCGACTATGCAGCCCTCACACTCCCTATCACTCTGATGCTATGAAAACAACTGACAACACACAGGGAGGGCCCTTGGTCTTGCCACCTCACTCCATCTTTGTCTCCTTCTAAGCATCTATGCTATGGATTCTCTACACTCACTCCTTCATTCTCACTCAAACTCCACTTGTCTCCCTCATTGCAGGAAAAAAGAGCTCACAATAAAAGAGAACGAGCGAGGACAGGAGGAGGGCCACCTCACCCCCTGGGAGGAGGCGGTCCTGGAGATCGTAGGACTGGAGGATGAGGTGCAAGTGGGGGACGGACAGACGGGTGCATCACAGCAAGCTGGTGACAGAATAGTTTTCCATCTCTCATTGATATTGCATGAGTCGCTGATAATGATTCTGAAGCTATAACAGATGGACCTATGATCATCTGTAATGTGCATGTAACCTTGACCTCACATCTCTAACTCTTTCCTTTACTCCCCCACAGGACCATCGAGAGCCCTCGTCCCCACTGTCCAGGAGGAAGAGCCTGAGCTTCCAGACTCCTCAGAGGAATCTGCAACCTCTGAGGGCGCAGCGTCAGCAGAATTAAGCACACCCAGCGCAGACACTCACACCTCAGTGGGACCTTTGGAACATGGAGTAGTGTTGTCACTTGGTGTATCACAGCTCACAAGTGAGCATCAGCAGATTGTGGAGACAGGGACAGCAGTGGAGAGTGCTAGTCGGAGGGCGCAGGACTCTGCCAGCTCGGCTCAGCTGCATGTCGACCCTCTGCCTCTCGGTCCATCCATAAGATCAGCGGTGCTGGAACTCCAGGAACAGATGCAGGAGTCTCTGGCAGGTTTTGTCTTCAGGGTCGATGTGAGTGTGGAGCGAATGGAGGAGTCCATAGCGAATATGAGCAGAGCCTTTGTGGAGTCATTGGCGCATGAACGCATCACCATGGAAAGGATGGCAATCTCCATGGAGGAGATAAGTCGCCAGGGTATGGAAAACATGGTGAGTGTTCATAATAGAATGACATCTCTGGAGGAGCGATGGGCATCTATTGAACAGAGAAACCAGACCTTCATGGAAGTCCTTCTGAGTAGGACTGTCAGTGCAGATACGGGTCCCCATGTGCAGCAAGGTGCTCTCAAGCCACTTCCAAGTGCTGGCCCCTTCTGGCCTTTACAGCTTCAGGTGGGTGAGCAGCAGCCTGGCGCTCCTGTTGCTGCTGCTGTTGTTCCTGGTTCTGCTGGTGCCACATGCTGGTGTTTGAGCTCATCTAATGCCCAGAAGGGAAGGAAATAAATGGCTCCCATGCTTCTGGTATATGCCCCTGTTGAGGAAGCGCTGAGTGAAGGTGGCGAGCGGGGTTTCCCAGGAGGTCACACTGGAGGTGTGTGTGAGGCTCCAACCTTCCACAAGTGTGGTTAAGCCTGGTAAAAGTTGCCCTAGGCCTGAAACAACAAAGTCCTGCCACCTGCAAATGATGACTGATCAAATCTCCTCTTTAATGGTTGACCTGCAGCTGATAGTCAGCAAGCCAATAGTGCGCACGCCAGGTTTCACAGGCGTGATCCCCACCAGGCGTGTTTTATGTGGGAATAGGGTTAAAAATGCAAGGGGCTGTTGAAATGGGATTATAAAGGCCAATTATTGCTGATTAAGGGCCTTAAAGACCAGTCCCGCCTGTTGGAGGCGGGACTGATTCGGGACCATCAGACACGCCTGGGTTAAAATGGCTCGGGGTCGGGAACTAGGCGGGGGGGTCCCGACCCGACCCGACCCCCAGTTTTTGAGATTTTAACCCCGCACATGCCTCAAAGCCCGCCTCATGGCTGAGTTAAAATCGACCCCAATATCTGCATTTTTAAGTTAGATAGTTGGATACAGAGGATGGCAGCGCAAGCAACCCTGGCAATGTGTGTGGCGTGTGCTTTGATGGCCATCACGGATCTTCAGTACAGCAGGGGCAGGACATTTGCATTGAGTGTAGGATGAGTCTCTGAAGCAGAGGATTTATGTGCTTGAAGTGCAAAAGGCCACATTTTGCAGCATCAGAGAGATAGCTTCCAGAATGTGGTCACCCAAGAGGCAGTGCTACAGTTCAGGATAAAGGGATGTTGTAGAAAGGGAGAATTATGTGACCATCTGCACGAGCAATAGAGGGAGACATATCTCATAGGTGCCGGGAACCTCTGAGTTACTGACAGTGTTAGTGAAGGATTCTATCACTGTGCAAGAACATAAGGATGCCCCAGGGGACAGTGGCAAGACAAGAAAGTGGTAGCATAACGGTTATGTTACTGGATTAGTAATCCAGAGGCCTGACTAATGATCTGTAGACATGAGTTTAAATCCCGCCATGGCTGCTGTGGAATTTAAATTCAGTGAATTGCATAAAGCTAGAATAAAAAGCTAGTATCAGTAATTGTGACCATGAAACTGCCAGATTGTCAGTTTGTCGTAATAACCTATCTGAAGGAAATCTGCTGTCCCTTACCCGGTCTGGCCTATATCTGACCCCAGACCCACAGCAACGTGGTTGACCCTTAACTGTCCATTGAAATGGCCATGCAACAGTATCTGACTTGTCACTTCATCAGTCCTTTGAAAGGGCTGGGTGGAGTTTGCAGATGTATGGAAACCCTGAAAGGTAACAGCCTTACCTGCACCTTCTCCTGCCTGGTGCTAAGCCCCTCAGCAGAAAGACCAACAAATTGCATGAAAACAGTCTGTGTGGTGTTTCTGATGTGGATGAAGATGATTTTCCAACATCTCATATCCTGCAACGACAGACTCCTTTAATTGGGTGTCCAATTGATTTAATCATAGTGTTGGAGTGAGAAACTGCAGCTGCACTTTTTTCCTTTGTGCTTTGGGGCTCCCCAGCAGATGGCTGTGAAAATGTCAATCGCTCCATTTGAGTAAATCCCTTTAGCACCCAGGCATTGGCATTTGACGTAAGAAATCTGATGGCAAAGAAAGGCTTGTGTATGCAAGTAAGTCAACTAATAATTTGAGCTGCATTGTGCACAAAGAATTACTTATAATTAATGAGGGATTCAGATCTCAATGTTGTTGCATATGGGAAATCAGTCAGCATGCTAATCCTGACACTTCTGGTTTTGTAACTGCTCCCTCAGTATTATCATGGCCAAATACGGTTAACATTGGAAATAAAAATGTCACATTTTATTTTGAAGAAACGATGATTTTAGTTAAGACATAAATAGTAGAAATAAAAAAGAAATAATTTTATTTTAATTAGCTAAGTGTAAAAAATAAAGTGTTACTGTCGATGCTTTTCTAGTTAATTTTTAACCGACTGATAAACAAGAAACTGTTCATTGGCAGGTGCTCAGCTATCTATGCGATTGCTCAATCTTGGATAAGAGGAATAACAATGTTCTGCTGTACAATAATCAAACAGAAAACAAGCCGCTAACTTATATTGGACTTACAACTAAAAGTTAAATATTAGAACGGGCTGGAGTTTGCGCGTGAGTGGTGACTGACAGCCGAATCAGCCAATTTTATGAAGTATGAGCAACATCAAGCTCCAGCTGGCCTGGCAATAGACAATGTGAAGGATCATGAACACCTGGTGTAGCACTCCCAGAAATAATTATAATCCCTTCCAAGGCAAACCACACAAAAACAGACCCATCAATACAGGGACATTTGGAAACTTGTCGAGGAGCACGCACCCAAATTCCTGATATGTGCTCCCAGCATGTGACTCTTTGCCCCATAGACATTGTAGCTGTGAAAGCAAGGGGTGAAATACAGGAAACAACATGGAAAGTCGAATCGATAGGGGCTACGAATCTGGGAAAGGAATTAAGCTTTTGTCAAAAATCTCCCAAATCTCTCCTGAAGCAGTTGAATCGATATAAAAAGAACTGTAATTAGATATACTGTACTGGGAAAGATTACGCTGTACTGCTGGTCATCGAAGAGAAGGAACAATCTCTCTATCAGTTTTTCTGAAAACTGAATTAAAAGCAATATGGTATATTTTTGAAATTTAGGACCAGAAATAGCATTTATTTACATTTTTTGTAATTTGTAAAAATACAAAGGATTGAAATAAAATCAGGCTTGTATTGCTTTAAAGAAGTAACTATACTTAAACTATACTTTAGAGCAGCAAAATGAACATTTGTATAAATGGCAGTTCGCTTACCTTTCCATTGGTGTCATATGAGACTGAATCTATCATTGGTGGAGTACGAGTTGGAGGATGTTATGCTAAAACTTGTAGGGGTGGATTTTAACTCGGGCGGGGATGGAGCATGTGGGGGGTCTGAAGTGGGGGGCGCACCTGCTATTCATGAAGGAAGTGAGGCCCGGACGATTTTAACAGCCGATCTCATTGAATTTATTAAATCTGTCTCCTTCCTGAAGCTGGCGGGAATGACGTCAGGGCTGGTGGGATGGAGCAGGAGACGCTGGGGACCCAATGGAATGGTACCCGGCATAAGGTACGTGCTGGGGGGTGCGGGGGGGGGGGGAGGGGTGGATTGGGGAGGCAGTGGTGGTTTGCAGAGCTGTTGCTGGTTGAGGGAAGAAGAGAGAGGCAAGGCTGGCGATGGGATGACCCAAGGACTCCTGGTCCACAAGGATTCCAGATAAAAGTATATATCATGTATTTTGCGCTATTTCTTAAGAGCGAATTTAACTGCCACACTTGACAAGTCATGCAGGTAACCTGCTCCTCTTTTCTACAGGCGACTTAAATCAGGTGCAATTCTGCATTAAATGTCAGAATTTCAGGGGCAACAGGTTTTGCCCTCATTATCCTGTCAATAGCATACATTCACCACTTTGGGGGTTGGCATATCTTCTGCTAGATGCCAGTTCTACTGGAATTTAGTGTGTATTTTAGAACAGATGCAGAACTGGTGTTTCTGACTTACACCACAAATTCCAGTTCCCTACGCCAGAATTACACCACTTTTTCACCAAAATGTTGGGGGATGAGTTTCTCCAGGGCGTCCGGCATCAGCTGCTCTACTGCCATAGCTTTGGCAGAAACCCAAATAAATGTAGTTATATAAATATAGAGACCAATGTGATGGTTGTTGAACATTTGATTGTTTGCCATGTCATGGTATGAAGTGCTTGAGGAGCCCTTTGTTTCTTGCATAGATATAACTAGATGACCTTTAACTCCTGGAACAAGTCAGTGACTGTGGCACAGCTATAATTGGATGCGAATATGTTTTTCAGATTGTACAGTGTACACAAGATAGACAGTATGCAGATAATTTGTATACACATTTATTTGATATCCTGTTTATGCTATAGACTGTAATGGAGAACAATACTGTTAATCTTTTACATATATTTTGACTTAAATTAAACAAATATTCTGATGTCACAAATTTTATAGACAGCTACGTGCACATAAATATGCTGATTTGTACAGAAACACTTTGCAGTTCAGCAAAATCTAGTAATACAAAAGTACACAATAGAATTTTTAACAAGGTAAAATGCAGGAGTATTGAAGACATCAGTACAAATTGGATGAGCGTGGAGTCTGATTTATGATTTAATAATGGAGTGCTGACAAAAGCAAAATTAATTCACAAAATCTTGTCTAAAGAGAAAGCATTCATCTTCCTGGGCTGTAACAAGCCTGATTTTAACAATTAAAAAATCATCATTAATTCAAATACTCTTGGTGAACCAAACTTTTTGTGTTATATTTGGTAAGAATAATTGATTTAAAAAGGAACCAATAAGATTCCGTCTCAAGTGCTTTAACCCTTTGAGCAATATGGTAACCTTTCCCACCAAACAAAAATGTTCTACATTGTTTATTTTAATTCAAAGCTTGTATGATCAAAAACTCTTTTGTGGCTCAGTACTTGTACCTAATTCCACTTTATAATCTTGCATCTTGGATCTTCACAGATAATAACTTTATTTGTAGATTTTGGCATAAAATGTAATCTGAAATCTGTGCAGAAAACTCTCTCCTCAATGGGTTAAAAGGTGCCCTGTATTCCACTTTGTTGATATAATTGTCATCTCTTGTGCATGATTATTAACGTGGTCCTTCGCTTTCTTATAATACTAGGTTCCCTACAGCTTTGTGCGACTGGATTGAAATATTTAGATGCACTGTACTTTTAACATCTTTATTCAGAAAGATGAGACTACAAGTTAATCAGAAAGAACTATTTTATATAAAATAAAGGGGCATTGAAAATAATATTGACATTAGAGCTTCTCTTTACTGATCAATTATGATATAATAAAAACTCTCAAACAGACAGAGATTTGTGCTGGTTTTGTTTTCTCCAGGTGCGCTTCTTTAGTCTGTAGATGGTTAAGAGCCTTTTCTTTATTGTCTGTTGGATTCAATTTGGTTTTAAATACATTTCTTTCACAGAATGCCACTCAGTTGTGACATTATAATCACTGAACGAAAGTAAATATTACAGTACAAACAGGAATATATAGATTAATAGCAGCTAGAACAAATTTCATTGGAACTTTAACATAGGTTTATGCCAGTGAAAGAGATAAGGTTGACTAAACGGCCTAGAAATTAGATAAGGCCCAAAAGTGGGTGCGAGGATCGCAATGCGCTACCAACCTGTGCCTGTTCAGAGGACTGCAGGAAGCGCGCAACATTCGTGCTGCCTGACAATTTACATGATTGTAGCATTCAGCCCAGCACTGAATGCGCTGCTGTGTGGCTCAGCAGGGGGCCCAAGTTCTTGCGAAGCTAGCTCCAATTAAAGCTAGCCTGCAATACTTAAAGGCAGTCTGCACCTCTTAAAGGGGAGGCGCCTCTGCTTGCAACAGGTGATTGAAGTGGCTGGGAGGACATTGGAGAAGAAATTTCTAATGATGGCACAACAGGGGAGAGAGCATGCACCTTAGATCTTCAATGTAGTACTGGAGGCCTTGGTCCAGGACATCAACTACAGGAGAGAAGTCCTCTTTCCACAGGGGGTCAGGAGGCCCTCTGGCAACAGACCAGACTACAGTGGGAGCAGATAGCCACTGTGGTAAATGCCAGCAGTTTAGCACCGAGTACCTGGACTCAGTGCAGGAAGAAGTGCCTAGCACCTCTAGTGGGTCTGTCTTGCTAGTGGGACAGGACATACCCAGCGATAGTGATGGAGGAGTCTGGGACATTGACTGAAAGGCATGATTCTGTGAGTATGACACTGTCAGGATGTTGCTTGACTGTGGGACAGTTCTCCCAATTTTGGCACAAGTCGCCAGATGTTCGTGAGGAGGACTTTGCAGGGTTGACTGGGTTGGATGTGCCTTGCCGTGTCCGAATCCAGTGCTTGGGTGTCACAGGAGTCCAGCAGTTTCTACTCCAGCAGATTACTAGGATTGCTGAGGCACTGCCCGGAGGAGTGGCAATGGCTTCGTGGAGGCCTACTCTGCTGTCCTCCCGCAGGATGACAGCATTCGTCCTCCCATCACTGCTACTCCTCCAGTGCCCTTGCTGCTGCCTGTCAGCCAGCCAACCCAGACTGCTGCTGCCCATGCTGAGGTGGTGCAGTCCGAAGCCGGGCCTACTAGGCCCAGAGCTGCTCGAGGTCATCCTGCAAGGCCATCTGCAGTCTCCCACACTGAAAGTCAGCAGCCACTGGGGTAGCACTGTTTAGGTGCACTAGGATACGCAAGACAGTCACTAAGGGAATGCACAAGGGTGATTAGTTGATTTTTTGATGTAATATTGGATGGATAGATGTATAAAGCTGGATTGGAATGCTTGCTTTGTGGTGTCTTTTATTTCAGCAATTGTGGCTAAGAGGACGCTGTGATGGTCATTAACAGAGGGAAGGTAAGGTGTGGGACTAATGTTGAAAGGGGGATTGGGGTTGTGTTCACTGGTTCCGCAGACAGATGATTCGATCCTGGATTTCCCGGCCAGAAAGGGGCTGTTTAGATTGCCTCCTTTCTTCCGCTTCCTCCTCCTCCTCTTCCTCTTTCTCCTCTTCCTTCTCCTGTTCCTGAGCTGGTGGCCGTATTCCTGGTGGCAAGGGCTGTGCCTTCATGATGGCGAGGTTGTGGAGGATACAGAAAACTACCACGAATCAGGACACATGCTCTGGTGAGTACTGTAAGGCTCCTGCACAGCGGTCCAGGCAGTGGAACCATTGCTTCAGCAGCCAAATGGTCTGTTCAATGATGTTTCCTGTGGAAGCATGGCTGGAATGCTGGCTGTGTGTGATTGGCTTGCGGAGTGCAGTCATGAGCCTCCAGCTGAGAGCCCAGTAGTCGAGGGATACCCCTTGTCACCCAGTAGTCACCCTCTGGTTTGTTTTGGTGGCTGGAAGACTGAGGGAACTACGGACTGGCATAGAGTAAAAGCATCATGACTGCCGCCAGGATACTGGTCATTCACCATCATGATGTGCTGAACATGGTCGCACACCAACTGCACATTCGGTACATCTCAGCATTTAGACATGGTGCCCGCAAAGCCACGTGCGTGCAGCCGATGGAGCCATGCACCATGGGGAAGTCAGCTATCCTAGCAAAGCCACGTGAACACTCCGCCTGCTTCTCTCTGGTCAGAGTGCCTGTCACCTCTCTTATGCAGCAGTGGACGGCGAACTGGGAGATGTTACAGATGTCGTCTGCTCCAGCCGGGAAGGATCCCGGTGCGAAGAAATTCAGGGCCACGGTCACCTTCACAGCCACTGGCAGTGCTGTCCTTGTCCTGGAGTGAAGCCGCAGGTCTGGTTGCAAGAGGTGGCAGAGTTCTGTGAGCGCTTCCTTCATAAAGCGCAGTTGCCTCGCACTCTGCTCCTGGCTCAGGTTGAGGTAAGAGAATTGCTCTCGGAAGCCCAGAGGCAGGTAAGGCCTCCTGCTGAGAGCCTTTCTCCCCCCCCTCCTCCTCCTCCCTTTGCGAACAGCTTGTCCCCTTCTTTGCTGCCTCTGCTCCATTTCCCTGTCATGCTGCAGGCCATGGAGGATGACCACTAGAGCATCCATGACTGGGAGCAAGTGGTCTGACCAGAACCCTTGAAGTCAGAAGCAAGGCCTTCTCCACTTGCAGCACCACTCCCTGTCACCTCACCAACTTTAAAGAACTCTGGAAAGCTGCAAACAGTTCCACAACTTACACAGAGCCAGCAAAAATAAAAAAACAAGTTACCTGAAAGTCGTTGATGATCCCTTTAAATAGCGCTGGTGGTGGGTCCTTCCTGCTGCTGAACAAATGTTCAGCTGTGTGAGGTTAACACATGGCATTAGTTCTAGCGATGACGACGTAAATGGCAGTGCTGGCGTCACGATCTGATTACTTACCATACTTCCAGCTCATGCTCCTAATGGCCGCCTTACTGCCCTCACCAAAATGGCGTCCAGCGTGGCCCACACCAGAAATGTGCGCATGCTTCTCGGACACCATTTTGGACCCAATTCAGCACCTGTAGTGCCCAAACAACGGGCGCTACGCAATCGAATTGTGAAGCCACACACTCCCAACAATATTGTTTGCACTTGACTGCCTTTTTTAACCCTTCTGGGCACCTACCAACAATCCTTTCACATGGACTAAATGTCTTTAGCCTTTTTTTCCCCCATTATGTTCAGTAAAAATGAATGACAAAGAATGCCAAGAGTTAGACCACAATGTAATAATACTTTAAAATATATAAGCTTTTTCTCTCCATATCAGCAACTGTTTTTAAACAAAAAACAAACTGAAATGCTAAAATCGCCTACTAAAGAACAGGTATATTGTCTTGTAGACGAACATCATTACTTCCAACACACAAACAGCTAAGAATCAAGTTATGTACCAGAGATGTGATATCACAGTTAAGATGTGCAACAGCATTGCTACAGCAAAACAATATAATTATCATTATTACTCATCAGAAGACTCTTCCCCTTCAGAACCCTATGTCTTATTTCTGACACATTACCAAACTAAATCTGACCTGTCCCCATAGATTTAGGGCCTGAGTCACTATTGTGCTAGTGTTAAAAGTCAATTATTTATATGGTGTACTGGTAAGCAAAGCCATTTTAATATTTGACATTAATTTATACCTGGTGTACTGCAGCCACTATTTAAGTGCTCAGTGCTCATGTGAATGGCAAAGTTTCAGTAAGTTGGGAAGTGGGCCATATTTTTAAAAGCCAGGTAAAATAACAATTCATTGCTGTCTTCAGGTGGTTTGTCAGCTGAAATCCTATCGACTTTTTAAAATGTACTTTTAAGGTGGTCAAGTGCAAAACCCTTAGTCTACCATAAAAAAATAAGAGGAATATTTTAATTGATGGCAACTTTAACCCTGCCTAATTGTGTAGACCGGGCAGGTGATCAGTGAAAATGGCCGTGGCGATTTAGCCGTTGTCGTCCCGCTGCCTTCCCTCCTTACACCAGGTATTTTAACCTGCTCTTTTCAGTAGGTGAGTGGGACATCGGCACTAAGGGGGGGAGGAGGGGCAGGGGATCCTGCTTTAAATATGAAGATCAGGCCCCGATGATGGCACCCTGGTGGCAGACAGGAGCGGGGCCAGATGAGTTCTGGAAAAATAAGTATATTTAATTTTATTTGGTTTCTTTATGGGCCAGAAGGAGCAGGAGCACTCCTTCCGGCCCCACATAAAAACCTTGGCCTGGATTTTAGTCCGGAGGCACATTACGTGCGGGGCGGGGGTGCTGTTTTGAGGTCGGATACCCCATAAGAATGGGCCTTCCAAAGGTCCTGCACTTTTTAACAGCAGGGTTCCATTAATTTTTTTCTGCTGGTTTCCCACCCACAGGCAGCCTAGAGGCCTGTCGGGTGGGGAAGCCTGCATCACAAGGCTGCAGCCAAGGAGAGCAGGTAGGTCTAGTGGGCGGTGGTCCCAATTGTGGGGGGAGCGTCCCGATCCCGGGGAGGGGTTATGATTGTGGGGGGGTTCCAATGGTGCTCGGGGGTCCGATGGTGGCGGGGGGCGGGAACAGATTGTGGGCTGGGGGGGGAACTGATGGTGGGGCAGATATGGTGGGTGGGGGACCAGATGGTAGTGGGGGGATGATGGCGGTCGGGGGTGGATCCGCTGGTGGTCGGGGTGTCCAATGGTGGTTGGGAATTATGATGGTGGTCGGGCGAGGGGGGTCCGATGATGGTCGGGGAGTGTTGTTTGTGTGGGGGTTGTCCGATGGTGGGGGCAGCACACAGATCGTGGTGGGGGTTTATTGGGTAGCTTGTTGTGCTGGGAGAAAACACTCCTGCTCCTCCTGGCCCACAAACAGTCCTGTAAAGGCACTTATCTTATGAATTGAGCCCTTCTCACCTCCTTTCACCTGCCGTGTTTCCCGAAGCCTGGGAAACCCGATTGACATGAGTTAAATATAGAATGACTATTAAAGTGAAGGCAGGCAGCCTCATTACAATATTTAAATGACCAACCGGCCTCCCGCAAGCGGATTGGTCGCCCACCCCCCACCCCGCCTCCATTAAAACTGGAGGTGGGTGTGTTCAAGGTGGGCTTGTTTCCTGTTTCAGATTTTTTTCTGACCCGATTCCAACCCATCTGTTTTGGGGAGTTAAGATTCAGCCCCTTGTGCCTACCCTGCCCCGGGAGGTATTAACCCCTAGGCCTCATTTGCATGACACATCCCTACCTCCTGGGGCTCATGCTGTGAAGGACTGGACTGTTTCCAGATCTCCCCGTATTGACCCTGAATGACTCCCGGCAGGAGTTAAATTTGGGGTTGATGTTTCACAATATATGGTGCAAAAATTGCTTAGCTTTTTCATAAAAATAAAATGGGTCCTGTAGTATGCTACAGATGTATTCCGGATCTGATTTTATTGGTTTATATATGGACACTTGAATAATTCAATAAATTGTAACAGCATGACTCCCCCAGATTAAAATAATTATTTGCTAGTGATTATAAATGTGTTATTAGTGCTAGAAAGAGCACGTTGATTTTTTTTCATGATCAGTCTTTTTCCTGATACAATTATTAATACTTAAGCTTTACATTTTAACAGTTCTGCCTCACTGATTTTTGATTAACAGTATATATTAGTGGCCTATCTGAATAGAAGCTAACATTTTGACTGTCTTGTGAATGATTCATGCACAAAGAGGCACACAGAAAATCCCACCTGGTTTCATTCAAAGTCTTTCTTCTCTGGCAGATGAAATATGCGATGTTCACTTTTTCCAGTCACTTTTCCTTTTTATGCCCCACCTTGCTCTCCGAAGCCAGTTCCATTAGGAGTGCTCAGGTATTTTCATTTCATCAGAAGTTATTTTTCCATGAAACAGCAAAACAGCTATCAGTTTCAAGATATATATTACCTATTCCTATATCACTCGCACTCTACTGATGCCTTCATAGCAATCTGTCTGACATAGCCTGTATCAAAATGCTATCAAACGTAAAGATTTGTTTTCATTATTTTAAAAATATTCTGCAGTGTTATTTGTCAAATAAAGAAAGCAAAAATTTATATTATTTGCTCGGTGAGAAAGAAACATGATATTACTTCCACAATTTAAGATATTAAACCACAGGTTGAATGCATTATGGCTCCACTGTGTTGGAACATACTGACGTGTACAGAAAACGCAGTTCAACAGTGTCTGACTGGCATTAGTTTAGTGCATCAGAAAATTATCTATCCTATCAATGCTGTAAATAAAACTGACCGATTAAAACTAACAAAGATTTGCTTTCAGTATTCTCTCGTTAACAAATTAATGGTACAGAAGTTATTCACAGTACACCACTTAAACAATGACATTAACCAAAGTGCAAATGAAATATGTGAAATCTTACACATTAGCAGGTACATTATCTGTACAACTACAAGAACGTAACAATCTATGGGGAAGTTTCCTGCATGCACTATGTATAAAAGAACTGTAAACCCATTTATAAAGAACAGCTTTACAGTTTTGTTACACATAATTCAGAGAGGAAATTTTCCCCTATGATGAGAATTAATGACCATACACCAGGAATCTCCAGAATAAACTGTCAGATGGCTCCATAGGAAAATTTCCAACTGTAGGTAGTTTAAATTCTGACCAGTCATCAATTTTGAGGAAGTGAAAAATATGTTTAATTACTTATCTTGCGATGGACAAGAACTTAGACAAACGGACACATAACATTAACATTGGAGTCAGCAAAGTTTAGAAGGGCAACATAACATAATTATTCCCCTGAAAACCCTTTAAACTTTTGTGGTAA
Source organism: Somniosus microcephalus (assembly GCF_052327205.1). Classification (NCBI taxonomy): domain Eukaryota; kingdom Metazoa; phylum Chordata; class Chondrichthyes; order Squaliformes; family Somniosidae; genus Somniosus; species Somniosus microcephalus. Next base: position 161,833,115 of record NC_140993.1, on the reverse strand, counting down.
TCTAGGGTCCTCCAAAATACACAAATATATTATTCAAATAACCCATAAAAATAGAATTCTGACAAGAAAAATACAGTTTATCCATTTGTAATGACTATTTGGCAAGTATCAATATAAGATAAACCAGTGAGAGACCAATGCTGTGCATTCTGATTCCTGGTCATTAAATCCTCCCCATTCTTTCAAAACTCAGATTTAACAAAAATATATTAAACTAACAGATTTATGCAAATCTTAACTTAATATCCTCTTATTACAAATAAATATATCCTAAGTAAAATAGTTTCTGCCCCCTTTTTAATGAACATATACACAATTGGGATAGAATGAAATGATGTCCTGGAATTTCCTCCCTGGGCTCAATTGGGAAATTGTGCCCAAAACGTGCCCAACACTACGCCCGTCTGCCCGAGGTGAAATTGCGCTAAGTTTCCGCGCAAACTAATTAACGTAAGCCCGAACATAAAATTTTGCATGAATCAGCACAATCAAGCAGTGTAATCGAATTGTAATTCGAACAGAGTCAATGGGGCCTCAAGGTGCTAGGGTGGGGTAATATAAAAGGTGAGGAAAACACTTTCCTCTTCAGAGTGAGGCTGGAAACTACAAGATAAGCAGCACTTATTTCTCTGTCACAGAAATTAATTTAAATTGTTCTCTACAGAGTCTGAAGTATTTTTAACTTTTCCCTCCCTGCAGAGCAATAGCCAGAAAATGCGGCATCCTTCAAGTTTTTTTAAGGATGTAAGATTTCTGCAGCAGTAGAGCAGTCCTGAGGCTTTAATTCACTTCTGGTCATTGCTAGTCAGCTGACTTGCACAGGATTCTTGTCGCCATGGGTGCCTTTGCGCCTGAGAAATCTGAGCGCAATTGAATGAAGCACCCTACCCCCGAACAAGCTCATTGGAAGAAACTCACGTGCCCCGGTGATGGGATGGAGCCAGTTTTGTGGGCAGGGACTCGTTCGGGTGCAATAGACACACATAAAAGATTGCGGATACTTAGGCGTATTGCAGTTATGGGTGTAAGTCATTTTACATTCAAATTTACGCAACTTTTATGCTGTTTAACTTATTTGCGCCCAGATTGTCTGTGTATCTGGACACAAATCGGGAGGAAACCCCAGGTTGATGTATTTGTTATTTCTCTTTACTGCTTGCAACTTTGCAACATGACTTTATAAACCTCCTCCAGGCAGTGTGCTGTGAAGGAAAAAGACTGTGCATCAGAATAATTGTTTTTACTGTAATTGATTCATTTTATGAGTTCTTGGCATATTCCCAACTATTTACAAAGAATCATATTTTACAGGCTCTAAGCACCTCTGTTTCATATTGGTTTCTAATGCATGCATGTACATTCTGTCCTCGCTTTGTGCAAATCCTAAAATATTCCAGTGTAGTGAACTTGTGGTAGCATAAAATGATTCTAGTCTTATTAGTGAAAAGGTGAAACATCTCCAAACTTTACAGTACTTGGACTCCACATGGAACCCTTAGTTTTGTCCTACTGTCCTCAAATCCCTTGTCTGCAGAAATGCAGTCTCTGAAATTTTGAGCCAAACAGCGGCTGGATTAAAAGATTGATCATGCCATGCAAAAATACCATAGGCACATGAATTATGCCATTTCATTTTCTTATTAGCAGGCATCATCCTCCTAGCAGTTCTAAAGATTCAGAAAAATTAATATTACTTTATCCATAGTCACATGCTGGTTTCACATGAGGATGAATAACCTCCTTCCCCAGGTTTCATGTGAATTTCCGGTGTAAACAAATGATTTTCCATTTTGTATCCAGCTTGGTTGCTGTCTTTTTTGCCATCTCCTGCTACACTGTGTGTGCAGTTTTGACTGGTGTAATTTGGAAAAACAGCATCCACAACAGACACATCTTCAATGTGGTTTTCATCCTTGCTGTGCTTATCAAGTGTTCCAATGCAGCAGTTCTGTCTGGCTTCCTGCTGGTTATTGTGGTGTGCCTCTTCTTCCACCAGTAACTCTTCATCTTCGCCACTGTCTATATCAATGCAACTTTTCCTCCCTCTTGCTTGGAAAGCAACAAGTCTCTTCTTAGGCAATAGTTGTGATCCTTTTCTGGATGCCTGCTGGAAAGCTGGTATATCGGTACCCAAGGGTAGCTTCTCACCCTGAGGAGAGTTATCCTCTAGCAGAATGGTGCTGATATGCTTAGGTGAAGACAATGATAAGTCTGTCACTATCACTGGCAGTGGTCTGGCAGTACTTGGTGGTGTCTCAGGAGTACCACTTTTAATTTCCATAAAATTTACTTTAAGTGACCTAGATTTCAAAGGATTCCTGCCTTTCAGTGAGCTCTTGGGGCTTTCCACTGTACTGTTTAAGTTGGAGCACCCTGGCTGCTCTACATCATTGAGTTCACAAGCACCATCTCTGACCATGCTGTTTTCCCCAGTCACAAAAGACTGATGCTCATTAAGGGGACCAGTGCCAACAATCCATCTCAGATGCACTTGCTCGGGTATCCTTGAAGGGTGTGGTGACCTTTCAGCTTCAGCAAATTCAGTGGTACAACTAGCAAAGCTGTCAATGCTAGATATACTCCGCATGTCCAATATTGGTTCTGTGGGAGCAGTGAGCAATGTGTCAGTTGAGTGAGGAACTTCTTCCATTTCTAGTTCTTCTTCATGTATAGATGATTTAATAGACTGCTCTGTCTTGCCACTATTAAGATTTGGTTGAGACTGTGTCTTTGTCATTTGATTGTATATTTCCTCCAGCTTCTGAGCATTCAGATGCTGTGGGCTGGAGCTGGGGTTATTCAACCGATCATTTGAGTTATGCCGGCTTAGCTCCTGGTATTTAGACTCTAAAGACTTATTGGAGCTTGTTTCAGACATTCCCCACTTCCAGTTGCATGGTGAAAGGTGATTGTCCAGGGGTTTTTCTTGTTTAATCACATTATTCTCCCCTTTCTCAACAACGATATCCATAAGTTCCATGCTGCGAGCAAATGCATCTTTCAAGTTCATGGAGACAATACTTCCATTTCTTTTAGCTCTTTCAAGTGCTTCTCTTCGCTTAATTGCTTTCTCTTGCCTTTTCTGTTCTTTGTAGAACTCCGAGAAGTTGTTTACAATGATTGGTATAGGCAGAGCTATCACTAGCACTCCAGCAATGCAACAAAGTCCTCCAACTATTTTGCCTAACAGTGTTTTGGGATAGATGTCCCCATATCCAACTGTTGTCATAGTGATAGTAGCCCACCAGAAAGATGCAGGAATGCTTGTAAACTTTGTTGCATCTTCATCCTTTTCAGCAAAAAATACCAAGCTTGAAAATATCATAATGCCCATAGCCAAAAACAATATTAGCAAACCTAATTCATTGTAGCTCCTCCTGAGAGTAAAACCCAATGACTGCAGACCTGTTGAATGCCGGGCCAGTTTAAGAATTCTCAGTATCCTCATGATACGGAATATTTGAACAACTCGTCTAACATTCTGGAACTGGAGCACACTCTTGTTTGATTCTGTGAGAAAAATTGTGATATAATATGGCAAGATAGCCAAAAGATCAATTACATTCAATGGACCTTTGAAAAACTTCCACTTATTTGGCGATGATAAGAAACGCAAAAGATACTCCATTGTGAACCACGCGATGCACACTGCTTCAACATGGGCAAGTTGTGGATTGTCGTTGGATTGTCCAAACTCATCCATATCCTGAAGTTCAGGAAGGGTGTTGAGAGACAAGGCAATAGTTGACAACACGATGAACAAGATGGATATGATGGCCAGAATCTGCAAGATACAACAAAACACAAAGAACTATTTAGTATATTTCACATAATTTATTTCACAATTGTGTTGGTTTTGAATCTTTGGCAGGAAGTGTCATTGAAAGGTTGCAGCATTATGATTGGAACCTTTTACAAATATAAATAAAACAAAGAAAGATGATTCAGAGGGAGACAACATGGTTTTTAAGGAAATGGAAAACAAGTTTTAGCATTTTGTTTTTAAATTTTACAAATTGACGAGAGCTCACAGTGGTGTTTATGCAGTTTATTATTACATAACAGAGTGCTTTTCGAAATTACGCATCTGGCAGGTAGCAGCACATATCGAGAATTCGCAGGTGCACTTCCCAGAATTTTCTGTCCGTTAATGAATAAGGCTGCACTAATGAAAGGAAAATCATAAGGAGCACTCCTTGCCTGGAGTGCACATTTGTAAAATGCACTCTAACATCTTTACTTTTAAAGATACAAACCATCGTTATTAACTTAAACTCATTGTTGTTGATTTAAATAATATTTCCAAAAGAAGCCTCCTGACAGGAATGATGGGAAATGCCCATTATTAGGAATTACAACATTTTCAGCCGGCTGTTATGTTCAACACTTTAACAGCACTACACTGGTAAAATAATAAGAAATTATTAATAATACTATGCACTTAATGGCAGAATGTACTTGCTTTATTTTGCTTTCTTTGTAAATGGATTCATGTATCTCAAGTGACATTAGAGGTAGAGTATGTGATGGTGGAAGCCTGATGCAGATTGGGTGCAGAGGCCTTACAGTATGCTCATAGTGTTCAGTGCACTCTAATGCAGGCAGAGAGCACAAAAGAGATAGAAGCCTGTGCACAAATTGACTAGGTTCAAGAAGTCACCGCGCTCCATGCAAACGAGGCGGCTGCCCCATAATGTGGCTCAAGTTCCTGAATAGTACTCCATCCACACAGAGCGAATTTGAGGGGCATGGGTGCAGAAGGGGACACTGCTATTCCAATTTTTCAAAAAAGTTGGGACATCTGCACTTTGTCTCCCTGGCTTGCCTAGCTAGCTAGCAGCTCCTTGCTTGGTGCTCCAGCTGTTCCCCTTAGCTCCCCATCGACTGTCTCCGTCTAACCCAGGAAAGTGCCTGATGCATAACGGGCAGGCAGCAGCCCTTCACTGGTTGTTGGCACCTGGCAATACATCTCTGGCACTCCAGGAGCATCATGAGAGACCAGTAAATTATGCCAATGACTAACGTAAGAACACAAGAACAGAAGAATTAGGAGCAGGAGTAGGCCATATGGCCCCTTGAACCTGCTCTGCCATTCAGTAAGATCATGGCTGATCTACGACCTCAACACCACTTTCCTGCCCTATCCCCATATCCCTCGATTCCCCTAGAGTCCAAAAATCTATCTATTTCAACCTTGAATATACTCAACAACTCAGCATCCACAGCCCTTTGGGGCAGAGAATTCCAAAGATTCACAACCCTCTGAGTGAAGAAGTTCCTCCTCATCTCAGCCTTAAAAGACCGACCCCTTATCCTGAGACTATGCCCCCTAGTTCTGGACTCTCCAGCCAGGGGGAACAACCTCTCAGCATCTACCCTGTCAATCCCCCTCAGAATCTTATGTTTCAATGAGATCACCTCTCATTCTTCTAAATTCCAAAGAGTATAGGCCTAATCTACTCAATCTCTCCTCATAGGACAACCCTCTCATCCCAGGGATTAGTCTAGTGAACCTTTGTTGAACCGCCTCCAAGGCAAGTATATCCTTCCTTAGATAAGGAGACCAAAACTGTGCACAGTACTCCAGGTGTGGTCTCACCAAGGCCCTGTACAATTGTAGTAAGACTTCCTTACTCTTGTACTCTAACCCCCTAGTAATAAAGGCCAACATGCCATTTGCCTTCCTAATTGCTTGCTGTACCTGCACGATAACTCTCTGTGTTTCTTGTACGAGGACACCTAAATCTCTCTGAACACCAACATTTAATAGTTTCTCACCATTTAAAAAATATTCGGTTTTTCTATTCTTCCGACCAAAATGAATAACCTCACATTTCCCCACATTATACTCTATCTGCCACTTTATTGCCCACTCACTTAACCTGTCTATATCCCTTTGCAGGCTCTTTGTGTCCTCCTCATAGCTTACTTTCCCAACTAGCTTTGTGTCATCAGCAAACTTGGATACATTACACTCTGTCCCTTCATCTAAGTCATTAATATAGGTTGTAAATAGCTGAGGCCCAAGTACTGATCCTTGCGGCACCCCACTAGTTACAGCCTGCCAATCTGAAAATGACCCATTTATTTCAACTCTCTGCTTTCTGTCCATTAACCAATCCTTTGTCCATGCTAATACATTACTTCCAATCCCATGAGCCCTTATCTTGTGTAACAACCTTTTATGTGGCACATTATCAAATGCCTTTTGGAAATCCAAATACACTACATTAACTGGTTCCCCTTTATCTACCCTGCTAGTTATATCCTCAAAAAACTCTAATAAATTTGTCAAACACGATTTCCCTTTCATAAAATCATGTTGACTCTGCCTAATCATATTATGATTTTATAAGTGCCCTGTTACCACTTCCTTAATAATGGATTCCAGCATTTTCCCACTGAATGATGTCAGGCTAACTGGCCTGCAGTTCCCTGTTTTCTCTCTCCCTCCTTTCTTGAATAGCGGGGTTATATTAGCTACCTTCCAATCCACTGGGACCTTTCCAGAATCTAGGGAATTTTGGAAGTTCACAACCAATGCATCCACTATCTCTGCAGCCACCTCTTTTAGGACTCTAAGATGTAGTCCATCAGGTCCGGGGGATTTGTCGGCTTTTAGTTTCATTAGTTTCCCAAGTACTTTTTAGCCCCTTGGTTCCCCACTATTTTTGGTATACATTTTGTGTCTTCTACCATGAAGACATACAAAATATTTATTTAAGGTCACTGCCATTTCCTTGTTCCCTGTCTCAGCCTCTAAGGGATCAATGCTTGCTTTTGCTACTCTCTTCCTTTTTACATACTTATAGAAGCTCTTACAATCTGTTCTTATATTTCTTGCTAATTTACTCTCATTCCATTTTCTACATTTTTATCAATTTTTTGGTCATCCATTGCTGGTTTCTAAAGCTCGCCCAATCATCGGGCTTACTACTATTCTTTACAACATTATAAACCTCTTCTTTTAATCTAATAATATCCATAACTTCTTTAGTTAGCTATGGTTGGATCACTTTTCCCGTGGATTTTTTTATTTCTCAATGGAATGTATATTCGTTGTGAATATTAAAATATTTCTTTAAATGTTTTCCACTGCTTATCTACCGTCATACCTTTTAATCTAGTTTCCCAATCTACCTTAGCAATTTGCCCCTCATACCTATGTAATTGGCTTTATTTAGTTTTAAGACTCTAGTTTCTGACTTATGAATGTCACTCTCAAACTTAATGTGAAATTCTATCATATTATATACTCTTCCCTAGAGGATCCTTTACTATAAGATTACTAATTAACCCTGTCTCATTACACAAAACTAGATCCAAAATAGCCTGTTCCCTGGTTGGTTCCATGACGCATTGTTCTAGGAAACTGTCTCGAATGCATTCTGTGAACTCGTCCTCCAGACTACCCTTGCCAATTTGATTTGCCCAATCTATATGAAGATTAAAGTCCCCCTTGATTATTGCATTACCTTTGTTACAAACTCCTATTATTTCTCGATTAATGCTCTATCCTACGGTATAGCTACTGTTAGGGGGCCTATAATCTACTCCCATCACTGTTTTCTGCCCCCTGCTATTTCTTATCTCCATGCACTAACGTGCTTTATCCAGCAAGGACAGCCCAATTGTGTATTGTCAGATATAGCAGCTGCGTTGGGCTGGTGGCATGGTGTCCACATCACATTATTAATCCCTGACTTTGTGCTATCCGTAGGGAGCCTTGACCGCTGAGAAGTGCATATCAGCAATTCAGATGCATGTTGCACAAATAATGGTTGAAAAATTGTGCACAGTGCGCGCACACATTTCCAATATGCACCTTTGGCAGGTAAAGCTGCAACCGCTAGTGCAAAGTTAAAGAAATGACCTTCATTTTCACATTACAGTATTAGTTACTGTCACTAGTAACACACAGGCAACACCATCAACTTGTATAATTTGCCTGGGATTATACAAGTAATTATTTTATGATTAACAGTTTAAATATAGACATGGCATTATGACAGATGAGTGAGTACAGTCAATGAGGTGGCAATTTTCCTGCCTTCTTCCTTATAAAATATTTAATGACCTTCTATTTAAAGTTCAGTATCTTAAAAATTATTGAAATAGAAATAGACTAATAAAAAATTTAGCCTGCCTATCCTTCTGAAACCAGTATAAGGAGTCAACAATTGTCGGATGTTTTTGTACTTATGACTTTATTGCATTATGCTACGTACAGTAGACAATAAAACATGTTCTGTCTTAGGTTCTGAGATGTTAAATGATAAAAATCAATAATTTGGAACACTTACTGAAATCTATAAATTAAATAGATTCATTAATACTTCTAAAAAGATTGTAACTATAAAGGTTTATGGTTATTTATGTTGTTAGTTATGGATCTGCAATAACAAAACATGGCACAGATTGATTACCTTCAAGGGACCTGCTAAAACAGTAGTTAGTCATTTTTAAATTAAACATTTTTTTTTTTTACTTTTCTATTCTCTTTTCTCTCTCTCGTAACGCAATCTTTCTTTCCCTTTCTTTATTTCTCTTTCTGTACCTGATTTGACATTGAATTCACCCACTCTAATTTCCACTTCCTTCTCAGTCCTTGTGCTGTTCATTTCACAATCCTTCAATCTAACTGGTTAAGGAGACACACAGTTGTTTTCCCTGTTCACTCAGATCCCAGAAGCCCTGATTCCCTCGCGGTGACGTTATCAGCTCGCACTTTCAGCAACTTGCCACGCAAAAATGTTAAAAACCGAAACATGCAAAGGCCAGTCTAACTAACGGCACCGTTAGATTCACTTTTACAGCAAATTATGGCGCCATTGGGTTTTAATGAAGTAACATGAACATTTACAACTTAACCAAGTGATTATGATTTGGAAAAGTGAAGGCTATAGTTTACACATACTGCATTGATTTAACTATTAAGAACATAGATGTAGAATTAGGTCTACTGAATAACAAGGTTTATGCATTTTCTATGTGCTGCTCTATGTTTTAGACTCTTTAGAGAGGCAGTTCTCACTATCAGTAACATTTCAGAAAAATAAACAAACCAGAGAAAAGAGCTAACTTAAACATTGTTCTGTTTTCTTCTGTCTATGTAATGTTGGAAATGCATAGCAGATCGATCAACATCAGAAAGAGGAAAGATAAGCAGACGTTTCAAGTGGAAGCACTTTGTTAGAATTCTGCCAAGCATTAAAACTGATTTTTTTTCCCATTCAGATGCTATCAGACCTGCTTTATGTTTCTAATATTTTTCTGTGTGTATGGCAGATTTCCAGCACTCACAGTTTTTCCGATAGATTTTTGTTCGGTAAGGATATCAAGGGATATGGAGCAAAGGCAGGTAAATGGAGTTGAGGTACAGATCAGCCATGATCTAATTGAATGGCTGAACAGGCTCGAGGGGCTGAATGGCCTGTGTCACAGAGTCCCCAAGGCACTGGTGGTGGGTGAAGATTTAGAAAATCTTCCTGCAGTGTCAACATCAAGCATTCCCAGGTCAGGTGTACCTAGCCAGTTGCAGAGTAAAGTTGCTTCTGCTCCACTCTAATATTGTGCCTTTGCAGAGCAGGCTCTGCTACACTGGTTTGAAATGTCCATTTTTTACACCAAGTGACCTCCAAGTGAGATTCCAACTCACTCAGAACCTGGAGCCTGCCCAAACTAAATTTACATAAGCCCCTTATAGCCAGCAAAGAAAATAAATTATCATCCCATTAGACTAAGCCAGATGTGATGTCAGTTCCCAGTGGTAAAAATCCAGAGTGCTAATTCACTGCACCACCAAGTTTCCCCCTGCCGCTTCCGATTATATGGTATTTTTAACTGGTTTTAAAGAGGTACAGATGATGAGACTGCCACTTTTAAGGAGATTTTGATGTAATCCTTGAGAAAGTCCCATTAAATATTAACCTTACAATGGCAGCTGATGGAATGTACTCTCCTTTACTTTAGTATTAAACATTCAGAAGCTTTTACAGTATTTCCTTGCAGCGCATCAGTGCAAAATTGTTTTATTGCTTCCTGCCTGCTGTACTATTACAGCAATTGCTGTGTTTTTGTGCCTCTAAGATGTCAAATAGCATTACAGTACAATCAATACATACAGTGACAGGAATAAAGACAACGTTGCCCAGTTCATATCAATGGAGACTTTGGAATGACAGACACTGGCTTCTTCGAGCAAGTGCAGCTTCACGTTTTTGGAGACTGGTAAAGAGAACGATTTTAGAAGTCAAAAGCTTAAATCATTCGCATTAGCTTTAACAGTCTTGAAAACTACTTTTTTTCTCTAAAGAGTGAGGGGGCGATTTTCCCCGTATACTTTAGGCGCTAAAGAGCCTCCAAGTTGAGCAAGATGGGGTCTTAAGCAACGCCTGTTTAGCCCGCCTTTAGCGCAAGACACCATCTTGGTAAAGGAGTTGAAGCATGCTAGGAACGGCCACCCCAAGGATTGTTAAGGCTTAGATTGACACTTAAATTGCCTGCTAGTGCTCATTAAAGAGGCTGCACCACATTTTGCTGCCTAGCGCTGCAATTAACGACCTCTCCTAACAGCGACCAGCTGAACAGGAGTAAACCAATTGTTGCTGAGGATTTCTAGTGCTACTTAAAGCTATGCTCCGCTTTCTCTGTTCACTTGCACCCGGAGATAGACTGCGTTTGAAGAGGACTTTTGAGACACATCGGGAGACTTTCTGGGAACACTTTGTCAAGACTTCACCAACACTTTGTCAACATTTTTCCCAGAAATTATCTGAGGAGTTCACCTAAAGAGAGTGTGTGCTGTGCTATTCCAACTTATTGGAGATCTTCTAGGAATCAGCAGGAAAAAGGGAGTGCTTGGTCATGGGGATCTTGCTAGGGGTCCCCCCTTGGTCTAGAGGAGGAATGGGAGAAGGACATGAGGCCAGGCAGAGCAGCACCAGCTGCTGCAGGGGAGAGGGACAGGAGGGCGAGGTGAACTCCTTCCCCCTGCGGGTATAGGACATTCCTCTTCCTCTGGACCTCCTTCACCAGGACCTCCAGTGTCACGTCCAAGAACCTGTGACCCCTCTCCCTCGTTTCCTGAGCCATCCTGAAATGTTCCGTTGTGTATCAGCCAGCGCAGTTCACACCTTCAGTGGAGTTGCGTGTGTGAAGGCTATGTATACCGCTCCATGAAAATTGCTTCTAAACAGTGCTTGAGTGCTAAACTTGCAGGTGTCTGTTTTAGTGCTTCCAAGCACGTTTTAATCATGGCAATCAACAATTAACCCCTGTGGCAAACCACTGTTATACCTGCCTGTGTGTGTGTTTGTATTCCACTGTGTACATGTCTGTACATGCCTCGGCTGACTCCTCCCACGAGTCCAGGTATAAAGGTGACTGCTCCACAGTCCCTCTGTATTCTGGACTGGTCGACCACTCGAGGCACACCTTCATTCTCTTGTTAATAAAAGCCTGTTAGTTACTCGCTTAACCTCAGTCTTTTGAGTAATTGATAGCGCATCAATTTTATTAACAAGATTTTTTATAATGGAGAAGATCCTCACACCAGCATGCCTGGATTTAGACCAGCGGGCGGCGGACGCATCCACCAAGTTTGCTCACTGGCTTAAGTGCTTTGAAAGATTCCTGATCGCCTCCGCTGCAACGGTCAAATCGGATGAGGACAAACTGGATGTCCTGACCTCCAACGTGAACCACCGAGCGTACTCGGTCATCCAGGACGCGACCTCGTACACGGCTGCTCTCAAGCTCCTCAAGGACCAGTACACGCGCCCAGTGAACGAGGTGTACGCCAGGCATCTCCTGGGGAGTCATAAACAACAACCTGGGGAATCGACCGAGGAATACCTTCAGGCACTGTCTGTGCTTGGCCGGGCCTGTGGTTGTAAGGATGTAAAGGCCGCCGTGTACACAGAGGAACTTATCCGGGACGCTTTTGTTGCGGGCCACAGGTCCAATTACACCCGACAGCGACTGTTGGAGCAGAGTGACCTCGACCTCAACAAGGCCTCTGAACTCGCATTATCATTGGACGCACCCTACCGGGGCATGGATGCCTACTCCTCTGCACCGTGGACGCCGTGGGGAACGACAGCCTGGGACACGGTAGGACCGTCTCATAGCGCCGTGCCACCCCAGCCACATCCCAGCAACGGCCCAACTACCGCAGCAGTGTCCCAAGGCCAGAAATGCTACTTCTGTGGCCAGGCCAAACACCCCAGAGCGTGCTGCCCGGCAAAAAATGCGATCTGCTCGGGCTGCGGGAAGAAGGGACACTACACCAGCGTCTGCAGGGCCAAAGCCACCCCGAACCCCAGCAGCGCCGCGTGTGGGCCATGCGGGCCGCCATCTTGGGCCTCCCCAGCCATGTGCGAACCACCGGAACAGCAGCCATTTTGGATGCCTCCAGCCACATGGGGATCATGGACGCCGCCATCTTGGACGCCAGCCGGGACGCAGCAGGCCCCCAACACCACCTCATCTGATACCCGTAGCGACACACCGACCCCTACGCTGGCCTCCGTTACGCTGGACCAAGCGAGACCGCACCAACTGGCCCGGTCCACAATGGACATTAAGGTAAATGGTCACGAAACAACCTGCCTTTTTGACTCTGGGAGCACGGAGAGCTTCATCCACCCCGACACGGTGCGGCGTTGCTCTCTCCCAGTCCTGCCTGCGCACCAGCGGATTTCTATGGCCTCCGAGTCCCAGTCGGCGGACATTGGCGGCTACTGCGTGGTGACACTCTTAGTAGACGGGACTGTGTACGATAATTTTACATTTCTGGTCCTGCCCCACCTCTGCGCTGCCGTTCTACTGGGGTTAGATTTTCAGTGCCACCTTAAAAGTGTTACGATGGCGTACGGTGGACCCCTCGCCCCACTCACAGTCCGCAGCCAGCAGCTTCCAAATTGCCCGCCGCACACCAGGTGCAACCTCTCCACACTCAGAGTCACCCCCACTGTTTGCTAACCTCACCCCCGACTGTAAGCCCATCGCCACAAAGAGCAGGCGATACAGTGCTGGGGACAGGGTTTTCATTAAAACCGAAGTGGAGCGGCTCCTGAAGGAGGGGATTATTGAGGGCAGCACCAGCCCCTGGCGAGCCCAGGTTGTGGTCATTAAGACCGGCGAGAAGCAGCGCCTGGTCATCGACTACAGCCAGACAATAAATCGCTACACCCTGCTGGATGCTTACCCACTCCCCCGCATAGCTGATATGGTCAACCAGATCGCGCAGTACCGCGTCTTCTCGACCATTGACCTGAAATCAGCGTACCACCAGCTCTCTATCCGCCCTGAGGACTGCCAGTATACTGCCTTTGAGGCAAACGGCCGCCTCTACCACTTCCTTAGGGTTCCCTTTGGCGTCACCAACGGGGTCTCCGTCTTCCAAAGGGAGATGGACCGGATGGTCAATCAAAATGCGTTGCAGGCCACTTTCCCATATCTGGACAATGTGACCATCTGCGGCCATGACTTGCAGGACCATGACGCAAACCTCGAAAAATTCCTCTGCACCGCCCAACTCCTGAACCTGACGTAAAGCAAGGAGAAGTGCATATTCCGCACAACCCGCCTCGCCATCCTTGGCTGTGTTGTGGAACACGGAGTCATCGGCCCCGACCGGATGCGTCCCCTTATGGAACTCCCACTGCCTCAAGGCCCTGAAGAGGTGCCTAGGGTTTTTCTCCTATTACGCCCAGTGGGTCCCCTACTATGCGGACAAGGCCCGTCTGCTGATCAAGTCCACCTCTTTTCCCTTGACGGCAGAGGCCCGCTTAGCCTTCCACCATATCAAGGAAGACATTGCCAAAGCCACCATGCACGCAGTGGACGAATCCATCCCCTTCCAGGTGGAAAGCGACGCGTCCGACTTTGCCCTGGCCGCTACCTTTAATCAGGCGGGGAGACCCGTGGCCTTTTCACGAACCCTCCAGGGCCCGGAGACCAGACACTCCGCTGTTGAGAAGGAGGCCCAGGCTATTGTGGAGGCTGTGCGTCATTGGAGGCACTACCTGGCCGGAAAATGATTTACCCTGCTCACTGACCAGCGTTCAGTTGCTTTTATGTTTAACAACAAGCAGAGGGGCAAAATCAAAAACGACAAGATCTTGAGGTGGAGAATCGAACTTTCCACCTACAACTACGAGATCTTGTACCGGCCCGGGAAGCTCAATGAACCCCCGGATGCTCTATCGCGTGGCACCTGCGCCAGCGCGCAGATCGATAGACTGCGGGCCTGTGGTGATTATTCCTTGTTTAGTAAAAGTATTGTGATTGGTTGTTTGTTAACTGCCTTGGGATATATGTTGTAATCTCATTGGTAGTTGATGTCACATGATGTGTGGTGGCCACCTTAAATTCAGTTCTTTTCCAGCTTTGGTTGGGACTGGATGTGGAAAGATGTGCTGCAGATTTTAAAGTTAATAAAGCCTAGTTTTGGAAGGCAAATCTATTCTTTATTTCAATTTATTAACTTTATGTTAGAATGGAGCGATATCTTCAACCAGAACGATTCAAGGCTGACCCCAATTCTGCTGGAGTGGATGATAAATGGAAACATTGGTATTGTACATTTAAAAACTTTTTGGGCGTGTTGGATCAAGAGTCTCTAAATAAGCTGAATATGCTGATCAACTACATTGCTCCGGATGTATATAAATATATTTTGGACTGTAAAACTTATGAAGTGGCTATTTCTACATTGGAAAAGATTTTTGTTAAACCAAAGAATGAGGTATTTGCACGTCACCTTCTATCTGCCCGTAGGCAGCAGGTGGGAGAATCTTTGGATACTTATTTACAAGCACTTCGGTGCCTTAGTGTTAACTGTAATTATAAGGCCGTGACGGCTGAAGAATATAAGGAAGAATCGGTACGGGATGCTTTTATTAATGGATTACTGTCTAGATCAATTCGTCAGCGGTTGTTAGAAAATAAGACTTTGGATCTTAAAAGTGCTTTTGAGCAAGCTTCTACATTGGATGTGGCTCAGAGAAGTTCGGATTCTTATGCTCTTTTTAATCGGCCTGCGACTATGGTTTCGGCAGTTTCGGATGAAAAGGAATTATGTGGACTTAATGGGAGTGGTTTACTAGATTCTGAAACAGTTTCTACTTCGGCGGCTGTTGCCTCTAGGATTCAGAAGTGTTACTTTTGTGGGAATATCCGGCACCCTCGTCTGAAGTGTCCTGCTCGGGAGGCTGTGTGTAGTAAATGCGGCAAGAGAGGTCATTATGCACGTGTGTGCAAAGCATCAGGTTCAATTACCTCCTCCTCTCCTGGTGTGGGAGGGCCCTCCTCTACCACCTCCTCCTCTGTGACTATTCAGCCTTTAGATAGGGTGTTTATTGCATCAATTTCTGCTGCATTTGCTCATGGCCTAAACAAAGCTATAGTTACGACTCAAGTTAATGGGTTGGAAGTGAAGGCCCTTATAGATACGGGCAGTACTGAGAGTTTTATAAGTCTTCAGTTTGCGAAGGAGAAGCATTTGAAAATTTCGCCTGTTACGTATCAGGTGTGTATGGCTCAGACGACCCTTACTTCACAAATAGCTGGTTGTTGCTTTGTGAAAATGATTCTTCTAGGTAATACGTATACTGATATACGCCTATCTGTTTTGCCTAATGTCTGTGCGGATATTTTGATTGGACATGATGTGCTTCAGTTACACGAGTCTCTTAGTCTTTCATTTGGAGGGACTAAGCCACCTTTATCTATTTGTGGATTAACCTCTTTATCCATTTCTCCATTATCGCTTTTTTCCAATTTGATGCCGGATTGTAAGCCAATTGCTACCAAGTCAAGAAGGTATAGCAGTCAGGATAGAGAATTTATTAATTCTGAAGTTCAACGTCTCTTATTGGGAGGAATCATTGAACCTAGTTGTTCACCTTGGCGAGCACAGGTAGTTGTCACGACTAACGAGAGACACAAGAAACGAATGGTGATAGACTATTCCCAAACTATTAATAGGTATACTCAATTAGATGCGTACCCTTTGCCTAAGATTGATGAGCTTATCAATAAAGTATCTCAGTATAAGGTTTTTAGCACTATTGACCTAAAGAGTGCTTATCATCAGATTCCTATTGTTAAGAAGGATCAACCATATACGGCCTTTGAGGCTGGTGGAAAGCTGTATCAGTTTTGCCGAATACCATTTGGTGTTACTAATGGTGTTGCTTGTTTTCAACGGGCAATGGATGCTTTTATAAGTGATAACTCCCTCTCTGACACCTTTTCATACTTAGATGACATCACAGTGTGTGGCAAATCAAGGGTGGAGCATGATTCTAATTTAAAAAATTCCTTCAAGCTGCGGAAAAAGTTGGTTTAACTTTTAATAAAGAGAAATGTATCTTTTCGACTACTGAGGTAAATCTATTGGGGTATATTATTTTGGGAAACAAGATTAAACCAGATCCAGAACATCTGCGACCATTGATTGATTTACCTTGTCCTACTAATTCTAAGGCTTTGCAACGAGTTGTTGGACTGTTTTCTTATTATTCTAATTGGATTGCAAATTTTTCACGGAAGATCTGGCCTCTTATTCGGGTTACGACATATCCTCTAACATGGGAGGCCAGGACATGTTTTGAGAATTTTAAAAAGGATATTTTAGGAGCAGTTGTGCATTCTATTGATGAGCAGGTTCCTTTTGAGATCGAGACGGATGCTTCTGATTTTGCAATTGGGGCTACTCTGAACCAAAATGGAAGACCTGTGGCCTTTTTCTCACGTACTTTGAACAATAGTGAAAAAAGACATTCTTCAATAGAGAAAGAGGCATACGCAATAGTAGAAGCATTGCGTAAATGGAGACATTATTTATCGGGGAGACATTTCACGTTGGTAACTGATCAAAAATCTGTGTCCTTTATGTTTGATGTTAAACATTTTGGAAAGATCAAAAATGATAAAATAATGAGATGGAGGATTGAGTTGGCATGTTACCATTTTGACATAGTTTATCGTCCAGGGAAGGATAATGTTGCTGCTGATGCACTGTCAAGGGCTTATTGTTCTGTGATTCACGGAGATACGCTTATTAATCTTCATAATGCCTTATGTCATCCTGGGGTTACGAGGATGATACACTTCGTACGCAGTAAGAATTTGCCCTTTTCAGTTGAAGACGTCAAGCGGATGACTTCATCATGTTCTATCTGCGCTCGGTGTAAACCGAATTTCTTTAAGCCTCAACGAGCTCATCTTATAAAGGCTACTTCTCCTTTTGAACGTTTGAGCGTCGATTTTAAGGGGCCTCTTCCTTCAACTACTCAAAACCGATATATTTTTACTGTTGTGGATGAGTTTTCAAGGTTCCCTTTTGCTTTTCCTTGTGCAGATGTATCCGCTGCTACAGTTATCAAATGTCTGACTCAACTTTTTGTCATCTTTGGGATGCCTGCGTATATCCATTCGGATCAGGGAAGTTCTTTTATGTCTTCCCAGTTGAAGGAATACCTTCAGAGTCGGGGAATTTCTACTAGTAGAACTACCCCGTATAATCCCCAGGGTAATGGACAGTGCGAACGATACAATGGGGTGATCTGGAAGGCAGTTATGTTGGCTTTGACATCCCGGAACCTTAAGAATACACAGTGGGAAATGGTACTGCCTGATGCCCTGCATTCCATTAGATCATTGCTTTCAACGGCTACTAATGTGACCCCCCATGAAAGGCTCTTTAACTATCCGCGGAGATCTACTACGGGATATTCGGTACCTTCATGGCTTACTATGCAGGGACCTGTGCTGCTTCGATGCCATGTTAGATTGTCAAAATATGATCCTTTAGTGGAGGAGGTGGAGCTGTTGGAGGCAAATTCCCAATATGCTCATATTCGATTCCAAGATGGGAAAGAAAGTACTGTTTCAATTAAAGACTTGGCTCCTTGTGGTGGCCAGCCCTCTTCTGAGGATATTAACAATAGTCATGATTTAGATAATGTGGATGCTGTTACAGATACTACGAATGTCTCCAATCCGATTGCAGATAATTATACTTCTATTAGTCAGCCCTTGATGGATGTTTATGACCGTCCCAGTTTACCTTCTGATGGGATTTCTAATCCGGAAACCGTTGAAAATCGGGATATGGATAGCCTTCCTGCTGAAGATACTTCTGTGCCTTCTGGTGTGGGAGGGCAAGGAATTTCACCAAGGTTAAGAAGGTCGACACGAACAAGATATCCGGTCAACCGATTGAAAATGGACTTTTAAATTGATAGTAATGTTTTAAAATTGTTGTAATATATTATATTGTTTTAGTTGAGAGATACTTAATACTTATGTGCAATGTTATTATTTGTTGTTGTTCATTTAGTATTGTGTCATGTAAACAGTTTTACTCTTGTGCATAGTTTTAGTTGTAAATAATTAATTATAAATTGTAAAGGTTATTTAGGTTGGAGTATATTTTAAAAGGAGGGGTGAATGTGGTGATTATTGCTTGTTTAGTAAAAGTATTATGATTGGTTGTTTGTTAACTGCCTTGGGATATATGTTGTAATCTCATTGGTAGTTGATGTCACATGATGTGTGGTGGCCACCTTAAATTCAGTTCTTTTCCAGCTTTGGTTGGGACTGGATGTGGAAAGATGTGCTGCAGATTTTAAAGTTAATAAAGCCTAGTTTTGGAAGGCAAATCTATTCTTTATTTCAGGGCCCTCCACAATGACCTCTGCCACCCGGGGGTCACCAGGTTCTTCCACTTCATCAAGGCCCGCAACCTGCCTTACTCCATTGAGGAGGTCAGGACCATGACCAGGAAATGCCAAGTCTGCGCTGAGTGCAAACCGCACTTTTATAGACCAGACAGGGCTCACCTGATAAAAGCCACTCGCCCCTTCGAGCGCCTGAGCGTTGATTTTAAAGGGCCTCTGCCCTCCGCCGACCGCAATGTGTACTTCCTCAACATTATTGATGAGTACTCCCGTTTCCCGTTCGCCATCCCCTGCCAGGACATGACCAGTGCCACGGTCATTAAATGTCTGAACGACCTCTTCACCCTGTTCGGTTTCCCCAGCTATATCCATAGCGACCGGGGCTCATCGTTTATGAGCGACGAACTCCATCAGTACCTGCTCGCTAGGGGTATTGCCACAAGCAGGACCACCAGTTACAACCCCCGGGGGAACGGACAGGTGGAAAGAGAGAATGCGACAGTTTGGAAGGCCGCCCTGCTAGCCTTAAAGTCTAGGGGCCTTCCGACCTCCCGCTGGCAGGATGTGCTCCCCGATGCGCTCCACTCTATTCGGTCACTGCTCTGCACTGCCACTAACGCCACCTCTCATGAGAAAATGTTTGTCTTCCCAAGGAAGTCCACATCGGGGACATCGCTACCGCCATGGCTGACGTCCCCAGGGCCGGTCCTACTGAGAAGACACGTGAGGACCCATAAAACGGACCCCCTGGTCGAGAGGGTCGACCTCCTCCATGCCAACCCCCAGTATGCTTACATTGCGTACCCGGACGGGCGGTAGGACACAGTCTCCATACGAGACCTCGCACCCTCGGGGGCCCCAGTAACCCACTACCCACTACCACCTCCCCCCCACGATCCAATATCCAACCCCAGCAGACAGACGGCACGCCTGGGCCCCGCGACCCGCTCGACACCCACGAGGACTACACACCAGTGTCCCAGCCTACGCGGGACTCGACGCCGGAAGCTTCACTACCCTTGCCGTCGCCACGTCGATCACAGCGGCAGACAAGACCTCCGGAGAGACTCCAATACACAAACTTTTAATACACTTCACCCCGCCGGACTCATTTTTAAACAAGGGGTGAATGTGGTAAACCACTGTTATACCTGCCTGTGTGTGTGTTTGTATTCCACTGTGTACATGTCTGTACATGCCTCGGCTGACTCCTCCCACGAGTCCAGGTATAAAGGTGACTGCTCCACAGTCCCTCTGTATTCTGGACTGGTCGACCACTCGAGGCACACCTTCATTCTCTTGTTAATAAAAGCCTGTTAGTTACTCGCTTAACCTCAGTCTTTTGAGTAATTGATAGCGCATCAACCCCAAAATTGCAGACTAAAACCAGGCTTTCAAACAGGCGTATATTAGTAGCACAACACCCACTTAGCGCCTGTTTTCATCCTTTCACCAAAATAAACCCCTGAGTTCCCCTGAGATAATCAAGAGGATCAACGAGGGAATGTTGAGCCTGACAGGGTGAAGGAGTTGAATTCACACAAATAGAGACAACACAGGATGCTTCAGTAATATATATTAAATAAAAATAGAAAATGTAGTACCTGTACAGCTGGTCTAAAAGGTTAAAGCTTTGGGTGTGAACCTTCATCAAGAAAGGTTCTGATGAAGGATTACACCCAAATCGTTAGCCTACCTTTCTCTTTAAGATGCTTATCAACCTGCAGTGCATTCCAAATATTTTCTGTTTTTATTTCAGACTTGCAGTTTTCTTTTTACATCGACTTCAATCATTTTGTCAATACAACTGCATGTTAATTGTACTCTGTCACATTGTTGGCCACAGTAACTCCTCCAAGCGAGTTTATCTTTGAATGAGTCAACGGGCACGAGTGGTCTGCAGCCAGGGCAGGGAGGAAGGGTAGCTCAGGTGCCAGTTCCCCGGAGGGCGAGGTCGCACATGATTTCTGCTGTACAGGACTCATATGAAGACTTCGATGGGGCGGCCTACAGAAGAACGCTGATGGGTATACACAATGAAATGCTTGGTGCATTGGCAGGCCTGCCAGAACGCTTGCATGCAATATCAAGGAGCATGGAGGAGTCCAGCTCCAGCCTTGCACAGGGCTTTAGACAGAGCTTGGAGCCCATCCTTTCCAGCGTTGAAGGTCTGGGCAGATCCATTAACGCACTTGTGGACCCAACCATCATGCCATGTCTGATAGCCGAAGTCTCCGCTTCCATTGTAGCACAAGCATAAGCCACCCTGTGTCCGAGTGCTGCAATGGAAGCTCAGATTGAACTCATGCAAGCACAGACTGTTGCCATCATGGCTGAGTTTATTAGTGTTGAAAGGGGTTTGCAGGATGCCACAGCAGTCCAGCAGTCTGTACTCCTGCAGGTTACTAAGATTGCTGAGGTACTGCCCCGGGGGAATGACAATGGATCTGTGGAGACCAACCTTATGTCCTCTTGCAGAATGACAGCATTTGCCCTCCCATCACTGCCACTCCACCAGTGCCTTGCTGTTGCCTGTCAGCCAACCAGCCCAGACTGCTGCCGCCCATGCCAAGGTGGTGCATTCCGTAGCCGGGCATATTAGGCCCAGAGCTCCTCAAGGTCGTCCTGCAAGGCTATCTGCAGTCTCCCCCACTGAAAGTCAGCAGCCTTCCACCAACCATGCTGCAGACACTGAGGTAGGAGCACTAGCACAGGCAAAGGCACACGCAAATCAGTCACTAAGGGAATGCACAAGGGTGATTAGTTGAATGTTTGATGTAACATTGGATGGATATATGGATAAAGTTTGATTGGAAAGTTTGCTTTGTGGTGGCTTTTATTTCAGCATTGTGGCCAAGATGACGCTGTGATGGTCAATAACTGAGGGAAGGTAGGGTGTGGGACCATTGTTGATTGGGGAATTGGGGTTGTGTTCACTGGTACTGCAGGCGAATGAGTTGATCCTGGAGATCCTAGCCAGAAAGGGGCTGTCTGGGTTGCCTCCTTCCTTCTGCTTCTGCTTCCTCCTCTTCCTCTTTCTCCTCCTCCTCCTCCCCCTGCTCCTGAGCTGGTGGCCATATCCCTGGTGAGGAGGGCTGTGCCCTCTTGATGGCCCACGATGAATCGGGACAAATGCTCCGGTGAGTACTGTAGGGCTCCTCCAGGGCGGGCCAAGCAGCGGAAGCACTATTTAAGAATGCCAATGGTCTTCTCTATGATGTTTCATGTGGCAGTATGGTCCTCGTTGTACGCATGCTGCCCACGGGTGGTTAGGTTGCGAAGCGGAGTCATGAACCAGATGCTCAAGGGATAGTCCTTGTCGCCAGGTGCCACGCTCTGGTTTGTCTTGGTGGCTCAAAGACTGAGGGAACAGTGGACTGGTGCAGACCAAAGCATCATAACTGCTGCCAGGATACTGGGCATTCGCCATCATGATATGCTGAGCATGCTCGCACACCAACTGCACATTCAGCGAGTGGTAACCCTTGCGGTCGCAGTACAACTCAGCATTTATATGCGGCGCTTGCAAGGCCACATGCATGCAGTCGATGGAGCCATGCACCATGGGGAGGTCTGCTGTACTGGCAAAGCCGCTCCGTCTGCTTCTGTCTGGTCAGACAGAAGACAATGAAGTCCCCTCTCCTGGCATGAAGAGCTTCTGTTAGCTCTCTTTGCAACAGTGGACAGGGAACTGGGAGATGTTACAGATGTTGGAAGGATCCCGATGCAAAGAAATTCAGGGTCACAGTCACCTTCACAGCCATTGCAGCGCTGTCCTTGCCCTGGTGTGAGGCTGCAGGTCTGGTTGCAAGAGGTGGCAGAGTTCGGTGAGCGCCTCCTTTGTAAATCACAGACACCTCAGACACTGCTTCTAACTCAGGTTGAGGTAAGAGAATTGCACCTAGGTGGGTAAGGCCTCCTGCTAAGTGCCCTTCTCCTCCTCCTCCCGCTGCGAGCAGCTTGTCTGCTTCTTTACTGCCTTTGTTCCATCACCCTGTCATGCTGCAGGCCAAGGGGAATAACAACTCGAGCACCCATGACTTGGAGTAAGTGGTCTGACCAGAACACTTGAGTTCAGAAGCAAGGCCTTCTCCACTTGCAGCATCACTCCCTGTCACCTCACCAACTTTAAATAACTCTAGAATGCTCCAAACAGTTCCACAACTTACACAGAGCGAGTAGAAATCAAAAAGCAAGTTACCTGAAAGTTGTTGATAATGCCTTTAAATATCGCTAGTGGGGGCTCCTTCATGCTGCTGAATGCATGTTCAGCTATGCGAGGTTAACACAGGGTGTTAGTTCCAGCGATGATGACGAAAATGGCAGCGCTGGCGTCAAGTCGGTGTTACACGCTAATTGATGTCACGATCTGCCTCCTTACTATACTTCCAGCGCATGTTCCTAACGCCCTACTGCCCTCGCCGAGAGGGCATTCTGCGCGGCCTGCACTAGAAGTGTGCGCGCACTGCTCGGACACCGCTTTGGACCCAACCGAATTTCTAGGCCATTGTTCTTAGCTATGATATCTATACAATAGAATAGCCTTTCCACAGTTATGTCCAGACCCACACATGAAGAAAAGTCACTTGGATGAGGCATCAACATGTTCCTGCATGCAGAACTATACCCAGCAACAGTCAGAGAGATAGATTTTCATTTGGGCCCAGATTAGGTGCTGTGGAGGCAGCAGCACCCAAAACATGAGCCCAAGGATAACCAGGAATTGGTCATAGAATCATAGCATGGTTACAGCATGGAAGAAAGCCATTCGGCCCGTCGAGCCTGTGCCGACTCTCTGCAAGAGCACCTCAGCTAGTCCCACTCCCCTGCCCTTTCCCCGTAGCCTTGCAAATTTTTTCTTTTAGGTACTTATCCAACTTCCTTTTGAAAGCTGTGATTGAGTCTGCCTCCACCACCCTTTCAGGCAGTGTATTCCAGATCCTAACCACTCGCTGTGTAAAAAAGTTTTTTCTTATGTTGCCTTTGGTTCTTTTGCAGTTTAGGATTCAACAAAGGAGGACAAAGGGATTAATTAAGAAAGGGAAAATAGAATATGAGAGTAAGCTTGCTGGGAACATAAAAACTGACTGTAAAAGCTTTTATAGATATGTGAAGAGAAAAAGATTGGTGAAGTCAAGCGTAGGTCCCTTGCAGTCAGAATCGGGGGAATTTATAATGGGGAACAAAGAAATGGCAGACCAACTAAATACATATTTTGGTTCTGTCTTCACAAAGGAGGACACAAATAACCTCCCAGAGATGCCGGGGAACATAGGGTCTGATGAAAGGGTGGAACTGAAAGAAATCAGTATTTGTAGGGAAATGGTGTTAGGAAAATTGATGGGACTGAAGGCCGATAAATCCCCAGGGCCTGATAATCTACATCCCAGGGTACTTAAGGAAGTGGCCCTAGAAATAGTAGATGCATTGCTGGTCATCTTCCAGAACTCGATAGACTCTGGAACAGTACCCATGGATTGGCGGGTAGCTAATGTTACCCCACTATTCAAAAAAGGTGGTAGAGAAAAGGCGGGGAATTATAGACCGGTAAGCTTGACATCGGTAGTGGGGAAAATGCTAGAGTCCATTATAAAAGATGTAATAGCAGAGCACTTGGAAAGCAGTGACTGGATCGGACAAAGTCAACATGGATTTACAAAAGGTAAATCATGCTTGACTAATCTACTGGAATTTTTTGAGGATGTAACTGGTAAAATAGATAAGGGAGAACCAGTGGATGTGGTGTATTTGGACTTTCAGAAGGCTTTCAATAAGGTCCCGCATAAGAGATTAGCGTGCAAAATTAAGGCACATGGGATTGGGGGCAAGGTATTGACTTGGATAGAGAACTGGTTGGCGGACAGAAAGCAAAGAGTTGGAATAAACGGGTCATTTTCCGAGTGGCAGGCAGTGACTAGTGGGGCACTGCAAGGATCGGTCCCAGGACCCCAGCTGTTCACAATATATATTAATGATCTGGACGAGGGAATTGGATGTAATATCTCCAAATTTGCAGACGACACAAAGCTGGGTGGGAGGGTATGCTGTGAGGAGGATGTTGTGAAACTCCAGTACGATTTGGACAGGTTGGGTGATTGGGCAGAAACATGGCAAATGCACTATAATGTGGATAAATGTGAGGTTATCCACTTTGGTGACAAAAACAGGAAGGCAGATTATTATTTGAATGGCAATAGATTGGGAGAAGGGGAAGTGCAACGAGACCTGGGTGTTCTTGTGCACCAGTCGCTGAAGGTAAGCATGCAGGTGCAGCAGGCGGTTAAGAAGGCAAATGGTGTGTTGGCCTTCGTAGCAAGAGGGTTCGAGTACAAGAACAAGGGTGTCTTACTGCAGTTGTACAGGGCCTTGGTGAGACCACACCTTGAGTATTGTGTGCAGTTTTGGTCGCCTTACCTGAGGAAGGAGTGCAGCGAAGATTCACCAGGCTGATACCTTGGATGGCAGGAATGACGTATGAGGAGAGATTGTGTCGATTGGGCTTATACTCACTGGAGTTTAGAAGATTGAGAGGGGATCTCATCGAAACCTATAAAATTCTGTCAGGCCTGGACAGACTAGATGCAGGAAGGATGTTTCTGATGGCCGGGGAGTCCAGAACCAGGGGTCATAGTCTAAGGCTAAGGGGTAAGCCATTTAGGACTGAAATGAGGAGGAATTTCTTCACCCAGAGAGTGGTGATCCTGTCGAATTCTCTGCCACAGAGGGCGGTGGAGGCCAGTTCATTAAGTATATTCAAGAAAGAGTTGGATATATTTCTTAAGGCTAAAGGGATCAAGGGATATGGGGAGAAGGCAGGGACAGGGTACTGAGTTTGGATGATCAGCCATGATCTCATTGAATGGCGGAGCAGGCTCGAAGGGCCGAATGGCCTACTCCTGCTCCTATCTTCTATGTTTCTATGTTTGCCAATTACCTTAAATCTGTGTCCTCTGGTTCTCGACCCCTCTGCCAATGGGAACAGTTTCTCTCGCTCTACTCTGACTAGACCACTCATGAACTCATGATTTTGAACACTTCTATCAAATCTCTTCTCAATCTTCTCTGCTCTAAGGAGAACAACCCCAGCTTCTCCAGTCTATCCATGTAACTCAAGTCCCTCATCCCTGGAATAATTCTCGTAAATCTTTTCTGCACCCTCTCTAAGGCCTTCACATCCTTCCCAAAGTACAGTGCCCAGAATTGGACACACTATTCCAGTTGAGGCCGAAGCAGTGCTTTATACAGGTTCATCATAATTTCCACGCTTTTGTACTCTATACCTCTATTCATGAAGCCCAGGATCTCGTAAGCTTTTTTAACCGCTTTCTCAACCTGCCCTGCTACCTTCAACGATTTGTGCACATATACCCCCAGGTCTCTCTGCTCATGCACCCTCTTTTGGATTTTACCCTTTAGTTTATATTTCTTCTCATTCTTTCTACCAAAATCACTTCACACTTTTCTGCTTTAAATTTCATCTGCCACGTGTCTGCCCATTTCACCAGCCTCTCTATGTCCTCTTGAAGTCTATCACTATCTTCCTCACTGTTCACTATACTTCCAAGTTTTGTGTCATCTGCAAATTTTTAAATTGTGCCCTGTACACCCACATGCAAGTCATTAATATATATCAAGTAAAGCAGTGGTCCTAGAACTGACCCCTGGGGAACACCACTGTATACCTTCCTCCAGTCCGAAAAACAACCATTCGCCACTATTCTCTGTTTCCTGTCACTTAGCCAAATTCGTATCCATGCTGCCACTGTTCCTTTTATTCCATGGGCTTCAACTTTGCCGGCAAGTCTATTACGTGGCACTTTGTCAAACGCCTTTTGGAAATCCACATACACCACGTCAACCGCATTGCCCTCGTCAACCCTCTCTGTTACCACATCAAAGAACTCGATCAAGTTGGTTAAACACGATGTGCCTTTAACAAATCCGTGTTGGCTTTCCTTAATCAATCTACACTTGTCCAAGTGACTGTTAATTTTGTCCCTGAATATTGTTTCGAAAGGCTTCCCCACTACCGAGGTTAAACTGGCTGGTCTAAAGTGGCTGGGCTTACCTTTACAACCTTTTTTGTATAACCTTTTTTGAACAAGGGTGTAACATTTACAATTCTCCAGTCCTCTGGCACCACCCCCGTTTCTAAGGAGGATTGGAAGATTATGGCCAGTACCTCCGCGATTTGTTCCTCCAGTTCCCTCAGCGTCCTAGGATGCATCCCACCTGGTCCTGGTGACTTATCTACTGTAAGTACGGCCAGCCTTTCTAGTACCTTGTCTTTATCAATTCTTATCCCATCAAGTATCTCCTCTATCTCCTGCTTCACTATGTCTATGGCAGTATCTTCTTTCTTGATGAAGACAGATGCAAAGTACTCATTTAGTACCTTAGCCATACCCTCTGCCTCCATGCTTAGGTCTCCTTTTTGATCCTTAATCAGCCCCACCCCTCCTCTTACAACCTGTTTACTATTTATATGCCTATAGAAGACTTTTGGAGGACCTTTTATGTAAGCTGCCATTCTATTCTCATACCCTCTCTTTGGCCCTCTCATTTTCTTTTTCACCTCCTCTGAACTTTCTATTTTTAGCCTGATTCTCAGATGTATTCTTGACTTGACATCTGTTATTCGCGCTCCTTTTCTGCTTCATCTTACTCTCTATCTCTTTCATCATCCAGGGTGCTCTGACTTTAGTTGCCCTACCTTTCCCCCTACTGGGAACATACCTCGACTGTACCCAAACTATTTCCTCTTTATAGGCAGCCCATTGTTCCACTACAATTTTGCCTGCCAATCTTTGATTCCAATTTACCTGGGCCAGATCCGTTCTCATTCCACTGAAATTGGCCTTCCTCCATAGCTAATCTAAATCTTATGATCACTGTTCCCTAAATGTTCATCTACTGACACTTGCTCCACTTGACCTACCTCATTCCCCAGAACCAGATCCTGCAATGTCTCCTTCCTCGTACTGATCACGAAAGTTCTCCTGAACACACTTCAGAAATTCTTCCCCCTCCCTGCTGTTTACACTATTACTATCCCAGTCTATATTAGGATAGGTAAAGTCCCTCATTATCACTATATAGTTCTTGCATCTCTCTGTAATTTCTCTGCAAATTTGCTCCTCCTTATTCTTCTCACTAGTTGGTGGCCTATAGAATACACTTGGTAGTGTAATGGCATTTCTATCATTTCTTAACTCTAGCCATATAGATTCTGTCCTTGACCCCTCCAGGACATCCTCTCTCTCCAGCACATTCTCCTTAACCAATACTGCCACCCCACCTCCTTTCTTTCCTTCCCTATCTTTCCTGGACACCCTATATCCAGGAATATTTAATACCCAATCCTTGCCCTTTTTTGAGCCAGTTCTCCATCATTACCACGACATTGTATTCCCTTGTGGCTGTTTGCGCCTGCAGCTCACCAACCTTGTTTACTATGCTTCATGCATTCACATACATACACTGTAAACCTATCTTAGACCATCCTGTGTTCTCTATTAATCTGACGCCACCTAATACCTTACTATTTCTTACTTTAGTGCTATCCTTCCCTCCCAGTCCTTTGTGCCTTTTGTTTCTCCTTTCTAATGCTGCATCCTGGTGCCCATCCCTCTGCCAACATAGTTTAAACCCTCCCCAACAGCACCAGCAAACCTCCCCGTGAGGATATTGATACCAGCTCTGTTGAGGTGCAACCCATCCGGCCTGAACAAGTCCCACCTCCCCCAGGACCAGCCCCAATGCCCCAGGAATCTGAAGCCCACCCTCCTGCACCATCTCTCCAGCCACCCACTCATCTGCTCTATCCTCCTATTTCTATAATCACTCATGCATGGCACCGGGAGTAATCCAGAGATTACTACCTTTGAGGTCTTGCTTTTTAATCTCTTTCCTAGCTCACTAAAATCTGCCTGCAGGACCTGCACGAGAAAAATCAATATCAGGCCGCCTGCCACACTGACAGCGGCCGTCATGAAAGTTGCAGATGGGAAGTTGGAGCGGGCTATGGCAGGGGGCGATCACAAGGACTGTGGAGTTGGGTGGAGCACTCCTGCTGCTCCTGGCTCCAAGAAAAGGTTTTTTTTTAATGAAAATTAACTTGCCTTTAGTTGGGCCACAGGGGCTGCTGTAGCATGCCATTCAATGCATTTCAATGGCGAGCCAGACAGCGCGATGCCATTTTCGCAAAGCAAATGGCAGAGTGGCGCATCTCAGACAGAAACTTTTGGATTTCCATGTTTAACCATTCATCTGCCCTCGCCTGAATTTGCTATAGCATTTGTGCATAAATAATTGCGAGTGCTATTGGCCTTGCTGTTATTTTGACAGCAAATTATGATCCAACATTGAAAGGCAAACTTCAGATTTCTCCTTCTACTGAAACTTCCTTGTGATTTAATCAACATGACAAAGGAAAATTGCAATTTAAAAGGGTGATTTATTTATTTATCTGCTTTTGTTGGAGGTAGTTGAAAGACAGATACGGTCATCAAATCAAAACACTGTGCATTTGTACTGAGTGGAAAATAAAAACCTGCTTTAGTTCCTAGGGAACTATTTCTTTGTCTTCCATACATATGCTTTCTTCAAAGTGAGGAAGGTGCCAGATCAGAGCCATCACCTGAATCTGACATCTAATTAAGAGGATAATTTCAGCAACTATACAGTACTCTGAATTGGCTTCTCCTTACCATCTCTGATAAAGGTAGGTGTATCACTGCAACCAGCTTGTGCTTTAACCCTTAAGAGTGGATTTTAACTCCCGGGAGTGGACGGCAATCCCGCATGGGAGCGTGAGTCAGAGGCCTGGCAGAATTTAACTGTCGGGCCTGATTTGAAACCCACTGGTCAGCTGCTCGGCTGTTTCTGGCAAAAAGCAGCTACTGGTATGTCCAGGGAGATGGGGCGGGGGGTGGGGGGCGGGGTGGCTCCGGGGGGTCTTGTGGCTAGGAAACTGGGGTAACAGTTGCCTGGACTTTCCTTGTGTGGCCCGGAAGATCATTCCTGCTCCTTACTCAGTACAATTTAAAATAACTGAGTGAAAAGCAAACTTGGAGCAATTGGTCAGAGCCAGCAGTTTTTTAAATCATAGAATTGTGGCAGAACCACTGAATGACTCTGGCTAACTGTATATACAGGAAACTTTGGTTTATCCGGAGGTTGTATGGCCGGAAACTTTGCTCTAACGGCAGAAATCAGCAGCCGTTTTAGTTCGTTTTTTTTTCTTCTCCTAGCATTCTGTTAACAGGCAGGCTCTGGAAAGCGTCTTTGGAGCTTTGCAACAGCTTCAGAGACGCTTCAAGGTACGGGCCGAGTGTTTATGAGCTGTTGCTGAGCAACAGTGTTTGTTGTCAAATACGGAGATTTTCATCTCCGTATGCTTCAACGTTGACTTTGCATGTCCGGCACTTTTGATAGATTGGCAACACGCCGGTCCCGTCGGTGCCGGATATCAGAACTTTTCCTGTAATTCTCTTTAACGATGTTCTAACACCAGCCTAAACCTGTACCATTGTGTTAGGCATTACTGTGTTTTGTATATAGAGTATGCATGTACGGGGCGTGGCCCCTTTAAGAGCGTGGGTAAACGCGATGACGTCATGTCGCAAACCACGGGGCTGCCCAGGCAGTCTCCGTGGCATCTCCGTTGAGTAAA
Organism: Somniosus microcephalus; assembly: GCF_052327205.1. Classification (NCBI taxonomy): domain Eukaryota; kingdom Metazoa; phylum Chordata; class Chondrichthyes; order Squaliformes; family Somniosidae; genus Somniosus; species Somniosus microcephalus. The sequence goes on along the minus strand of NC_140993.1, from coordinate 161,802,749 downwards.
GACCTGTTTAATTGTTCTCTTGCATCGATCTCCGTTATTCGTAGGAATTCGTTAATTCCTACATTGGTGACCCCGTTTTTGTGAACATTTTCACAAAAGAAGAGCACAGCATGGAAGCAAACACCGTTTCGCTAAAGCTACCGCAGTTCTGGGAGCAGCAAGCGCCCTCGTGGTTTATTCAGGTCGAGGCCCAGTTCGCCCTGAGGAACATCGATGCGGATCAGACCAAGTACCTTTATGTGGTCTCCGCACTCGACAGCTCTACCGCCTCTCGGATCGTCAGCCTCCTCGAAAACCCCCCAACGGAGCGCAAGTATGAAACCCTCAAAGCGCGGTTACTGCAGGTTTTCGGGCTCACAAAATCGGAGCGCGCCCGTCGATTACTCGCTATGCCTGGGCTCGGGGACTCCAAGCCTTCAGAGTTGATGCTCACACTCCTGGGCTCAGAACGGGAATGTTTCCTATTCCGCGAGATTTTCCTCAGCCAACTGCCTGAACAGGTACAAGCTGCCCTGGCCAGTTCTGAAATTGAAGACTGCGCAACACTCGCTGCGGAGGCTGACAAAATTTTTGCTGTAACTCGGCAGTACTGCGCCGCCACGAGGCACCCATCCCTCGCAGACGCCGCCCCAGCTCGTCAGCCTGCTGGGCTGTGTTTCTACCACGCGCAGTTCGGCGCGAAGGCGAAGCGTTGCCGCATTCCCTGCAGTTTTCCCCAACAAAACAAACCACAATGGACACTGCGACCACCGAGGAACGGGTCTAACGGGCACCCCGCGGCCGCGATGGCGATTGGCAACGCGGGAAAATTGCTGTTCATCACTGATACTCTCTCCGGTCATCGTTTTCTGTGCGACACCGGAGCGCAGTGCAGCATTTTACCCACGTCCGCCCTCGATGTGCAGATGGGGAATCACGGCCCCGCCCTTGAAGTGGCCAATGGCGGAACAATTCGGACCTTCGGCAGACGGCGAGTGGAGGTGTGCCTCGGGGGGCAACGTTTTCACTGGGAGTTTGTTATGGCCAAAGTTTCCCAGCCCCTCCTCAGTGCGGATTTCCTGTGCGCCAACAGCCTCCTAGTTGACGTTAGGAACCGGCGGCTGATCAACGCATCAACTTTTAATTCTCTTCCGTGTTACCGCAGTAACACTACGTCGCGCACCGTCTCCTGTGCGTTCCCGACTCCTGATGAGTTCGCTCGCCTGCTCGGCGAATTCCCCGACCTGACAAGACCCACGTTCTCCTCCACAGCCACGAAACATGGTGTGGAACACCACATCACCACCAATGGCCCCCCGGTCTACGCGCGGGCCCGGCGCCTGGAACCTGGCAAGCTGGCAGTCGCAAAGGCGGAGTTCGCAACCATGGAACGGTTAGGGATTATTCGCCGGTCAAATAGTCCCTGGTCTTCACCCCTCCATATCGTCCCGAAGCATGGCGGCCATGCGGCGACTATCGACGCCTAAACGACACCACCACTCCTGATCGGTACCCGATCCCCCACATTCAGGATTTCTCTGCCCATTTGGCAGGGAACACCGTGTTCTCAAAAGTCGACCTCGTCCGGGGCTACCACCAGGTCCCAGTTCATCCACAAGATGTCCAGAAGACCGCAGTCATCACCCCATTCGGCCTCTTCGAGTTTTTATGAATGCCGTTTGGGTTAAAGAATGCCGCCCAGGCTTTCCAACACCTGATGGACTCCGTGCTGCAGGACCTCAAGTTCCTCTTCGTCTACCTAGACGATATTCTAATTGCCAGTCCTACTAAGGAAGAACATTCCTATCACCTACGCACCCTTTTTCGACGCCTCAGCCAGCACGGCCTGATTATCAACCCGGCCAAGTGTCAGTTTGGCCTGCACCAAATTGACTTCCTGGGGCATCGCATCACCTCAGAGGGAGCGGTTCCTTTACTTTCGAAAGTAGAGGCAGTGACATCCTTTCCACGCCCGCAGAACGTAAAGGCCCTGCAGGAATTCCTAGGCATGGTAAACTTTTACCATCATTTCGTGCCTAAGGCGGCACTACTCATGCAGCCCCTGTACGAGACCCTCAAGGGCAAGACTGGCAAGAACCCGGTAGACTGGACGGATGACATGGCCCGAGCGTTCGCCGACACCAAAAGCGCCTTAGCCAACGCGACTATGCTGGCACACCCGCTGCCAGGAGCCACCATCGCCCTCACCACCGACGCGTCGGACTACGCAGTCGGTGCCGTGCAACAGTAGTGGGTGAACGGGACGTGGCAGCCGTTGGCATTCTTCAGCCGTCAACTACGGCAGAACGAGAGAGCATACAGCACGTTCGGCTGGGAGTTGCTCGCCCTTTTTCTGGCCATCCGCCATTTTTGGTTCCTACTGGAAGGACGTCCTTTCACCATCTTTGTGGACCATAAGCCGCTAACCTTTGCAATGGCCAAGACCGCCGAACCGTGGTCAGCCCGACAGCAGCATCAACTGACCTACATATCCGAATTCAACCTGGTGGCAGACTGCCTCTCCCGCGCGATCGTCAATACGGTTCATTTGGGCATCGACTACGCCCTCATGGCAGCGGACCAAGCCTCAGACCCGGAAGTCCAAGCTTACAGAACGGCCATCACTGGCCTCCAGTTGGCCGATGTCAAGTTCCATTCGGCAGGTACCATGCTGTTGTGTGACGTCTCCGTACAGGATCCTCGCCCTGTCGTGCCGGTTGTCTGGCACCACAAAGTGTTCGACGCCATACATGGGTCGTCACACCCAGGAATGAAGGCCTCTCAGAAACTGATGTCAGCGAAATTTGTATGGCATGGCATGCATAAAGATGTCCGCGACTGGGCCAACACCTGCGTGGTCTGCCAAAAGGCCAAGGTACAGCGCCACATCAAAGCTCCGTTGGCCACCTTCAGAGTTCCGGAGCGACGTTTTGACCATGTCAACGTGGACCTGGTAGGACCACTCCCACCCTCCCATGGTTTTTCACACATCCTGACCATGGTTGACCGCACCACCAGATGGCCGGAGGCGGTCCCCCTGTCATCCACTACTTCGGCGGACGTGGCCAGGGCGTTCATTTCCTCCTGGATCGCCCGTTTTGGAGTGCCCGCAGATATTTCGTCAGACCGGGGACCGCAGTTTTCCTCCGAACTCTGGAATGCAGTGGCCCAAGGACTCAGTGTCAAATTGCACTGCACCACAGCCTACCACCCACAGGTGAATGGCCTCTGTGAAGGCTTCCACCGGTCAATGAAAGCTGCAACTGAGGGCCAGCCTCCAGGACGCTGGATGGGCAGACAAGCTACCGTGGGTCCTGATGGGCCTTCGCACGGCCCCCAAAGAAGACCTTCACTCTTCATCAGCGGAGCTTGTGCATGGTCAGCCGCTGCGAGTCCCGGGGGACTTCCTACCAACATCGACGGAGCCATGGTCTGCGTCTGCCCAGCTTGCTAGTCACCAAGAGGCGGCCAGATGTTTCGCACTGGTGCCCACTTCGCACCACGGGCTGCAGAGGTCACACGTTCCCACGGAGCTTCACAAAGCTGAATACATTTTTATTCGCCATGGCGCACATAGGGATCCGCTCAAGGCCCCATATACCGGTCCTTTCCGCGTGTTGGAAGCAGGGGACAAAACCTTCACGGTAGAGGTCGGTGGTAAACCGGACCACATTTCGGTTGACCACTTAAAGCCAGCACATTTAGACCTCGACCGCCCCGTCGAGACAGCACAACCGCCGAGACGGGGTCGGCCACCCATCGTCGTTACGGCAGACGAAGTGCGACCGCCCGCCAGACTGCCAGCCGACCAGCAGCCTCTGCCTCGAGAGTACAGGAGTCGTTCTGACAGGCTCGTCAGACCCCCTCACCGTTTGACTTTGTCCGTTGAAGCGAATTCTGGGGGGGCGCATGTGGCAGAACCACTGAATGACTCTGGCTAACTGTATATCATTATCTTTAACGATGTTCTAACACCAGCCTAAACCTGTACCATTGTGTTAGGCATTACTGTGTTTTGTATATAAAGTTTGCATGTACTGGGCGTGGCCCCTTTAAGAGCGCGGGAAAACACGGGTAAACGCGATGATGTCACGTTGCAAACCACGGGGCTGCCCAGGCAGTCCTCGTGGCATCTCCATTGAGTAAAGACCTGTTTAATTGTTCTCTTGCGTCAATCTCCGTTATTCGTAGGAATTCGTTAATTCTTACATAATAATAAAATGGTTACAGCACAGAAGGAGGCCATTCGGCCTGTTGAGCCCGTGCCGAGCCTTTTACAAGCCTTTTAGAACTTTCTCAACAACAGAGCCCTTCTATTCCTATGTGATAAGCTTCCTGTGCTTAGAGCAGCCCCTGTTGCCAAGAGCCTACTAAATTTCATAGTCTAAATGGTCATCAAAGCAATAGAATTAATCAATGTCATAAATTATTTTCTTTAAGAATCAAGTCTGACAAGTGCTGTTTGATCGTTACAGGCCAACATTTAATGTATTGCTCTTATGCCAAATGGCCAACTACATTGATAGCTGACATCTTAATTTTAGCAATTTAATTTTCAGATACATAATAAATAAAAAAAAGTTTGAGCTTTTATATAAACAAATTGCTAAACCTCAAAAATTATGCAGGAGAGATTTTTGAACTAAATATATATAACTAAAAATGACCAAGTGAAAACAAAAATCAGTTCTCTATAAGAAAAGTTTTGGGGCGCTATATTCGAAAGTCTCCGAAAACAGGCGCAGGGATTGTGATTAGGCCGCGCCAGTTGAGTCCGATACAGGCAGCATGCAAACTTCGTGCTGCCTGGTAATTTACATGATTGCAGTGTTGAGGAGCGCTAAATGTGCTGTTCACTGGATGAGCACCTCATGAGGGAGCCCAAGTTTGTGCGAGGCTAGCACCAGTTAAAGCCAGCCTGCACCTCTTAAAGGGGAGGTGCATTCTGGCTGGAGCAGGTGCTGGAAGTGGCTGGGGAAGAGAGTCTGACCTGGAAGAACAGTGAGCAACTGGGGAGAGAGCGTGCTCCAAAGTTCTCAGATGCAGCACTGGAGGCCTTGGTGGAGAAGGTGGACAGGAGGTGAGAGGTCCTCTATCCACAGGGGGCCAGGAGGCCCTCCAGACAAACTCTGCCAAGACAGTGGGAGCAAGTAACTGGCAGTCAAAGCCAGAGGTCAAGCCCCGAGGATCTGGATGCAGTACTGCAAAAAGTTCAATGACCTCGCATGAGTGGTCAAGGAGAGTGAATTCATCTTCAATTATCATATCCCACCAACTGCACCACTACCCTCACACACTAATCAATTCACCACACCCCCATCACACACCTATCAACAATCTCTATCAAACAGGACTCCTAGCTTCACCTCACCCTCACACACTTACCACTGCTGCAAGCCTCACACCCACATCTCACAGCTTGCACACACTGTCAGCTATTCAACTAGGAGGGGCACATCTGAGACACATCTTTCTCTCTTACAGGACAAGGTGGCACATAACTGGAGGCAGCAGGGGCTACCCATAGGGGGAGAAGCGCGCCTGCATGGAGCGACCATCGCTGAGCCCGTGGTCAGCGGTGGGCAGAAACAATCGAAGATGCCAGTATCCTCATACCTAATCCTCCTTCTCACATCCCACTTTCCCCTCATCACACAATCTCTTCTGATTTACAAGCTGCAGATGGTGTAAGCATGCACCTCTTGCTTCCCCCCCCCCTTCACCGCAATCCTACCCTTTTGCTTTTCTCCTTTCAGATACCCAAGAACTGCAACCTGGTCAGGCAGTAGTAGCAGAGGAAGAAGGCAGTGATGTTGAAGACTCAGCGCCGTCATTTGATTTCACACTCGCAGCCACCAGTTCCGATACTGACACTCTTGGTACTTTAGAGGATTAGACGCGGGATCTGCACATGGTGCGAGACCGGGCACGAGTAGCCTGCAGCCAGGACAGGAGGCAAGGGTAGCGCAGGTGCCAGCTCCCTGGAAAGCAAGGTCACACATGAATTCTGCTGCAGAGGACTCGGATGAGCACTTTGAAGTGGCAGAAGAAGGTTGATGGGTATACGCAATGAAATGCTTGATGCATTGGCAGGCCTGCCAGAAAGCCTGCGTGCAATGTCAAGGTGCATGGAGGAGTCCAGCTCCAGCCTTGCACAGGGCTTTGCGCAGAGCTTGGAGCCCATCCTTTCCAGCATGGAAGTGATGGCCAACTCCATTAGCACACTTGCGGACCCAAACTGGATGCAGGATTTGATGGCCGATGTCTCAGCTTCCATTGCAGCACAAGCAGAAGCCACCCAACATCTGGGTGCTGCAGTGGAAGCTCAGACTCCGTTTATGCAAGCTCAGCTTGCTGCCACGCAAGCACAGACTGCTGCCATTCATGGCTGGATTTAGCAGTGTTCAAAGGGGCTTGCAGAGTATCACAAAGGTCTAGTAATCTGTCCTCCCAACAGATTACTAGGATTTCTGAGGTGCCGTCCTGGGGGCTCTGTAGAGCATGAACCTGCTGTCCTCTCTCAGAATGACAGCATTCATCCTCTCACCCCTGCCACTCCGCTAGTGCCCTTGATGTTGCCTGTCAGATAGCCAGCCCGGACTGCTGCTGGCGATGCCAAGATGTTGCAGTCCGAAGCTGGGTCTTCTAGGCCCAGAGCTGCTCGAGGTCGTCCTCCAAGGCCATCTGCAGTCTCCTCCACTGAAAGTCAGCAGCCTTCCACCATCCATGCTGCAGCCACTGGGGTAGCACTGCGTAGAAACACTAGGACAAAGGCACACGGAAGACAGGCACTAAGGGAATGTACAAGGGTGATTTGTTTATGTTTGTGTGCAATATGGCATGCTTTCATTTATAAATTGGGCTTGGGGAATGTTTATTTTGTGTTGGCTTTTACCTTTGCATAGTGGTCAAGTGGACGCTGTGATGCTGTGATGGTCAGTGACAGGGGGAAGGTAAGCTGTGGGACTGTTGGTGAATGTGGAATTGGGGTTGTGTTTACTCATAGTGCAGCTGGATGAGTCAGTCACGGACAGCCTAGCCAGAAAGGAACTGTCTGGGTTGCCTCCTTCCTTCTGCCTCCTTCTCCTCCTCTTCCTCCCCCTCCTCCTGCTCCTCAGCTGATCACTGTATGGCTGGTGGCAAGGGTTGTGCCCTCATGGTGGCGAGATTTTACAGCATGCAGCAGACCACCGCGAATCTCAACACCTGCTCTGCCGAGTACTGCAGGGCTCCTCCAGAACAGTCCAGGTAGGGGAAGCGCTGCTTCAGCATGCCAATGGCATGCTCAATGATGTTTTGTTGTATGAATGCTGCCCACTTGTGTGTGGATTGCGCACCGGAGTCATGAGTCATGTTGTTAATGGATAGCCCTTGTCTCCCGGTAGCCACCCTCTGGTTTGTTGCAGTGGCTCAAATGCAGATGGGACAGCGGACTGCTGCAGAACTAAGGCATTATGACTGCTGTCAAGATATAGGGCATTGACCTTTAAGGTTCGCTGAGTATGGTCGCACACCAGCTGGACACCGAGGAAGTGGAATCCCTTTCGGTTGCGGTACATCTCAGAGTTGAGATGCAGCGCCCGCAAAGCAACGTGCATGTAGTCAATGGCACCCTGCACCATGGGGAAGTCTGCAATCTTCGTGAAGCCACGTGCTTGCTCCACCTGCTGTTCTCTGGCTAGAGAGAAGGAAATGTATTCAGCTCTCTTTGAATACAGAGACTCAATTACCTCTCTTATGCCACGGTGCATGGCAAACTGGGAGATGTTGCAAATATCTCCTGCTCCAGCCTGGAAGGAGCCCGAAGCATTAAAGTTCATGGCAACCGTGACCTTCACAGCCACTAGCAAAGTGGTCCTCGCCCAGCTCTGAGGTTACTGTTGTGGCTGCAGGAGGTGACAGATTTTAGTGAGGACATCCTTGGTGAAGTGCAGACTTCTGACACACTGTTCCTCGCTGAGGTTCAGGTAGGAGAATTGTTCCCTGCACTCCCTGGGCAGATATGGCCTCCTGCTGAGAGCCCTTCTCCCCCCTCCTCCCTCTGCCAGCAGCTTGATCTGCTCTGTATTGCCTCTGCTCATTCTCCCTGTCATGCTGTAGGCCAAGTGGACTGCATACTACTGCACCCATGTCTGGAAGTAAGTGGTCTGTGCAGAATCCTTGAAATCAGGACAAAGTCCTTCAGCACCTGCCATACCACTCCTTCTAGACTTTAGCAACTTTAAATAACTGTACAAAGCACCAAACACTTCTACAAACACAGCAACAGCCAGTAGAAATCAATCAACAACTAACCTGTAAGTAGTTGATGATCCCTTTAAATAGCGCTGGCGGGCGGGTCCTACCTGCTGCTGAAGGCATGTTCAACTGTATGTGTTTAAGATAGGGCGTTAGCTGGAGCGTTGAGCCCCAAAATGGAAACACCGGCGTCAAATGAGCGTTGCATGCTGTTTGATGTCACGATTTGCCTACCCTGCATACTTTCGGTGCACATTCCCTGCGCCCGTGCTAAGATGGTGTCCAGCGCAGCCAGTACCACAAGTGTGCGTGCGCGCCACGGACATCATTTTGGACCCGAATCAGCACCCGTAACACCCAAACAACGGGCGCTACAGAGCCAAATTTTGCAGCCTTCTTTTCTAACCAGCTGGGTGAATCACAACATTCCTGTAGGACCTGTTATGCAGGTGGCTGGTACTGTGATAGGTTAATGTTGGCTGTCATGTTACAATGTTTTATAAAACACATGCAATAGTCAACTGTCCGAAAGAGTCTACATTGTCTTTCCATCCCTGACCACTATAGCAATGCTTCTACTGGATCACAGAAGCTTAAAAACTGGCGTAAGTATCTGTTTGTGGTAAACCAATACATTTTGATTTATTCCATGTGCATGACATTAATTGACCCCACCCCCACTCTCCTTTGACAACAAGGATATTTTTAATTTTGTCTTTCCTTAGCCATAAAGACATTTGCTGCTCAGAACATTTTTCAACTTCTCATCCAGTTTCCTATTCGGCCTCTTATATTGGACCCATGTCCTGGCCCACTATTATATTTTTGCAAGCCCCTCTGCGAAGTTGCCTTGCCTGTCATCCATTTGCGTATCATGCTTCAACCCCCAGGACAGTCAGTGGACCACCCTGCTCTCCTGCTCTGCGCCTCCAGCTTTGACTTGGCGTCGGCACTTTCAGGTCAGTGCTCAACTTTTGGTGCAGCTGCCACAGCTGAAGTCCAGCTTCCCTACACTTCTCTCCGGACTTGCTGGCCCCCTTTATTATGGCCGCCTTGGTTAGGTGAAGCTCTCCATGCTGTGTGGTTGCTGAGCAGGTATTTGTTAGAGGAAACCCTAGTGCCTATGCTGTGGCTCTCAATACCCGCCTCCCCACTGAGGCAGTTTCCCACCTGCAATCTCCCTCTGTGAAGCAGTCTGGCTGCAACCAGGACAGTTTCCTACCCAGCCCCCTCTCCTACGAAGAGTTTTTCACCCATAAGCCCATTATGAGCATGTTATCTAGCCGCCAGCACTGCCCCCACCCCGCCAACAGTGGCCTGCCTGATCCCCACTAGCGCCCCCTCTCCATCCTTTATCCCCTGCCCCTTCTCCATCCTCCCATTCCCCTCAACTGTCCCCAAAACCACCCACTCCCGCTCCCCTCGTCTGCCTTATATTTTTTGCCTCTCCTCTCTTGCTCCATATTGCTCTCGCTTCTCCCCTTCACCCTCTCTCCTCCCACCCACCTCATCGCTCCCCTTTTACCTCCTATGCCTGCCCCTCCTCCTTCCTTCCTCTTTTGCTTTTTTCCTCTTGTCAATTATCTCTCTCCCTTCACTACCTCCTCTCTACATCCCTTCCTCTTGCCCCTCCCTCCTCTCTTCCCTTCCCTCTCCCCTTTTCTCTGCCTATCTGCATTTCTCCCTGCTTATTACTTGCCCCTTCTCTTCTCTGTGTCTCCCTTTCCTCACTGCCCTACCCTCGTCTCTTCCTCTCCACATCGCCCCTTCTCCTGCTCTCCAGCCTCCCCCGCTTCCTCTCCCCCTCCCCCACCTGTTCCCTTTCCCACCTCTTTCTCTCCTCTCTGCCTCTCTATTCCCCTCCTCACCACTCTCCCCTGCTCTGTCTCTCCTCTCCCCTCCTCTCTGGAATGACCTCTTCTGTTCCTTCCTGTCTTCTCCTTTCCCCTTCCCTACTCCTTCTCCATGTACCCCTCCCTTCCTCTCCCCTCTCCCTCTCTCCCCTCCCTCTGCAGCAGCAGCAGCCAGAATGTGCCAGGAGTGTGCCCGGGCCATGACAATTGTGGCACACCTCCAGTATGGCCAGAGGGTTCTGGAGAGGAAAATCTACCCTCTAGTATTTCCAAGCTCCCTTCAGTACACTGCAGCTTTGAACTAGACTTAAAGCCATCTGGGATGTCTATCAATCATGGCAATAAGCTGACTCAATAGGCTTCTTTTTTCATTAACACAATAATAGCATGCTGTCATGATGAACAAGAGTCCCTGCATGGTAGAAAACTTTTATGGTAGCTCCAAGTTGACCATGATTTAATTAGAACTTTTTTGCTGAGGAAGCTCTTCAGAAGCAGTATCTTAATTTATGTATTAGAATGAAGCTGTCTTATTACAGTGATTAGATTAAGTGGCCTACAATATAAGAGGTCAACAACAAACCTTTCATCATAATTATAATTAATCAATTTAATAAGTGGCACTTCATAATAAAACAAAAACACTCTGATTCCAAGTTAAATGTATCAGAACAGATAAAACTCAACAATGAAAGTAAGTGACATGCAGGAAATACAAAAATTAATTCAATTATTAAGATTTATTGTAAAACAAAACATAATGGGATTGCTTTCCCTGTGCTTTGTGCCTGGGGACTCATTTCCCAGGTACAAAATACATAAAAAAGGGATGGAGATGCTGGATGTCTGCCCCCTTTATGTTGTCCCAGGATATCTGGGGTTTCCTGTGAGGGGAAAGAAGGAGATGAGTGTCTGCAGCTACAATTGGCACAGGCTAAGGGCTGCCATGGCAATGAGACAGGAGGGGGTATTCCGAGCCCTGATGCCTCATTTTCCTGCCCCAACACCACTAACTTTCCCATTTTGAAGGTGCTCAGAAAAATGGGCTTCAGGGCCTCTTCCCAACCCCTTTCCAAATGAAGGCTCAGAGACAGGCAGGCAGCAAAGACAGCATAGTCTAAGATAGGTCCCTTTCTTTTGTTCTGGGACAGGAATTGGTGCTGTAGTCCTTCAGGTTGCTGTTTTTGTACAGTAGTCAGAAGGTTCTGATGCCGGCAGCCATTCCTGTTGCAGCAGGTCTATCAGGCTGACTTTCCTCCCCTGCCTACATGCGCAAAACCTTGTCTGACCTACGTAAGTGACCTGAAACACAGGTGGGTTCAAATTATTGCAGGCATATGTCTTCTGCCTGTCTGGCAGCCAGGCATAAAGTAGGCACATATTTACTGCATAGACAATGGCAATACCGATCTTATTTCTGAATTTTAAAAGAGTAAGCCTAGTGTGAGTATGTTCAATAAAAAGTACTTCACTGCATGTGCTACTTTAAAAACAAGAGGATATCTAGGAACGTTGAATTTAGTGATTTTCCCTCCACGTTTTCTGCTCATATCCAACCTTCTCCAATGATATGATTTACTGGAATAGCCCTCAATTGCTCTATTCACTGATGTAGAAGTTAGAGGTTCAGACCAACCTGGATGCAAATTTGGCGAAGCCGGAGCCAAGAATGCTAATATTGGTTGGATACTGCTGTGTATTCAGCAGGCACTAACTTTTCCTTAGCTTAGTGTGGAGGTAAGCTTGAGCAGTTCATCCAAACCCAACTGTTATGAATTTATATATACACACAAAAGACTCACTGGAGCACACTGAAATAAAAGTTTCTAAAATTATAGTAGCAGGGATCTAGCTTAACAGTGAACAGGAAATGTCTGAAAGAAGTAACAATGTGCAGCAGATGGACTGGTTGCAATTGCATTGAGGTGTACTAAATGAAGTTGTATGCTATACTAGAGTAGAACACACTTTAGAGTTTTAGGGGGTGAAATTCGGCTCCTTTGCGCCTGCCATTAGCGCCTCCAGGGGGCGTTAACGGGACACAAAGGGCTTATTGCCCGGGGGGGATGTGGGGGGCGATAATAGCACCTCCCGAGAAATTCGGTGAAGCACTGCTAGCCGATAGCACCGTGCCTCGCCGGTAGCGCCTTGCCCCGCCAGTAGCACCAGAGGCCGTTGCACTGCCACCGATGATGTCATCGCCAAGTGACGCGACCACTTAGCACCTTGCTGTGGCTCCTTACAGCCCTGCGGCAGAAATTCGGCTGCACCCCGCGAGACTACCACGGACGATGTCAGCGCCAGCCTTGCGGGTCGCGAACTGGGCCGACCTCCACTCGCAGGGCGGTATTTAAAGGGGAGGTGCGGCTGCGACCCGCGCCGCTACTTTCTTCTTTTGGCCGACCTCCAGGTCGGCCCTTCGTGGCGGCTCTTGGCGTGGTCCATGGCCACCATTGCACCCTGCCGCCCTGGTGGCCATCGGAAGCCCTGCAGGGCTCACAGCGTCCCTCCCCTTTAACGGAAGTGGAGGGGCAGTGAAACGTGTCAGCGCTACACGTAGCGCTCTGGCATTCGAGCGCTTTGCTCCTCCAACACCGCCCCGAGAGGAAGTGGCGTGCCCAAGATAGCGCTCCACTTCTTCTCTAGGGTGGTAAGCCGAATTTAACGGCCAGGGCAGTACTTCTGTGCCGGGAGCTAAATGTCCGGCGCTAATTTGGTTACCGCCCCCAAATGGGGCGTTACCGAATTTCGTGCCCTTACACTCTCTCCACATAGATGAACTCCCCCATCCCTGGTATCAACCAGTTAAATCTGCTCTGTATTCTCTCCAGGGTCTTGACATCCTTCCTAAAGTATGGTGCCCAGAATTGTACACAATACTCCAGCTGAGGCCTAGCCAGAGATTTGTAAAGGATTAGCATGACTTCCTTGCTTTTGTATTCAATGCATCTATTTTCAAAGCCAAGTAGCCCATACGCTTTCTTAACCATCTTCTCAACTTGCCCTGCCACCTTTGAAAGATTTGTGAATATGCAGCCCCAGGTCTCTCTGTTCTTGCACACCCCACAAAATAGATTATACTGCCTCTCCATGTTGTTTCTCCTAAAGTGCATCACTTTACACTTATCCGCATTAAATTGAATCTGCCATGTGTCTGCCCATTTTGCCAGTCTGTCTATGTCCTCCTGATGTTTGCTACTATCATGATCACTATTTAGTACTTTGCCAAGTTTTGTATCATCTGCAAACTTTGAAATTGTACTCCCTATACCCAAGTCCAGGTCATTTATATAGAGTCATAGAGTTATACAGCACAGAAAGAGGCCCTTTGGCCCATCGTGTCCGCGCCGGCCATCAAGCCCTGTCTATTCTAATTCCATTTTCCAGCACTTGGTCCGTAGCCTTGTATGCTATGGCATTTCAAGTGCTCATCTAAATGATTCTTGAATGTTGTGAGGGTTCCTGCCTCTACCACCCTTTCAGGCAGTGAGTTCCAGATTCCAACCACTCTCTGGGTGAAAAAGTTTTTCCTCAAATCCCCTCTTAACCTCCTGAAACTATGCCCCTGGTTATTGACCCCTCTACTAAGGGGAAAAGCTCCTTTCTATCTACCCTATCTATGCCCCTCATAATTTTGTACACCTCAATCAGGTCCCCCCTCAGCCTTCTCTGCTCTAAGGAAAACAACCTCAGCCTGTCCAGTCTCTCTTCATAGCTGAAGTGCTCCAGCCCAGGTAACATCCTGGTGAATCTCCTCTGCACCGTCTCCAATGCAATCACATCCCTCCTATAGTGTGGCGACCAGAACTGCACACAGTATTCCAGTGTGGCCTAACTAGCGTTTTGTACAGCTCCATCATAACCTCCCTGCTCCTATATCCAATGCTCGACGAATGAAGGCAAGTATCCCATATGCCTTTTTAACCACCTTATCTACCTGTCCTGCTGCTTTCAGGGATCTATGTACATGCACACCAAGGTCCCTCTGATCCTCTGTCCTTCCTAGGGTCCTACCATTCATTGTGTATTCCCTTGCCTTGTTAGTCCTCCCAAAATGCATCACCTCACACTTTTCTGGGTTAAATTCCATTTGCCACTGTTCTGCCCATCTAACCAACCTGTCTATATCATCCTGTAGCCTGAGGCTTCCCTCCTCGCTATTTACCACTCCACCAATTTTCATGTCATCTGCGAACTTACTGATCATATCTCCTACATTCATATCTAAATCATTAATGTATACTACAAACAGCAAGGGACCCAGCACCGATCCCTGTGGTACACCACTGGACACAGGCTTCCAGTCACCCTGTGCCTCCTGCCACTAAGCCAATTTTGGATCCAATGTGCCAAATTGCCCTGGATCCCAAGTGCTCTTACCTTCTTGACCAGTCTCCCATGTGAGACTTTGTCAAAAGCCTTACTGAAGTCCATGTAGACTACATCAACTGCACTACCCTCATCCACACACCTTGTCACCCCCTCTCAAAATTCAATCAAATTGGTTAGACATGATCTCCCCCTGACAAAGCCATGTTGACTATCCTTGATAATCCTTGTCTCTCCAAGTGGGGACTAATTCTGTCCCTCAGAATTGTTTCCAATAATTTCCCTACCACTGATGTTAGGCTCACTGGCCTGTAATTCCCTGGTTTATCCCTACTACCTTTCTTGAATAATGTTACGATGTTAGCTGTTCTCCAGTCCTCTGGCACCTCCCCTGTGGCCAGAGAGGTTCTGAAAATTTGTGTCAGAGCCCCTGCAATCTCCTCCCTTGCCTCACACAGCAGCCTGGGATACATCTTGTCAGGGCCTGGGGATTTATCCACTTTTAAGCCCGCTAAAACCGCTAGTACTTCCTCCCTCTCAATACTAATTTTTCAAGTATTTCACAATCCCCCTGCCTGATTTCTATGCCTACATCGTCCTTCTCCATAGTGAACACAGATGCAAAATATTCATTTAAAACCTCACCTACATCTTCCGGCTCTACTCACAGATAGTCACTTTGCTCCCTAATGGGCCTTACTCTTTCCCTGGTTATCCTCTTGCCCTTAATATACTTATAAAACACCTTGGGATTTTCCTTTATTTTGCCCACCAGTGTTTTTTCATGCTTCCTCTTCGCTCTCCTAATTTCTTTTTTAAGTACCCCCCTGCACTTTCTATACTCCTCTAGGGCTTCCACTGTTTTTAGTCCTTTGTATCTACCAAAAGCCTCCCTTTTTTTCCTAATCCATTCTTGTATATCCCTTGACATCCAGGGTTCCCTGGGTTTGTTGGTCACACCCTTGACCTTTACGGGAACATGTTGGTGTTGTACTCTCTCTATTTCCTCGCTGAAAGACTCCCACTGCACCGATGTGGATTTTCCTACAAGTAGCTGATCCCAGTCCACAGTAGCTGGCCAGATCCTGCCTTATCATATTAAAATCAGCCTTCCCCCAATTTAGAACCTTTATTTCCGGTCCATCTTTGTCCTTTTCCATGACTACCTTAAATCTCACTGAATTATGGTCACTGTCACTAAAATGCTGCCCTACTGACACTTCTACCACTTGCCCGGCTACATTCCCTAGAATTAGGTCCAGAACCGCCCCCTCTCTTGTAGGACTTTCTACATGCTAGAAACAAGAAAAGCAATCATCCTAATACTGACCCCTGGGGGACCCTACTACATACTTCTCTCCAGTCAGAAAAACATCCATTCACCACTACTCTCTACTTCCTATCCCTTAGCCAATTTCAAACTCAAGTTACCACCGTCCCTTTACTACCATGATAATAGATATACATCTACTACACTACCTTCATCAACCCTCTTTGTTACTTCATCAAATAACTTAATCAGGTTAGTCAGACACGATTTGCCTTTAACAAATTTAGGCTCCTTCAGCAGCATCTCCCGAAACCTGCGACCTCTACCGCCTGGAAGGACAAGGGCAGCAGGCGCATGGGAACACCAACTCCCCTCCAAGTCATACATCAACCTGACTTGGAAGTATATCGCCGTTCCTTCATTGTTGCTGGGTCAAAATCCTGGAACTCCCTCCCTAACAGTACTGTGGGAGTATCTTCACCACACGGACTGCAGCAGTTCAAGAAGGCAGCTCACCACCACCTTCTCAAAGGCAACTAGAGGTGGGCAATAAATGATGGCCTTGCCAGCAACGCCCACATCCCATAAATGAATAAAAGAAAATCCATGCCGGCTGTCCCTTAATAACCCATGCTTCTCCAAGTGAGAATTAATTTTGTACTTGACAATTGTCTCTAGTGGTTTTTCCATCACTGACGTTAGACTGATTGTCCTGTAGTTACCAGGTTTATCCCTCTCCACTTTTTTGAACAGGGATGTAACATTTGCAGTCCTCTGGCACTGCTCCAATATTCAAGGAGGATTGAAAGGTTGTGGTCAGAGCTTCTGCTATCTCCATCCTAGCTTCACTCAGCAACCTAGGATGCATCACATCCAGACCGGGTGACTTGTTAACTTTGAGTGATGCCAACCTACTTAGCACCTCCTTTCAATCTACCTTTATCCTATCCAATATCTCTACTCCCTCCTTCTCTATTCCAATATTAACTTCATCCTCTTTTGTGAAGACAGGTGCATTCAGTACCTCAGTCATGCCCTCTGCCTGCAGAAAATTTCCTTTTTGACCCTAATCGGCCCCACCATTCCTTTAACTATCCTTTTACTTATATGTTTATATAAGATTTTTGGGATCCCCTTTATGTTACCTGCAAATCTTTTCTCATACTCTCTCTTTGCCTTTCTTATATGATTTTTCAATTTCCCCCTGCACTCTCTGTATTCTGCCTGGTTTTTGATTGTATTCTGTACCTTTGCGCCACAGAAGTGGCAGGCAATGACTATCTCCAACAAACGAGAGTCTAGCCAACTCCCCTTGACATTCAATGGCATTACCATTGCCGAATCCCCCACCATCAACATCCTGGAGGTCACCATTGACCAGAAGCTTAACTGGACCAGCCACATCAATACTGTGGCAACAAGAGCAGGTCAGAGGCTAGGTATTCTGTGGCGAGTGTCTCACCTCCTGACTCCCCAAAGCCTTTCAACCATCTACAAGGCACAAGTAAGGAGTGTGATGGAATACTCTCCACTTGCCTGGATGAGTGCAGCTGCAACAACACTCAAGAAGCTCGACACCATTCAGGACAAAGCAGCCCGTTTGATTGGCACCCCATCCACTACCTTAAACATTCACTCCCTCCACCGCCGGCATACCGTGGCTGCATTGTGTACCATCTACAAGATGCACTGCAGCAACTCGCCAAGGCTTCTTCGGCAGCACCTCCCATACCTGCAACCTCTTCCACCTAGAAGGACAAGGGCAGCAGGCACACGGGAACACCATCACCTCCAAGTTCCCCTCCAAGTCACACACCATCCTGACTTAGAAGTATATCGCCGATCCTTCATCGTCACTGGGTCAAAATCCTGGAACTCCCTACCTAACAGCACTGTGGAAGTACCTTCACCACATAGACTGTAGCGGTTCAAGAAAACGGCTCACCACCACCTTCTCGAGGGATGGGCAATAAATGCTGGCCTTGCCAGCGACGCCCAGATCCTATAAGCGAATTTTAAAAAAAACTGGCATTTGTCATAAACCTCCTTTTTTCTGTTTTATTTTAACCTATATTTCCTTTGTCATCCAGGGAGCTCTAGCTTTGGATGCCCCATCTTTCCTCCTTATGGGAAGATGCTTGGTTTGTACCCGAACTATCTCCGCCTTGAAGGGCTGCCATTGTTCTTATAACATGGGGAAAAGGTAAGCACTTATATCCCATTCAAATAACACATCCTTGACTCCTCTGTCCTTGCAAACTATCGCTCCATCTCCAAACTGCCTTTCCTCTCCCAAGTCCCTTGAACACATTGTCACCTCCCAAATCCATGCTCATCTTTCCCGCAACTCCATGTTTGACTCTCTCCAATCAGATTTCCTCCCCTGCCACAGCATTGAAACAGCCCTGATCAAAGTCACAAATGACATCCTATGTGACTGTGATCGTGGTGCATTATCCCTCCTCATTCTTCTCTACCTGTCTGTAGTCTGACACAGTTGTCCACAATATCCTTCTCCAATGCCTCTCCTCCGTTGTCCAGCTGAGTGGGTCTCACCTCGCCTGGTTCCACTGTTATGTATCCAGTTGTAGCCAGAGAATCTCTTGAAATGGCTTCTCTTCCTGCCACCACACCATTATCTCTGAAGTCCCCCAAGGATATATCCATGGCCCACTCCTATTTCTTATCAACATCATCCGAAAACATATGTCAGGTTCCACATGTACGCTGATGACACCCAGCTCTACCTAGACACCACCTCTCTCGACCCGTGCAGTTCCTCTGTGTTGTCAAACTGCCTGCCTGGCATCCAGTCCTGGATGAGCCAAAATTTCCTCCAATTACATATTGGGAAGACTGAAGCCATTGTATTCAGTCCTCACCACAAACTCCATTCCCTAGCCACCAATTCCATCCCGCTCCATGGCCACTGTCTCAGACTGAACCAGATTATTCACAACCTCTGCGTCCAATTTGATCCTGAGCTGAGCTTTCGACTCCATATCTTCTCCATCATCAAAGACCACCTATTTTCACCTCTGTAATATTGCCCATCTCTGCTCCTGCCTCAGCCCATCTGCCGCTGAAACCCTCATCCATGCTTTTGTTACCGCAACTATTCTAATGCTCCCCTGGCTGACCTCCTGTAAGAACACAAGAACGTAAGAAATAGGAGCAGTAGAAGGCCATAAGGCCCCTTGACCTGCTCCACCATTCAGTGAGATCATGGCAGATCTTCTACCTCAACTCCACTTTCCCGTATTATCCCCATAATCCCTTGATTCCCTTAGTGTCCAAAAATCTATCGATCTCAGTCTTGAATATACTCAACAACTGAGCATCCACAGCCCTCTGGGGTAGAGAATTCCAAAGATTCACAACCCTTTGAGTGAAGAAATTTTTCCTCATCTCAGTCCTAAATGCCTGACCCCTTAACTTGAGACTATGATCCCTAGTTCTAGACTCTCCTGCCAAAGGAAACAGCCTCTCAGCATCTACCCTATCAAGCCATCTAAGAATTTTATATGTTTCAATTAGATCGCCATGTTTTTGTTACCGCAACTATTCTAATGCTCCCCTGGCTGATCTCCTGTAAGAACTCTCATTCTTCTAAACTCCAGAGAATATAGACCTGTTCTAATCAATCTCTCCTCATATGGTGATCCTGTCATCCTAGGAATCAACCTAGTGAACCTTGGTTGCAGCGCCTCCAAAGCAAGTATTTCCTTCCTTAGGTGAGACCAAAACTGTGCACAGTACTCCAGGTGTGGTCTCACCAAAGCCCTATATAATTGCAGCAAGACCTCCTTACTCCTATACTCCAACCCCCTTGCAATAAAGGCTAACAAGGCGGGGGGGTTGACTGCCTATTTTTGCACCCCGCCCGATTTTCCTTTCCAATGACTTCAAATCAGGCGAGGTATGGAATGAGTGGCCGGCTGCTGCTGCCCAGTGTGAATGGGTAGAATTGACCCCTGGCCAGACTTGATTGTGACATATGGAATATGCAAACTTTTAATTGCAATAGAAGGATTTCAAAAAGTGAATGATTTCATACTCTTCATTTTATCTTGCTGCCATGTGGTAAATTATTTAAATAAGTATTGCAACATGCTTCTTTAAACACTGCTTAGTTGCAACAATGATAACATCCAGGAATAAATAATTTAACAGCTAAAATAATTCAGTCACTATAAGCAGATTACATGGAAAAGAAATTTGATTGAGTTTCTATTTATTTCACCTAATACAAATAGTGAACTTTTAGATATTCAATTAAAGGGACACTGAAATTTGTTAAACTGTCATGTGAGACAATATATCAGGATTGTAAATAGAGAAGCGTGTAATAGGACACCACTAATGACGTGAGGCATCATTGAAAGATTTCACCACTAAATGTTATTTAGTTAATAAGAAAATAGATTGGAATTTCCTGTGGGGGGCGTAATTGGGAAGTTATGCCCAATTTACAGCCAGTTGAAAGCTGATTTTGCAGATATCAATTAACGCTAAAATTTCCTGGTAAACTAATTAGACTACGCCAAAGCGTAAAAAAGCAGCCTGATTTAATCATAATAAATACATGCACTCCCTCCAGTGTTGTCCAAACTTGTCGATCTCTATCAGTGATATGTCAACAGTTGTTATTTTCTACCTTGAAAATGGAAGGTTGCAGTTACTTGTCATTGAAAGTGCAACTATTTGCAGAATTGCAGAACCATTCTGGGAATATGGTAACAAACCTTGATGACTATTCTTTCAAAGCCTGCAGGTTGCGTGTAAAAGAGATTTCTTGCCCTTTGCTGTGGGATTCAGGACAGATCGAAGTCCAGTTCCGAGCCAAAATAATTGGAGTGGGTGTTGGCATGGGGCCATTAGCTGTGAAAGAAAACTACCTGTTCTTTTCAGTGTGACTATTCCCATCTCATTCTATTACCAAAATAGTTTTATTTTCTCTCTGAACGCATGCTTGAATACAATCGATTTATATTGCTGTATTGTTATTCAGTTGAAACAAAAATTGTACAGTATTTGCCCCATATATGAGCAAAGGAGTTCAGAAAAGTCATTTTTAAAATCTCTATTTATGTCTATGGTGGGAATAAAGGAATATCTGACGTGAAGTGACTACGGTTTTCTAGAATTCCTGCTAAAGCCAGATTCTTAGGGGGGAAAAATTCGGTAGGTTAGCACCTGCAGAGGGTGGTAACGGGGCGCTGATGCAGTAGCACCAGGGCGCGGCAAATCTGCCACCCCTGTTGCGCCACCGGGGACTTCAACGCCAGGCAGATCGTGATGTCAGCGAGTGTGCAACACTCACTGGGCGCCCGATCTGGAGAATTCATTGTCGCCAATTACCTTTGCACCTCGACCAGACAGGAACAGGGAGAGCTGGTGCACAGCTGCAGGAAGCCGGCTCCAGCGACATTATTTAAAGGAATTAGCATTAATTACTCACAGCTGTCAGGGCAGGTTAGTTTCAGTGGTTTCTTGTCAGTTTCACCCAATGAATGAGTTTGTATGAGTAATTTCAAGCTTCTTTTTTATCAGCAGTCTTCTGGCAAGTGCAAAGTGGCTACATTTATTGTTCAAAGATTCAAACTGCTACATTTGGCAACATTAATGGGGGTTGTACTGGCATGCCACCTTGCCCCAGGATCTACGGCGGAGGGAGCGTAAGCAGTCAGAAATACGGGAACATGTGCACAGAGGGATGAGGAGGGACATCAGAGCTCTCGCCAGGAGACCTTACCCTCCGAGGATATTCCGACAGCACTTCTCCTACCTTCAATTAAGTGAGGAGCAGTGTATTAGACGGCTCCGCATCACCAAGGTGGTGGCCACAGAACTCTGCCACCTCCTCCAAACAGACCTCCAGCTTCACACCAGGATGACTTAAACCCCAGATCCCTTTTGCTCACCACATGCCCATCATACCATCCCTGTGTCATGCCATATCACAGCCTCCTCCTGGATGCAAAGGTGAAATGAGAGAGACTACAAAGTATTGCAAACTCCATTAATAAATCTATGCATAAACATATCACACATATCACATTCATTCTAATAACTAATGACCCTTGTGCCTTCCATAGTTGAATAGCTGTCATTGTGTGCAAGGCGTGAGATGTGTGATCTCACACCTTGCATACACTGACAGCTATTCAACTATGGCAGGCACATCACCCAAGTACATTGCACCACACTCACTCACACACTTCCCTTTCTCTTGCAGAGCAAGGTTGCGCGTAACAGGAGGGAGCAGCAGCGGATAGGCAGGGTGCAAGCTGTCAGCCAGGACGTCGGCCAACTGGAGGAGAGAGTGCTAGAGATCATTGGAGATCATGGACGCCATGGTAACCAGCAAGGTTGAAGACTTTGGGAACAACAACGGTATGCTCATATCTGATCCTTTTTCTCACATCCCACTTCCCCCTCATCCCACAATCTCTTCTCGCTTTCAAGCTGTTGATGCTGTATGCATGCATATCTTGCATCCTCCCCCCCTTCCCTCACCATAACCCGACTCTTGTGCCTTTTTGCTTTCAGCCATTCAAGGACAAGCAGGCGACGCAGGAGAACGAGGGGGGAGAAGAAGAAGAAGACACAGCATCACTCCGTCACTCGCAGAAACCAGCTCAGAAACTGGCATTGCGCGTACTTTAGAGGCTAGTGTAGAAGCGGGATCTGCACAAGGTGAGGTACTGGGCACGAGTGGGCTGCAGCAAGGCCAGGGGAAAGGGTAGCTCGGGGGCTAGCTCCCTGGAGGGCGAGTTCGCACGTGAGTTCTGCTGCACGTGACTCAGATGAGGACCTCAATGGGGTGGCCTTCAGAAGAAGGGTGATGGGCATGCACACCGAATTGCTAGGTGCAATGGCAAGCCTGCCAGTGAGCCTCAGCAATGTCAAGGAGCATGGAGGAGTCCATCTCCAACATTCCATGGGGCTTTGCGTAGAGCTTGGAGCACAAGATTTTCAGGCTGAAAAAGATGGGAAACTCCCGAAGAGATCGTGTCAACCCAGACATGATGCTGCGTGTGATGGACGATGTCGCGGCTGCCATTGCAGCACAGGCGGAAGTGACCCAACGTCTTAGTGTTGCAGGGGAAACACAGGCCGTTCCCATGAAGTCTCAGCTCGCTGCCACCCAAGCTCAGACTGCTGCCATTGTGGCTGGGTTTACCAGTGTCGACTGGGGCTTGTAGGGTGTCATATCAGCCCAGCAATCTGTGCACCAACAGATTGTTAGGAATGCTGAGGCACTGCTCCGGGGGAGTGGCAGTGGGTCAGTGTAGCAGGATGACAGCATTCTTGTTCCCACCACTGCCACTCCACCATTGCCCTTGCCACTGCCTGTCAGTCAGCCAGCCCAGACTGCTGCCGCCCATGCCGAGTTGATGCAGTCTACAGCCGGCCTTCTAGGGCCAGAGCTGCTTGAGGTCATCCTGCAAAGCCATCTGAATCTCCCCCATGCTGTAGCCACTGGGGGGACGCTTCACAGGAGCATTAGATCAGGAAAGGGCACCCGAGTGACAGGTATTAAGGGATTGCACAAGGGTGATTAGTTCATATCGTATGTGTCAATTGATTTTGATAAATTTATTAATTTTGTTTGGAATCTTTTGTGGTGGCTCTCAATTCAGCTTCCTGCTCAGGAGGATGCTGTGATATTCCTTGACAGAGGGATGGGATATGGTGAGCAACGGGGATCTGGGGTTTCATTCATTGGAATCGGTGTCTGATGAGGCATTCACGGACAGCTTGTCTGGAAGGGGGATTGGCTCCTTTATCCTTGTCTTTTTCCTCTTACTCAGCTTCCTCTTCCTCCTCCTCTCCCTCATCCTCCTTCTGAGGTGGTCCCGCAATCCCTGCTGGCAAGGGCTGTGTCCTCATGATGGCCAAGTTGTGAAGCATGTAGCAGAGTACTGGAGGTCTCCTCCCAAGCAGTCAAGGCAGTGGAACCGTTGCTTCAGTAGCCTGATGGTCTGCTCGATGATGTTCCTGGTGGCAGCATGGCTCCCATATAAATGCTGGGCATGAGTGGTGGGGTTGCGGACGGGAGTCATGAGCCAGGTGCAGAGTGGATAGCCCTTGTCTCCGAGCAGCCACCTGATGCGCCATCAATTACTCAAAAGACTGAGGTTAAGCGAGTAACAACCAGGCTTTTATTAACTAAAGAATGAAGGTCTAGTCTCGAGTGGTCGACCCGTCCAGAATACTAAGGGACTGGGAGGTAGTCACTTATATACCTGGAATAGTGGGAGGAGTCAGCCGAGGCATGTCCAGACCTGTACCTAGTGGAATACACATACACATACAGACAGGTATAACAGTGGTTTACCACATTCACCCCTTGTTTAAAAATGAGTCCGGCGGGGTGAAGTGTATTTAAAAGTTCGTATATTGGAGTCTCTCCGGAGGTCTTGTCTGCCGCTGTGATCGACGTGGCGACGGCAGGGGTGGTGGAGCTTCCGGCGTCGCGTCCCGTGTAGGCTGGGGCACTGGAGTGTAGTCCTCGTGGGTGACGGTCCAAGGCGAGCCGGCTGCTGGGGTTGGATATCGGGTCGTGAGAGGGGGTGGTAATGGGTAGGGGTTACAGCGGTCCCCGAGGGTGTCAGGGGGGGTGGTAATGGGTAGTGGGTTACAGCGGTCCCCGAGGGTGCGAGGTCTCGTATGGAGACTGTGTTCTCCCGCCCGTCCGGGTACGCAATGTAAGCGTACTGGGGGTTGGCGTGGAGGAGGTCAACCCTCTCGACCAGGGGGTCCGTTTTATTGGTCCTCACGTGTCTTCTCAGTAGTACTGGCCCTGGGGACATCAGCCATGGCGGTAACGCTGTCCCCGATGTGGACTTCCTTGGGAAGACAAACATTTTCTCGTGAGGGGTGGCATTGGTGGCAGTGCAGAGCAGTGACCGAATCGAGTGGAGCGCGTCGGGGAGCACCTCCTGCCAGCGGGAGGTCGGAAGGCCCCTAGACTTTAAGGCTAGTAGGGCGGCCTTCCAAACTGTTGCATTCTCTCTTTCCACCTGTCCGTTCCCCCGGGGGTTGTAACTGGTGATCCTGCTTGTGGCTATACTTCTAGCGAGCAGGTACTGGCGGAGTTCGTCGCTCATAAACGATGAGCCCCGGTCGCTATGGATATAGCTGGGGAAACCGAACAGGGTGAAGAGGCTGTTCAGACATTTAATGACCGTGGCACTGGTCATGTCCGGGCAGGGGATAGCGAACGGGAAACGGGAGTACTCATCAATGATGTTGAGGAAGTACACATTGCGGTCGGAGGAGGGGAGAGGCCCTTTAAAATCGACACTCAGGCGTTCGAAAGGGCGAGTGGCTTTTATCAGGTGGGCTCTGTCTGGTCTATAAAAGTGCGGTTTGCACTCAGCGCAGACTTGGCAGTTCTTGGTCATGGTCCTGACCTCCTCAATGGAGTAAGGCAGGTTGCGGGCCTTGATGAAGTGGAAGAACCTGGTGACCCCCGGGTGGCAGAGGTCATTGTGGAGGGCCCTCAGCCTATCGATCTGCGCGCTGGCGCAGGTGCCACGCGATAGGGCATCTGGGGGTTCATTGAGCTTCCCAGGCTGGTACAAGATCTCGTAATTGTAGGTGGAAAGTTCGATTCTCCACCTCAAGATCTTGTCATTTTTGATTTTGCCCCTCTGCTTGTTGTTGAACATAAAAGCAACTGAACGCTGGTCAGTGAGCAGGGTAAATCGTTTTCCGGCCAGGTAGTGCCTCCAATGACGCACAGCCTCCACAATAGCCTGGGCCTCCTTCTCGACCGCGGAGTGTCTGGTCTCCGGGCCCTGGAGGGTTCGTGAGAAGAATGCCACAGGTCTCCCCGCCTGATTAAGGGTGGCGGCCAGAGCGAAGTCGGACGCATCGCTTTCCACCTGGAAGGGGATGGATTCATCCACTGCGTGCATGGTGGCTTTGGCAATGTCCTCCTTGATACGGTGGAAGGCCGAGCGAGCCTCTGCCATCAGGGGAAAAGAGGTGGATTTGATCAGCGGACGGGCTTTGTCTGCATAGTAGGGGACCCACTGGGCGTAGTAGGAAAAAAACCCTAGGCACCTCTTCAGAGCTTTTAGGCAGTGGGGCAGTGGGAGTTCCATAAGGGGACGCATCCGGTCCGGGTCGGGACCGATGACCCCGTGTTCCACAACACAGCCAAGGATGGCGAGGCGGTCTGTGCGGAATATGCACTTCTCCTTGTTATATGTCAGGTTCAGGAGTTGGGCGGTGCGGAGGAATTTCTCGAGGTTTGCGTCATGGTCCTGCAAGTCATGGCCGCAGATGGTCACATTGTCTAGGTAAGGGAAAGTGGCCTGCAGCGCGTTTTGATCGACCATCCGGTCCATCTCCCTTTGGAAGACGGAGACCCCGTTGGTAACGCCAAAGGGAACCCTAAGGAAGTGATAGAGGCGGCCGTTTGCCTCAAAAGCAGTATACTGGCGGTCTTCGGGGCGGATGGGGAGCTGGTGGTACGCTGATTTCAGGTCAATGGTCGAAAAGACGCGGTACTGCGCGATCTGGTTGACCATGTCAGCTATGCGGGGGAGTGGGTAGGCGTCCAGCAGGGTGTAGCGGTTTATTGTTTGGCTGTATTCGATGACCAGGCATTGTTTCTCGCCGGTCTTAACGACCACAACCTGGGCTCGCCAGGGGCTGGAGCTGCCCTCAATAATCCCCTCCTTCAGGAGCCGCTCCACTTCGGTTTTGATGAAAACCCTGTCCCCGGCACTGTATCGCCTGCTCTTTGTGGCGATGGGCTTACAGTCGGGGGTGAGGTTAGCAAACAGTGGGGGGGGGTGTGACTCTGAGTGTGGAGAGGTTGCATCTGGTGCGCGGCGGGCAATTTGGAGGCTGCTGGCTGCGGACTGTGAGTGGGGGGAGGGGGCCACCGTACGCCATCGTAACGCTTTTGATGTGGCACTGGAAATCCAACCCCAGTAGAACGGCAGCGCAAAGTTGGGGCAGGACCAGGAGTTTAAAATTATTGAACACAGTCCTGTCTACTACTAGTGTCACCACGCAGTAGCCGCCAATGTCCGCTGACTGGGACTCGGCGGCCATAGAAATCCGCTGGTGCGCAGGCAGGACTGGGAGAGAGCAACGCCGCACCGTGTCGGGGTGGATGATGCTCTCTGTGCTCCCGGAGTCAAAAAGGCAGTTTATTGCATGGCCGTTTACCTTAACGTCCATTTTGGACCGAGCTAGTTGGTGCGGTCTCGTTTGGTCCAGCGTAACAGAGGCCAGCGTAGGGGTCGGTGTGTCGCTGCGGGTATCAGATGGGGGGGGGTTGGCGGCCTGCTGTGTCCCGGCTGGTGTCCAAGATGGCGGCGTCCATGATTCCCATGTGGCTGGAGTCGTCCAAGATGGCTGCTGCTGCGGTGGTTCGCACATGGCTGGGGAGGCCCAAGATGGCGGCCCGCACGGCCCACACGCGGCGCTGTTGGGGGCCCAAGATGGCGGCTCGCACGGCCCACACGCGGCGCTGCTGGCGTTCGGGGTGGCTTTGGCCTTGCAGACGCTAGCGTAGTGTTCCTTTTTCCCGCAGCCCGAGCAGGTCGCATTCTTCGCCGGGCAGCGCGCTCTGGGGTGTTTGGCCTGGCCACAGAAGTAGCATTTCTGGCCTTGGGATACTGCTGTCTGGCTTTGGGGCACTCCTGCGGTGGTTGGGCCGTTGTTGGGCTGTGGCTGGGGTGGCACGGTGCTATGGGGCTGTCCTACCGTGTCCCAGGTTGTCGTTCCCCGCGGCGTCCACGGTGCAGAGGAGTAGGCATCCATGCCCCGGTAGGCTGCGTCCAGCGTTAGTGCGATTTCGGAGGCTTTGTCGAGGGTGAGGTCACTCTGCTCCAGCAGTCGCTGTCGGGTGTAGTTGGACCTGTGGCCCGCTACGAAGGCATCCCGGATCAGTTCCTCCGTGTACTTAGTGGGCGTTACCGCCTTACACCCACAGGCCCGGCCAAGCACGGACAGTGCTTGGAGGTATTCCTCAGTCGATTCCCCAGGTTGTTGCTTGCGACTCCCCAGGAGGTGCCTGGTGTAAACTTCGTTCACAGGGCACGTGTACTGGGTCTTGAGGAGCTGGAGGGCGGCTGTGTACGAGGTCGCGTCCCGGATGACTGAGTACACTCGGTGGTTCACCTTGGAGATCAGGACAGACAGTTTGTTCGCATCCGTTACGACCGCAGTGGAGGCAGTCAGGAATGCCTCGAAGCACATGAGCCAGTGAGCAAACTTGGTGGAAGCGTCCGCTTCCCGACTGTCCAGGTCCAGGCATGCTGGTGTGAGGATCTTCTCCATTATAAAAATTTTAGTTAATAAAATTGATGCGCCATCAATTACTCAAAAGACTGAGGTTAAGCGAGTAACAACCAGGCTTTTATTAACTAAAGAATGAAGGTCTAGTCTCGAGTAGTCGACCCGTCCAGAATACTAAGGGACTGGGAGGTAGTCACTTATATACCTGGAATAGTGGGAGGAGTCAGCCGAGGCATGTCCAGACCTGTACCTAGTGGAATACACATACACATACAGACAGGTATAACAGTGGTTTACCACACCACCCTCATGTAAGAATTCGCAATAATTTACAGTTCTGAAGATTAATTTTTTTGATTAAAGAATCCCTGGGCGATGTGCTTTTAAATTTCCAGGGATAAAAATGGCTGTCACCACATGGCCGAAGACAAAGGACAATGCTTTGTTTACAAAGCAATTGAATGCTATTAGCATTTGTTTGTATATCGAGTGGATACATCTAAACCGCAGAAGAGACTTTTGTATCTTGAATGGGATCCGTTTAAGAATTGAATGGGTTTTTAAATCACCCAGCACTGGACAATACAGCAGTTGTATTTCCCATTTGTTTCAGCACAGGGAGCTCCGGAAGACACATTAACCCAGTCTAACCACTTTGAGTTAGCCAATCACAGCTTTCTCTTGTGTATTGGACCCTTTGGGCGGGGAATTTTGCACACAGCCCTTGCAGGGCAGAACGGCAGGACCTGACCAGGTATAAAGATAGCTGCTGAGAAGCTATCTCGCTCTTTACTTCCTGGGACCACAGGTGAGCCTCTCTCTCTCTCTCTCTCTCTCTCACTTCGCTGGACCACATGTGAGCAGGGTGTTCTGACTCCTCAGCAAAGCAACCTAGTTAAGGAGTTTGGGGGATGGTAATTTAAGGGGATATTGCTAAGATTGTTTAACCAACATTGTAGTCACTTACCCCTCGTTTTTGCCGTCTGCCTTACCCCATTTTAAGCAATTTTACTGTAATTACTGTGTTCGTGTGGGATAGTTTGATATTTTGATTATAGTTTCTTTTAGTTAATAAAACTTGATTTTTTCTCTCATCCAAACCACGTGTCTGTTTTATAATATCAATAATTATAAGCCCTGCAGTCAGAACTGGAAGGTGGGGTAGCGATTCGAAACCGCTGTTTTAAAATTGGTTTTATTGGAATTGGTCTGAGTGCAGGCAAAGGCTGCAAGACCAGGAAAATTACTTTAAACCAGTTTAAAGAAGCCCCAGCCCTACACTCAAGTTTCATGTGGTGGTTGGAAGATTGCTGGCACACCAGACCGATGCAGGATGAAGGCACCGTGACTGCTGCCAGGATAGCGGGCATTGACCATCGGGAATCGCTGGGCATGGTCGCACACCAACTGCACATTAAGTGAGTGGTAGCCTTTGCGGTTACGGAAGATCTCAGGATTGGTATGCGGCACCCGCAAAGCCACGTGGGTGCAGTTGATGGTACCCTGCACCATGGGGAAGCCCACTATCCTTGCAAAGCCACATGCGCACTTGTCCTGCTTCTCTCTGCTCAGAGAGAAAACGTAGTACCTTCTCCTGGTGTAGAGAGCCTCAGTGAACTCCCAGATGCAGCGATGGACGGCGAACTGTGAGATGTTAGCTATGTCTCCTGCTGCAGACTGGAAGGATCCGCTGGCAAAGAAATTGAGGTGACCTTGACTGCCACTGGGAGAGCCTTGCTCTCAGGCTGCAAGTCTGGTTGCAGGAGGTGGCAGAGCTCTGTGACCACCTCCTTATTGAAGCGGAGCTTTCTAATACACTGTTCCTCGTTTAAGTGGATATAAGAGTTCTCTCGAAAGACACTAGGAGGGTAAGACCTCCTGTTGAGACTCCTCCTAGCCCCCCTCCTCCTTACTCTGCATGCATCTTCTCATCTTCTTCGCTGCCTCCGCTCCCTCTCCCTAAGATACTTGAGCACGAGCGGGACTGCCAGTACAGCCCCCATGACTATCAGCAAATGTTGTGAGCAGAAGCCTTTAAATAAGAATGAAGGTATTCTGCACTTGCAACAACACTCCCTGTTACCTTAGAACCTTGAAAGAAGTAAATAAAGCTGCTAGAGTTGCAGAAAGTTGCACAAAGCCAGTCAAACTGCAGAAACATCAGCTGCAAGTTGTTGCTGATGATCCCTTTAAACACGCTGCAGGATTCTCCTTCCTGCTTGTTAATGCTTGCTCAGCTGGCGCACTTAAGGCATGCCGGTAAATGGACCGGCGAATTCGAAACTCGCAGATCGGGTGTCAAGTGAGCATTGCGCACTCACTGACGTCACGATCTGCATAATCTACATAATTTTGCCGAGCACTGACATCAGCAGGGTTGCTGTCCATCTGAAAATATCAGCTGCCATGGGACCCACCGGCAGCTGGTGGAAGTACGGTGGGTAGTAATGATAAAGTAACAATATTAAAAGCATCAGTAGTATTAGATGTTGTTCAGAGATTCTATGCTGTCAAGTTAATTAAAAAATACTTAAAACTATTGCTTTCAATAGCAATGGAACTCACAGCTGTGTCTTTATGTAGGACTTTTGCACAGTTTGCAAATATAATTTTGGATAAGAAATCGTAGAGTTTGTTTAAGTATTTTGGATCAAAGATTTTGTAAAATGATAATAAGATACAGGGTAATTCTGAAAACTGACAAAGATAAGATTTTGTAAAATCCCGGAATTTCCTGCTTCTCACTTAACGCAGAAATTACAATGCAATTTATGCTGTTTTTTGCGGAAATCTAGCGAACGGAAATTTATTTTAAAATTTCCTGCGGATTTCATTGTTTTGGAAGATCAGAAGGCAAAATACAAATGAGCATTCTGCAATTCTCTTTTAAATTTTCATTTTGTTTCTAATACAATTAGTCTAAAAATGTTATTGCATTATGGATGGAATCCAATAATAATGTCAAAAGCTTTTCACAAAGTCTTTTTAAGTTGTATTTTAATTAGCTGATTCATGACTAACACTAAAATGATCCTTACCATGACCTGATTTCAAATCATTACAGTACTCTGACCAATTTGGCGCACAGTCTGCCAATAACCAGGTGCAACCTTTACAAAAAGAACACTCATTCGCTTTAATAGAGCAATGTGCTCTGCTGTTCAGCAATTTGCAACTTGCCGTCAGTGGCATCAGAATTAGGTTTGAAAAGCAGCTATTTGATTTCAGAGCACTATGGGAGAAAGGTTTAATTGACAGCAGCATTTAAAAGATAAGCAACTTTTATGTACAAGAAAGTCATCTCTGCTTTGTGAGTATAATTCCGTGACTTCATCGCATCACAGCTCACAGTTCTGCAGCACACAAGACAATCTCAAAATTTGTTTTTAAAATACAGAGAACTTTCAAACAAATATTAGAATCAGATTATCAACTTATATTGATACTGCAGTAGACTATCTTGTCTGCTTTAAACTGACTACATGTCAATTGAGATACAACTTAAAACTGTTCCCCTAACCTGTCACTGGTTTGTCACCATCCTCCGCCTGCTTCACGACGACATGCAAGCCGTGATCCTGGCCAACGGATCCACCACAGACCCAATTCACGTATGGACCGGGGTCAAGCAAGGCTGTGTCATCGCACCAACGCTCTTCTCGATCTTCCTTGCTGCAATGCTCCATCTCACCCTCAGTAAGCTCCCCGCTGGAGTGGAGCTAATCTACAGAACAAACGGGAAACTGTTCAACCTCCTTCACCTCCAGTCCAGATCGAAGGCCATCCCATCCTCTGTCATTGAATTACAGTATGCAGATGACGCTTGCGTTTGCGCTCACTCGGAGGTTGAACTCCAAACCATCATCACCACCTTCACCGAAGCGTATGAGAGCATAGGCCTTACACTAAACATCCATTATTCCTTGAATATCTCTTAATGTATCTCAATGTCTCTTAATCTCTCCTGCTTTCTATCCTATCTCTGACCTTTCCTTTTGTTCTTTCATCCCCTCCCTAGTTTCCCAGCCCCCACTTGCTTTAAAATCTATCCCTTTTCCTGTTTTTTTTTCCAGTTCTGACGAAGGGTCTTCGACCTGAAACGTTAACTCCGTTTCTTTCTCCATGGATGCTGCCCTGGCCTGTTGAGTTTTTCCAGTGTTTTCTGTTATTATCCGTAAGACAAAGGTCCTCTACCAACCTGCCCCCACCACACATTACTGCTCCCCGATTATCAAAATCCATGATGAGGCCTTGGACAACATGGACCACTTTCCATACCTCAGGAACCTACTGTCAACAAGGGCAGACATCGAGGATGAAGTCCAACACCGCCTTCAGTGTGCCAGTGCAGCCTTCGGTCGCCTTAGGAAGAGAGTGTTTGAAGACCAGGACCTCAAACCCAGCACCAAGCTCATGGTCTACAGAGCAGCAGTGATACCCGCCCTCCTGTATGCTTCAGAGACATGGACCATGTACAGCAGGTACCTCAAAGCACTGGAGAGGTACCACCAATGCTGCCTCTGCAAGATCCTGCAAATCCATTGGCAGGATAGGCGCACCAACGTCGGTGTTTTTGCTCAGGCCAACATCCCCAGCATCGAAGCTTTGACCACGCTCGATCAGCTCCGATGGACGGGCCACATCGTCCACATGCCCGATATGAGACTCCCAAAACAAGCGCTCTACTTGGATCTCCGACACGGCAAGAGAGCCCCAGGTGGGCAGAGGAAATGCTTCAAGGACACCCTCAAAGCCTCCTTGAAAAAGTGCAACATCCCCACTGACACCTGGGAATCCCTGGCCCAAGACCGCACAAAGTGGAGGAGAAGCCTCCGGGAAGGCGCCGAACACCTCGAGTCTCTTCGCAGAGAGCAAGCGGAAGCCAAGCACAGGCAGCGGAAGGAGCGCACATTAACCCAAGCACCCCACCCACCTGCCCCTTCAACCACCATCTGTCCCACCTGTGACAGAGACTGTAGGTCCTGCATTGGCCTCATCAGTCACCTGAGAACTCATTTTTGGTATGGAAGCAAGTCATCCTCGGTTCCAAGGGACTGCCTAAGAAGAGAAGGAAGAGAGGTTTGAAAAGCAGCTATTTGATTTCAGAGCACTATGGGAGAAAGATTTAACAGACAGCTGCATTTAAAAGATATAAGCAACTTTTATGTACAAGGAAGTCATCTCAGCTTTGTGAGTATAATTCCGTGATTTCATTGCATCACAGCTCACAGTTCTGTAGCACACAAGACAATCTCAAAACTTGTTTTTGAAATACAGAGAACTTTCAAACAAATTAGAATCAGATTATCAACTTATATTGATACTGCAGTACACTATCTTATCTGCTTTAAACTGACTACACGTCAATTGAGGTACAACGTAAAACTGTTCCCCTAACCTGTACTCTTGTTTGATTAATTCTCTTGTTCTTCAAGAGGGTATTAGTGCCCATTTGAGGCATCTACTGTTGGCATCAGGGTACTGCACAGTTGCCGTGTTACGGGACCAAACTCATTTCACAAAGGACCCTTATGATCAATAGACAGGTGGTTTTCATCTTAACTGTTCTTGTTTTGAAACCTGGCCTCAGGGGTGAAAAAGCTGCACATAATCTGATCATTCCGCTGCCTCACAGGTTTTGTGGTGGTGGATAACGGCGCTCCTGTTAAATGTTCTCAAGCCACAGCCTTTATTAGGATTGAAAAGGCTGCAACAAGATGTATGAAAAGGGCTCAGTGATAACTCTGCCCTCCACTAGACACTTCAGGGGCAAAATTGGACTCGGTAACGCCCGTTTTTTGGGCGCTACGAGTACCTTAGGGTTCCAAAATGTCGTCCGCAGCGTGCATGCACACTTCTGATGCAAAGCACACTGGACCCCATCAGTGCTGCCATTTTGGAGCTGCACGCTCCAGCTGATGCCCTCTCTTAACCTCGCACAGCTGAACATGCGTTAAGCAGCATGAAGGACCCCCAACCAGTGCTATTTAAAGAGATCATCAACTACTTATTGGTTAGTTGCTGGTTGATTTCTTCTGGCTGTTGCTACAATTCTGCATGTTTTTGGTGCTTTACATAGTTGATTCAAGTTTCGAAAGCATACATGGAGTGGTGTGGCGGGTGTTGAAGTACTTTTTGCTGATTTCAAGGCTTCTGCATAAACCAATTGCTCCCAGACATGGGTGCACTAGTAGGTCTTCCTCTTTGAATCGAGCATGGCTGGGAGATTGAGCAGAGGCCGGCGAGAGCAGGACAAGCTATTAGAAGAGGGAGGAGGAGAAGGGGGAGGAGGATGAGGAAGAGAAAGAGGAAGGGAGGCTGCAACCTAGACAGTCCCTTTCTGCCTGGGCTGTATGCGAAGAACTAACTCAAGTGCAATACCAGAAACCTCAATCCCAATAACCCATTCACCAACAGTCCCACACTCCTTACCTTCCCTCTGTCACTGACCATCAGATCATCCTCTTGGCCACAATATAATAATAAAAGCCAACACAAAATACACAATCCAAATCAAATTCATGAATTAAATTATGCTATATTGCATGCAAGTTTAAACTAATTACCCTTGTGCATTCCCTTAGTGCATATCTTCTGTGTGCCTTTGCCTGTCCTTGTGCTCCTATGAAGTGCTACCCTAGTGGCTGCAGCATGGCTGGTGGAAGGCTGCTGACTTTCAGTGGAGGAGACTGCATATGGCCTTGGAGGGTGCCTCGAGCAGCTCTGGGCCTTGAAGGCCCGGCTTCAGACTGGCAGAGGTGGGATCACAAATGCTGTCATCCCAAGAAAGAAAAGCAGATTCGTGCTCCTTGGAGCCACTGCCACTCCCCCGGGGCGGTGCCTCATAAATCCTAGTAATCTGTTGGAGGAATGATTGCAGGACTGCTGTGACACCCTGCAAGCCCCTTTGAACACTGGTATCCACAGCCATGATAGCAGCAGTCTGAGCTTGCATGGCAGCAAGCTGACCTTACATGACCTCAGTCTGAGCTTCCACTGCAGCACTCTGACATTTGGTGGAAGCTGATTGTGCTGCAATGGAAACTGAAACATTGGCCATCAGACAACAACAACTACTTGTATTTATATAGCGCCTTTAATGTAGTAAGAAGTTCCAAGACACTTCACAGAAGCGTTACCAAACACTGAGCCACATAAAGAAATATTAGGGTAGATGACCAAAAGCTTGGTCAGAGAGGTAGGTTTTAAGGAGCATCTTAAAAGAGGAAAGAGAGATAGAAAGGCGGTGAGGCTTAGGGCCTTGGCAGCTGAAGGCACAGCTGCCAATGGTACAGTGATTAAAATTGGAGATGCTCAAGAGGCCAGAATTTGAGGAGTGCAGATATCTCAGAGGGTTGTAGGGTTGGAGGAGATTAGAGATAGGGAGGGGCAAGGCCATGGAGGGATTTGAAAATAAGGATGAGAATTTAAAATCAAGGCATTGCTTAACCGGGAGCCAATGTAGGTCAGCAAGTACAGGGGTGATGGGTGAACAGGACTTGGTGTGAGTTAGCACACGGGCGGCAGAGTTTTGAATGACCTCAAGTTTACAGAGGGTAGGATGTGGGAGGTCATCTAGGAGTACATTGGAATAGTTAAGTATAGAGGTAACAAAGGCATGGATGAGGGTTTCAGCAGCAGATGAGCTGATGCTGCATCATGGTTGGGTCCACGTGTGTTGATGGAGTTGGCTACCAGTTGCTGGAAAGGATGGGCTCCAAGCACTGCACAAAGCCCTGTGCGAAGTTGGTGCCGGACTCCTCCATGCTCTTTGACATTGAACGCAGGCTTTCTGGTAGGCTTCACAATGCAACAAGCATTTTGGTGTGTCCACCCATCAGCCTTTTTGTGCAGCCTGGCCCATTGATAACCTCATCTGAGTCCTCTGCAGCAGAACTCATGTGCGACTTTGACCTCTGGCGAGCTGGCATCTGCGCTATCCTTGCCTCTGCTCTCACTGTAGCCTGTGTCCGGTGTCTCATCATGTGTAAATTGCGCCTCTATGCTATGCTCTAAGATACACGCAATGTCAGTATCTGAGCTGGTGGCTGCGAGTGTGAAATCAAGTGATGGTGTTTAGTCATCATTACTGTCGTCTTGGTCTCCCTCCACTGCTTGGCCAGGTTGCAGTTCTTGGGTATCTGAACGGAAAAGGGACAAGGGTAAGGTGGTGAGGGGAGAGGGAAAAGTAAGAAGTGCATGCTTACACCATCTTCAGCTTGTAAGTCAGAAGAGATTGTGGGATGAGGGGGAAGTGGGATGCGAGAAGGAGGATTAGGTATGAGGATACTGCCATCTTCAATAGATTCAGCCTCGCTGCTGGCCATGGCCTCAGCAATAGCCTTCCGATAATGGCCAGCGTCGTTTCCTCCATGGAAGTTAGAACTTGCAGATGCGCCTCTCCCCCTCCGGTTAGTTCCTGCTACCTCTGGTTGTGCGCCACCTTCTCTTACAAGAGAGGGAAGTATGTCAATGAGTGTCATGCAATATATTTAGATGATGTGGCTGTCACGGTTGAATAGCTGGCAATGTGTGCAAGCTGTGAGATGTGAGTGTGAGACTTGCAACAGTGCTAAGTGTGTTAGGGTGAGTTGAAGCATCTGAATGTTAGGTATAATTCCTGATTGATAGAGATTGTTGGTAGGTGAGTGATGGGGTGTAGTGAATTGAGCAGTGGCTGAGGCTAGAGGTGCAGTTGGTAGGATATGGCATTTGAAGATGCATTCACTGATCTTGACCACTCGTGTGAGGTCATTAAACTTCTTGTGGCACTGCATCCAGGTTCTAGGGCATTTACCTCCACGGCTATCTGTTCCCACAGCCTGCCCATCGTGTGTCTGGAGGGCCTCTTCCCCTCTGCGGATACAGGACATCTCTCCTCATTTCCACATTCTCCGCCAAGATCTCCAGTGCAGTGTAGGAAAACCTTGGTTCACGGTCTCTCCCATGATCACCATTGTTGTTTGTTGCTCAGCACTATCCTGAATGATGTCAGCACCTCCAGCAGTCACAGTGCACCTTCCCTTTAAGAGGTGCAGTCTAGCTTTAAGCAGTGCAGGCTTTAAGTAGTGCTAGCAAGTAACGATACTGCCCCCCCCTGCCGATGCGTGTAGCCAATGAACACCGCAGTTAGCGCTGGCTGCATACAGCAATCATGATAATGAGCAGGCAGCACGAAGATGGCGTGCTGCCTGCATTACATTGAACGGGCGTGGGCACATCGCAAATCCTGCACCTGTTTTTGGGGTCTATCCAATTTAGCCCTCTTCCTCTTAGCAGCTCAAGAACTGAATGGAATGAAATATCAAACTTGTACTGGTGATGCTGTAAATTCATTCACCAATATATGGCAAAATCAAGGTCAACAGTGCAACATGGCTAGCTAACAGATGCATATTGTAAGTGATTTTCCAGCTCACGGATTTATTTGTGGCTTGAAGTTAAAGAAAACAAAATTAAATAAAAATCCCACATAATCCTGTACAGCTGAATTGACGGGAAGATTTAGTACAAAATCCCAGTAGTATTCCGGCTTTCCAGACCAATGTTGAGACTAATTAGAAAGTTGCGACTAGGTAAATGATCACAAACAGCACAGTCCACTAAGGAAGTTTTGTATCAAAAAGGAGAAAATGTATCCCAGAGCCCCAAGCCTGAGCTGACATTCATTCTTGTGCTTTTCAGGGGTTTCATCACCTGGAAGAGGGAGTAAACAACAGATATGAAATTGTGGAAGGGTGGAGGATTGCTCAACTCTACTTCTCAACAGATTTGTATCAACAACATTTTTAGAAATGTTTCCGGATGGATTGTCACAGCTATTCAGTCTGTAATGACACTGTCCAGTAGCACAGCTAAGCCTGTTCCCTGCAAAAAATGGTACCAGTTATTGCTGACTTTAATTATAGTGATAATGCACCTCCTTCTTTAAGATCCACTACAATGCCAGCTGTGAAAATGATTAGTATCACACACACTAGCTTAACATTTATTGAATTTCCTCTTAATTAAATTGAGAGGGTTGTCTTATGGGGCTTTCAATGCCACATGTGTTCCGTCAATTGCTCCTTGCAATTAGGAACCCTGCCAATCTATAGAATTGGACTGCTCATTCTCTTTGCTTTGCAGGTTCCATGGAGAAGAGAATAAACTGTGAGGCTTACCTGAATATAGCACCAATGACCTTCTTTATATGCCTAATGTGACAAAGTTCAAATGAGGCTGCCTGGAAGGATCCAGTGGCAAAATAATTCAAGGCTACAAACAACGATGTTCTCAAGGTGGAGGTGGACTGCAGGTCTTCAAACAGAAGCTGGCGTGTCTCCAATAGCCTCCATGGGTGTGGGTAGTGCAGTCTTTTGAGGCACTGACTGGCTGAGAAATCTAAATAAGACCTTCTAGGTCTATGAGCACTGTTGAGTATTAATGTGTAGGAAACATGGGATTGAAATTAGTCTAGGACCATAGGAACTAGAGTAGGTCATTCAGCCCCTCAAGCCTGTTCCGTCATATAATTAGATCATGGCTAATCTGTATCTTAACTCCATTTACCCGCCTTGGTTCCATATCCCATATTACGACAATAGTCTATCAATCTCAGTTTTGAAATTTTCGATTGACCTAGCCTCAACAGCTTTTTGAGGAGCGAGTTCCAGATTTCCACTAGCTTTCGTGTGAAGAAGTGTTTCCTGACATCACCTCTGAATGGCCTAGCTCTAATTTTAAGGTTGTGCCATCTTGTTCTGGATTCCCCCACCAGAGGAAATAGTTTATCTCTATCTACCCTATCAAATCTTAAACACCTCAATTAGATCACCCCTTAATCTTCTGTATTAAAGAGAATACAAATCTTGTCTATGCAAACTGCCCTCATAATTTTACCCTTTTAATCCTGGCATCATTCTGGTGAATCTGCACTGTACTCTCTCCAAGGCCAATATATCCTTCCTGAGGTGCAGAGCTCAGAACTGAACACAATGCTCCAGATGGCGTCTAACCAGAGCTTTAACAACTGTAGCATAACTTCCACCTCTTTGTATTCCAGCCCTCTTGAGATAAAAGCTGACATTCCATTAGCCTTTTAAAGTATTTTTTGTACCTGTTCCACTAGCTTTAGTGATTTCTGTATGTGGAACCGTAAATCTCTCTGCTCCTTCACAGTTCCTAGCTTCTTACCATTTTGAAAATACTCTGATCTGTCTTGAGTGCTGAAGAGATTTCAAATAAATTCCTTGCACACTTTGCAAAACTTTCCCCAAAGTTCTATTGGCACTGGCTATATGTTAATAAGTGCAATTCTGAAAAGGTCAATAAAATTTAGGGCTATAAATATTTGTGGCTAGTAAAAAAGAATTGAGTTGTAATAGGAAACATAATTTAGCAGACAAAACTTGACAGCCCACCAATCTATTCTCTATCTTTAGGTATACTGTATGTAGCAAAGAGTTGATATGACATATGATAGAAACAGCACGTATAAAAGCAAACAAGTTGAAAATATTTTCGTTATTATTAGAAACTTACTGGTCCAGTTTAAAATCAGAGTGCAACTGATTAATTATTCACTGTCGTTGGAGAGGATTTCCTGAACCATTTTTCTTGTCTTGTAAAACTCAGCATTTTCTCTGATCAGACAACCTGCATCATATTCCAGTGTTTTAATTTGTGTTATCTTTAAAAAGGCCAACAAGGTTATGATGAAATTCATCCTTGAGCACGAAGCTCATCACTTTATTTTAATATCTACCTAAACCACTTAAAAAATCAAAACATCCTCTTTAACAACCTTCTCACGAAGTTCATGAAAATTTGACAAAATGGGGTAAAGTTTCCACTTTGGGCGCAGTCGGCAATCCAGGTGCAAAGTGTGCTCAAAATTGTGCTCGTTTTCCGAATTGATTTTATGGTTCAAGTTTCCGCTCAAACTAATTTGCATAATGACATGCAAAATCTTCCATGAACCAGCGCAATCAGTAAGCATTTTATAACTTTTTTTGCATTAAAAAATAGTCCTTGATATATTTAAGAGTGGTAATAAGTTTTATTAATATAGCTGAAAATGGGTTTTATTGCAAAAAATAAGCATTTTTAATGTCTAGTCCACCACCTGTAAGTAACCCGATTTCAAATAACTGAAAATTACTTAATAAAACTATACAGAATCATTTACTAGTTTCATTGCTGTACAGTAGTCAGTTTCTTAGCAAATTAAATATTTTTAAATATTTAAAAGTCTTTAAAAGTGCCTATTAGAGCTCAGGCACCTAAAAATAAAGCTTAATTTTAAGAGCTTCCTCGAAGGCCTGCAAAACGGGCGCAATTAGCGGAAACTTGCCATAGTGATTAATTCGACCTAGGGGTGTGGCCAGATTTGTGGACAGGGCTGGCTTCCAGCACGTCGATTTGCCCATACTCTTTCCTTGTGGCAAAACTGCATTGCACAGTTTTCTTTCAGGTGGAGGTTATAGCAGCAGAAAAATAAACAAGATGCTTGGGTATCCAGGCTGAGCTGCTTCTCTCTTTAGGGGATTTCTCAGTGGAGTCAACAGCCATGGATGCAGAGAACAGCCCTGTTCTCCAAGAGTCAACCACCTAATGTTTCTTCACTTTTACATAATGTAGGGACTATGGTAGGCTACGCAATGAAGGCTTCAAGGCTGCTTTGTGGAAAGTACACATGCGTAATGATATTTCTGATTAGATACCACTTGAATAGTGACTCAGTGCAAATCCTTTCTGTCCATGTAGGCAATGGGTTTGATAATGAAAAGCTCTGTTGCCCACATGGGTGCCATCTACAACACCTTCCAACTCTGCCACCTAAGCTGGTGGCTTCTTAAAAAAATTATCAAGATGTGGCCCCTTGCAAATGGGGGTAATTTTCACCATGGGTGTGGACAGGAAACTGGTGGTGTTGGATGAGCTGCTGTGATACACCCCGCCCGATTTTCCTTTCTATTACGAACATACAAAATTTACAGACAGGTCCTGCTGGTCCATCAAGCCTGCCAGCAAGCCATGATGGCTGGAGCATCATGACTAAACGCCACTTCTCTCCCCCACCACCCTCCACCCGTGCAATCATGCAGTCCCCTCCGAGAGGCAAAAAACCCAGGCCTAATAAAATGATAAAATGCTCTGGAAAATTCCTCTCCGAGCCCCTCAGGCGATCAAAACCAATCAAGGAGATCACATGGACCAAGTGTTATCTATAAAGACATTTATCTTCTATATGATGTGATCTCTAGCCCAGTCAAGAAGCAGTACATCTTTTTGAAAGCATGCAGAGAATCAGCACACACTACACAACTGATTTCAATGGAAAAGAAAATCAGGCAGGTTATATAACAGATTGGCGATCTGCACCCACCAGTTTTTCACCCACACCCAAAGTGAAAATTACCCTATAGTGTTTGTCACTTGCTTGATAGCAGTTTCCATTCCAGACTACCTGATGTTGGCATAGAGGCACAGAGTACAAAAACAGGAAATGCTAAACCTATACAAATCATTGGTTAGGCTTTCATTAGAATACTGTATTCAGTTTTGGGCACCCTTCTTTAAGAAGGATGACAAGGCCTTGGAGACAGTGCAGAAGAAATTTACTCAGATAATACCAGGGATGAGAGGGTTTAGTTATGAGAGACTGGAGAAACTGAGCTATTTTCACTAGAACAAAGAGGGTTAGGAGATTTAGGTGCTAAACATTATGAGGGAGTTTTGGAAAGGTAAATGGGGGGGAAAAAAATTCCACTGGTCAGTAAGTCAGTAATTAGAGTGCTAAAGAAAGGTTAGAAGATATTGCTTATGAAGAGCTTTGTTTGGACTTGAAAGGCCCTACCAGAAACAGTAGTGGAAGCTAACAGCTTTTAAAAGGGAAGTAAATCATTGAAAAATAAAGAAATAAAAGGCATATGAGATAAGGACAATGGAATGTGACTAAGTGGTCTCCTTCTGTACTGTCATCTGACATCTGCCTTGTCAGTTGGATGTAAAAGATCCCATGGCACTATTCAAAGAAAACTGGGGGAGTTCTCAACGGT
Source organism: Somniosus microcephalus (assembly GCF_052327205.1). Lineage (NCBI taxonomy): Eukaryota > Metazoa > Chordata > Chondrichthyes > Squaliformes > Somniosidae > Somniosus > Somniosus microcephalus. The sequence continues at coordinate 161,760,768 of NC_140993.1, read as the reverse complement.
GTCTGGTCAATATTTATCCCTTAGCCAACATCACAAAAAACATTATCTGGCCATTATCTCATTGCTGATTTTGGGACCTTGCTGTGCACAAACTGGCTGCCGTATTTCCTACATTGCAACAGGGAATATACTTCAAAAGTACTTTATTGGCTGTAAAGTGCTTTAAGATGTTCTGAGATAATGAAAGATGCTGTATAAATGCAAGTTTTTCCTTTCTTCTGCAGTGGATTGGGAGTATGTAGTGGTATGAAAGCTTTATGATTTGCTGACTTCTTTTCTACAGGTAGAACCGAGGCTGCAGATTAACCTGCAGCAGGTAGCACAACCCTGTGACTGCCTCTATTGTGAAACAGCGTCGGCGAAAACTGATTTCCTCTGACATGTCAATGTAGGTGCAGAGTGGTCTACATACAGGTTCTGAGACAGTTACAGATGTGGACTAAACATGTAAGGTGTCATTGCAACTGCATTTGTTGGCCCCTTATGAACTGTTCTTCCTCATGCAGTGTGTTCAGAACCCCTAAAGGGATAACCACCTTCACCATCTTGTAAAGTCTGATTTAAATGCCAGCAGCAATCAACAATAATGAAGGAAAACACAGGAAGGAAAAGAAACCCAAAAATGCAAATATACTGAACTAGTTTGCAAAACCAACTAATGCAAGGAGAAGAATGCAACAAAATGCAACTAAAACTTCAAAAAAATCAAAGGGGGAAAAATTTGGTTGCTTTGCACGCTAATGGGGCGTAAATCAACTAACGCCCGGGCGTGGCACCGCCAACTTCTCCCGTGAAATTCAGCGGGAAGTTAGCGGCGGCGGCTATCATCACCGTGCGCAGCGCCCTGCTCGCGCCCCGGCTGCGATCATCAGTAGCGCCCGCTGACTTACCGCCAGATGCTATGTCCGACGGGGTCAGCGGGGCCTACCTGCGGCCAGGGCAGCGCTATTTAAAGGTGAGGTGCCGGGCAGCCATTTTTATTGCTGGCCGTCTGCCAGCACCTGCCTCCGCTGCCGTCCCCGGCCTCCTGACCCGCCCCCCCGCGGAGTGCCGACTGCGCTCCATGAGCCCGGCACTTCTCTTGAGTGTCGGGCTCTTTTGCCGGCATTCCGATCCCCGGTGGCCCAGCTGGGCCCTGGGTCATGCTGCGCAAGGCCCCTCCCCTTTAAGAAGGTGAGGAAGGCCTGCAATACCGCAGCACGTAGCGCCGTGATATTCCCTCGCAGTGCCCTAAGAGGGAGGCGGGGCACTTCCAGTAGCGCCCCGCTTCCCTCTTGGGGCGCTACCACTCAATTTCGGCCGCAGGGGCGCTAATTTTTCTGGGGCGCTAAAAGTAGCGTCCCGGCGAAGTTAGCGCCCCAAAAGGGGCGTGACTCAATTTTTCCCCCAAAAACTTTTACTAACAACTAAAATTGCCATCTCTCTTTAAGCAATGTGTTTAAGCAGGTCAAGTGGCAGAACTTCCAATGGCCCAGTTTATATGGATGAGGAGTACGCTGTAGGCAGAGCCTTGCCCAAAGGTGGATAATTCAGCATGGAAACTTCTTAACCTAATGTTAATATATGTATATGAGGCATGCCAACCTCATGCCAGCTGTCAGAAAATTGGGAACCTGTGAATCGAGCAGTGCCTTGAATATCTGTTAGATATCTGTTGCTTTTAACAGACATAGACCGAAAAAAAAAATCTGGAACAATGGAAGAAAGACAAATTTATAAAAAGAATAAATAGGACAATTCAGAAAAAAAGGTAAATGTATGGATTCAAAAAAACATCCTACATAGTAGACCAATTATGTGAGAACAGCAAAGTCAGGGCTGCACTTGCCCATGCTCTGGGTACACCTTTGCTGACAGTTTGGGAAGCCTGGTCTTGCTGAATTTGGCAAGGCAAACCCTTCCTCTTCATTTTAGTAAGTTCCCTGAATATAGAAAAAAAGCACACTGAGGCAGACCTATATTTTGCTGGCTGTGTGTTGTACATTTGGCCGAGTCATCAGCTCTTAAAGGACTGCTACTCACCATTAAAGGGGTGTTTATTATATTTCTGCCAATGCACCGAAGGGAGGTGTGAAAGTATAGACATAGAGAAATGTGTGCAATGAGGGCTGTGTCTAAGAATCTTTCATTTATCAATGACTCCTTAGAGGTCCCACTACCGGAGGTGCAGTAAAGGTTGACGGCACCCATCTGTTAAATCTGAGGTGCAAGCTACGTGGGTGTAGATAGCCAAGCAAGTTAATGCAGTCTCCCAGGTCCTCTGCTTCATGGAAGAAATAGGGAAAAAGTGCTCAGGAAGTTGTGAACCCAATATAAAGTTCCAACTCCATTACCCTCAAGAAGATAGCATGCAAGTGGCACCATGGACCCTGGAATTTCAAAGCAGATTGTGCCAAACACTTCACCAGAATGTAGGCTCAATGAGAGTGGCGCATACTGAGAGCAGCCATGATGCGTTCATTCTACATCAGTCCAACATTTCTGCACATTTTGAGCAACAGCAGTAGGTCCAAGGATGGCTACTGTGGACAATGATTACCTGTTATTACCATGGCTGATGGCACCTGTTTAGCAGCCATGAACCTCAGCTGAATGGAACCAAAATGATAACCATGGGAATACTAAGGCAGTAATCAAGCAAGCTGTTCTGGAGCTGTGATTCAGGTGCCTGAACAAACCAGGGGGGTTTCTTCAATACTGACCCCATTGTGTCTCCCGCTGTCTGCTGTATCCTGCATAAACTCGTCTTACACGGGCGGCAAGATATTGAGCCTTCCGCAGCTAAGGAGGAGTCTTCATGGGAGGAAGAAGATCCCCAGGAACAAGAAGCAAGTGAAGCTGCTGCAAGCCCTGTACGGCAAGCTGCCAGGGCTATTAGATAGCAGCTCATAGACCAAACCTTCCAATAAAACAAAAATCACAGCCAACCCTTTCACTTCACCCCTTCAATAGTGCTTCAACACCAATCTAGGCCTCTAAGGTCTGCATCTCAATCCTCTGTAGCAAAGGTAGGACCTGGGCTTGTCTTCCAACAACAACAATTTGCATTTATATAGCGCCTTCAATGTAGTAAAATGTCCCAAGACGCTTCAAAGGAGCGTAATCAGACAAAAACTGACACCAAGCCAAAGAAGTAGACATTAAGACAGGTGACCAAAAGCTTGGCCAAAGAGGTAGGTTTTAAGAAGGGTGTTAAAGAAGGAAAGAGAGGTAGAGAATCGGAGAGGTTTATAGATGGAATTCCAGAGCTTAGTGCCTAGATGGCTGAAGGTACAGCCACCATTGGTGGGATGAAGGAAGGTGGGGTTTGACAAGAGGCCAGAGTTGGAGGAACACAGTTCCCATGTCATGGGCTTCCCCTTTCACTGCCTCCCCCATCTGCTCACGAGTACTGTGCAAATCATCCTATGCATCCGCCTCTACCTTACTTTCTATCCCAACCAGGCTGCCGATCTCTGAGCTGGTGCTTGCAAAAGATAGAGCGAGTGACTGTGCTTCTTCGGGAGGGTTCTGCTCCTCCAAAGTTTCTGCTTGATGTTCCGAAGGATGAGTAGAACCTAGTGAAGAGCAGAAGGGACAAGGGTTACTATGGAGGTGACAGTTAACAAAGCAGTGGATGAATGTCAGTGCTAGACAGCATCAAGGTGCCTCACAGTCTACATGCAGGATAGTGAGAGGAGAGAGAGATTGTAGTAATAAAGGCCGACACCCTGCTGTAGGCTTGCGCCAGCCTTGTCATTGCCTATGCTTCTGCCTGTTCCCTGCCCCAATATCTCAAATCGCTTCCTCCTGCATCTGACTGAAGTGGTGGATGGAGACAGGCACCCACCATCCCCCTCTGGTATGGGCCTTCCTATTGTTCTGGGCCATCTTCTCCTGCAGAAAGAGTTGCAGAAAGTTAGTATTTTTTTGTTGTAAACTTCTGTTCAGTTGTGTGTGGCTTCTTCATCTAGAGAGCATGCTGAGAGAGAGAAGCAGCAACTTTGGAGGAGGGTGGGGATGTGCTTGTGCTCGAGAGTGGCTGCAGAGAGAAAAAGTGGAAGCAATTAGCGGACAAATGAAAGGTCTTCCAGTTACGACCAGGTGAACTCAGACTGCTGTTTGTGCCTGTTGTGAGGGCACGAGCAGCAGGTGAGTGTTTGTTTGTAACAAAAAGGAGAGCTGCTGCCATGACCCGCTGTGAGTGGAGAAGAAGCATGCAGTGTGGGGACAGAAGAGTGACGTGTGCATTGGGGGTGGGGTGCCAAAAACTGGTATGGAAAGGTGTGACTCATCTAAATGGAGACAGAAAGATTTGCATTTCACCCTTGATGTCCTGGTCAGGTCATTAATCCGCTTCCTACACTGATTCCAGGTCCTTCGGGTGATGCTTCAGATGCTGACCACCTTAGCACCCTCCTTCCAGGACTGCTGCAATGTGTGTTTTGGGTCCCTGGTGCCAGCTTTGGGGAAGGGGGCCTGCCTCAGATCCTGTACCTGCTCCACCAGTACCTCCACTAAACATCACTGAAACTTGCACCTCTAGACGTGGACATTCTGCAAATGCTGCAAGCAAGTGGAAAAACAGCAGAACTTACTCTCTAGATCAATACCAATTGTCAGAAATCGGTTCAAGTCAGCAGGGAACACTTTTGTTAGGGCTACTTGACACCTTTAAAATTTTAATAGCACAGGTTTCAGGTGGAAATCCTGCCTCACAATTGGGCAGGCTGCCTGTCAGCGATCCCAGCACCTGGGCAGTCCGTCAGTGCCATGCAAATATAGCCTGCCGGTCAAAATTGGCTGCGACCTCTGTCCATATGATTGAGCTGCTGAAAGGATTGCTCTATCCACCGACCGCCCGAACACCGCCTGGGAAGAAAATCTACCCAGCTGATTCAATCAAAGTCACATCCTTATTGGTACTACATTAATATTCAGTCAAATAGTGCAGTGTAGTAAAAGAAGATTAGCTAAAGATTCTGATAACATCTTCTTTTCATTTTGGAGAGAAGGTTGTATATTTCTACCCGATTATTGATTCTTTTTAATGACAATGGAGTTGTAGATTAGTGCATGGTTCTCAAACTTTAGTATGTTGTATGATCCTTCTTTAACCTACTACACCTTTTCTCTTGTGTGTGTCACAAGCTTGCTTGTGTCTCTATTGATGCTATGGACTGTTTTGTTCTGAACCTTTCACCTAGTATAATATAAATTTCTGAGTGACAACCATATGATTGTATTCATTATGAATTACACCAAGGCTATCAGTGCACTTGATTGCTGTTGACCAATGATAATCTGCGGTTAGTAAAGCTCTAAATTACTTAAAGGGAACAGATGCCAACCTGCCCAATCAGGCATGCTAATTTTGTGGACAACGTGTGTATTGTCAGAGGGAAGAGTTTTCAGTAACAACTTGATAGCTAGGGCTCTCCTCCTCTACACTGCTAATTGCTTTCCCACACTGCACCCCTCATCCGCACCTTGGACTGAAAATTCAAGGACCTCATGGATTTTTTTTTGTTGCAAAAATCAAGGCCATCCATATTGTGGCTGCTGCCTCCTCGGACTGCCCCAACCACCTGTTTCTCCAAATCCAGTTCCCCATCAACTATACGTGCTTCAGCTTTCTTGTTCTTTGCAATTTCTCCCCCATCTACCCCTCAACCCTTAGTTATCTTATTTCTTCCATGAAGCCCACCACCTACTCGATAGAGCCCCTCCCATCCCAGCTTCTGACCACCCAACCGCACCTCCTCACCCCATGTTTTCCAATGTCATCAACCTGCCTCTCCCATCTGGCACTGTCCCCGTCCTTCAAAACCAGTCATCACCAATGTTCCCAGTAAGCTGTGCACCCTTAAAGGGGCTGCGCGGCCCTAAAAAAAAATTACAGGGAACATTGGTCATCACTTATCTCCTCAAAAAGACCCACCCTAAATCCCTGCATTCTCTGCATCTATCGTCCCATCTCAAACCTTCACTTCCTCCCCAATATCTTGGAACATGTTGTTGCCGTATGATTATATTTCCACCTATCTCACCATTCCTTATTCAGATCCCTCCAATTTGGCTTCAGTCTGCCCACTTCACCGAGACCCCACTGGCCAAAGTCACAAATATCATCCTGTGCAGCTGTGACCATGACTCTCCTCAACCTCCTTGAGGTCTCTGCTGCCTTCAGCCCAGTTAACCTCCTCCAGTGTCTCTTCTCTGCAGTCCCAGGCCACTACTCTCTTCTGGTTTTGCTATTAGCTGACTTAATGCAGGCATTACATTGCTGCCAACAGCTTCTCTTCTTCTGCTTACACAATCAACTCTGGCATACCTCAGGGGTCTAACCTTGGCCTTCTCTTTACTATCAACATGTTACCCTTTAGCAACATTATCTGGATTCGATAAGGTCCCGCATAAGAGATTAGCGTGTAAAATTAAGGCACATGGGATTGGGGGCAAGGTATTGACTTGGATAGAGAACTGGTTGGCAGACAGAAAGCAAATAATTGGAATAAACGGCTCTTTTTCTGAGTGGCAGGCAGTGACTAGTGGGGTACCGCAGGGATCGGTCCTTGGACCCCAGCTATTCACAATATATATTAATGATCTGGACGAGGGAACTAGATGCAATATCCCCAAGTTTGCAGATGACACAAAGCTGGGTGGGCGTGTGTGCTGTGAGGAGGATGCCGAGAAACTCCAGTATGATTTGGACAGGTTGGGTGATTGGGCAGAAGCATGGCAGATGCAATATAACGTGGATAAATGCGAGGTTATCCACTTTGGTATCAAAAACAGGAAGGCAGATTATTATCTAAATGGCAATAGATTGGGAGAAGGGGAAGTGCAATGAGACCTGGGCGTCCTTGTGCACCAGTCGCTGAAAGTAAGTATGCAGGTGCAGCAGGCGGTTAAAAAGGCAAATGTTGGCCTTCGTAGCGAGAGGGTTCGAGTACAGGAACAAGGATGTCTTGCTGCAGTTGTACAGGGCCTTGGTGAGGCCACATCTTGAGTATTGTGTGCAGTTTTGGTCGCCTTATCTGAGGAAGGATGTTCTTGCCATGGAAGGAGTTCAGCGAAGATTCACCAGGCTGATACCTGGGATGGCAGGAATGATGTATGAGGAGAGATTGGGTCAATTGGGCTTGTACTCGCTGGAGTTTAGAAGAATGAGAGGGTATCTCATCGAAACTTATAAAATTCTAACAGGACTAGAGACTAGATGCTAGAAGGATGTTCCCGATGGTCGGGGAGTATAGAACCAGAGGTCACAGTCTAAGGATAAGGGGTAAGCCATTTAGGACAGAGATGAGGAGGAATTTCTTCATCCAGATAGTGGTGAACCTGTGGAATTCTCTGCCAAAGAAGGCAGTAGAGGCCAATTCATTAAATATATTCAAGGAGTTGGATATATTTCTTAAGGCTAAAGGGATCAAGGGATATGGAGAGAAGGCAGGAACAGGGTACTGAATTTGGATGATCAGCCATGATCTCATTGAATGGCGGAGCAGGCTCGAGGGGCCGAATGGCCTACTCCTGCTCCTATCTTCTATGTTTATGTTTCTTTGTTATGGTTTAGCCTCAAAATATATGCTGACAATGGCTTTTATTGACCCAAAGTTTGTTTCCACACTTTCAAATTGCCTGTCTAATATGAAGACCGGTATAAGCTGAAACTTCATCCAGCTGAAGACCATCCTACTTAATGCCCTTTAGTACCTTCAATCCCCTGGCCATGAGTCATTCTGAGTCAGAAAGCATGCACTGTTCAACCCAGCTTTCTTTCTTACAGCTGCTTTATTATCAAAACCACTTTCTTCCACCCATCACAACATTGCTCGCTTCCACCCCATCCAGTTAGTAGTTGACTGACATCTGTAACATCCTTCACTTCTGCAACTGTGAAGCTTATCGTTGCCAGAGGTATGGATACAATAGGTGTCAATAGACTAACTGGATGATTCCATTAAGTTACTGGTCTGCTTGGAGAAAAGGAAAAGGGATGAATATTGCTAAGGGATAATTTTCTGATTTTTGGGCTCCCATCCAAGAGCCTCATCCACTGGGAACACGTTTCAGAATTTTGTGAGTCCGCTACATAGATTTTTGAACCGTTATTTTAATTGGTTGTAAAATCATGGGCAGCCCGTGGACCACCTCCACCCCATCACTCACCCCACCTTACCCTCCAAAGCAGCGCAAAGTCAGAAAATTATCCCTCTAAAGCTTTTTTTTCCTGTGTTAAATGATTCTCTGACACTAATTTACATTTTTACATGGCCAAAGTACTAACAAATAACCATGATAACAAGATGAATTGCATTTCTGCTGAAAATTGATTAGTCCAATGAATATCCACAAGTCTACATTTTCAGATAGAGGGTACAAGATAGAGTGAGACTTCTTTTTCACTTAAGGAACAAGGTGAGTGACATGGAATCAGTCAGAATAGCACACAGTTATAAATTGTTTAATACGCAAGCAGCGACTGGAAACCAATACTGTAGTGAAATGAACTTCACTTTATACCCTGTGCATATGCTGGTTCTGGTGTCCTAGGTAAAAGCACAGGGGGGAATTTATTGGGGGGTCAGCGGGCGCGTTTAATGGTGGGTCGGGTGGGAAAACTTTTTTTTTGACAACGGGTCGGGATCCCGCTGTCAAACCGCCATTACGTGCCTTTCCCAGATGTTGGGTCTGTCAGTGCTGAACAGACCAGATACGCAGCAACAGGGAGGCAATTCAGGTCATTATGAACTTGTTAACAGCCGAATAAGAAGTATTTTGAGCTCACCTTTACATTTTACAAGGTCACCCACAGGGTCCACACTGCTCGGGGATCATGTCAGGTAAGCAGGTCTGGAGTTGTATGACCATGGAATCATCTCATTACTTGCCAGCTGCAGATGTGCTATAAAAACTCCCATCTCACAGCTGTTCACAGCTCCAAAGCTGTTGTTTACTGCATTTGGAAGACAGATTGAGCTTTATGCAGGTTGCAAGTGTTTGGAGTAAACTCTCTATCCAGTGTCACCTCATTGGAACAACCTCTCTCACCACTGACAGATCGCTTCTATCATCTCAAGTTCACCTGCCATCTATTACATCAGCATCGGTGCCCTTGAAACTATCTCACCTTGGTCCTCAGAATCCCACCATGAACAGCCCCAACACCAGCAGCATCAGGCACACCAGCAGCACTAACAACAACACCAACTTTCTCTTTCTCTGTAATCAACTGATGCTGCACAGGACACAGGGCATCAGCATCCGATCACATTGCTGCCCGGGAGGCCAGGGATGGCCTCACCATGACCAGATTTACTTCACTTGACACTGTACACCCTGGCTGCCACAGGTTGGCATCACCCCACACAAACACCATAAAGCATCCCTACAATGCCCAAGCCATTAATTTCACACTTATGTAAGGGGTACCGTTATGTCTCACCATTCACTGTAACTCACTAAACCACTTCCAAAGGTGCACACAAATATGTCCAAGAACGCAAAGTGTTGAAAATAAAGATTTCAATGTTTGACAGCATATTAACAGAAACTTCACATGAACATTGGCTAAAACACACAAGTGCCTACCCTTGTGTGTTGTTAGTTGGTATGATTGGACTAGGATGAGGGTGAGTGTGAGGGGTGGCTTGTGAGATGGGGAAGTGATAATGTAGATAGAAAGGGATGGGTGGAGGTGCAAGGTAAGTTGGTGTGAGTAAGGATGTGCAGGAGTAGGGTAGTGAAGGCAGAACGATGGGGATGTGATGAGTGGCACAGCAGGATGAGGTTGAGTGTGGCTTTGCAGTAACCTTTTGTGATCTACTGAGATAATTGAAAGGTTTGCGCCACTGCAGTCTGGTCCTCCTTATAATATCCCTGCTTGTGCCCTCCTGTGCAATGTGCAACCAGGCTGCGTTGATCTCCTGGGGAGGTCTCTTCCACCCATTAGAAGGGAAGAGAACCTCCCTGCATGCTGTGACTCCCTCCATAAGCATATGGAGGGAGTTATGGAGGGAGTCATGGGAGAGCCCGGGTGCAGCCCTGCACCTCTGTGCAGTGCCTGTCAGTGTTTGCAGCACCTCAGTGCTGCAGAACACTGACAGCACAAATGTCAAAATTAATTTGAGCATGGTCCCTTTAAGGAAACCAGCTAATGACACATTATCAAATTACATCATCAGACCCGCTTCCTGCAGTTGGCCGGCAAACGCGCTGGGCGGGCTTAACAAGCCCAATCAGGGGAAAATCATTTTCGACAGCAGGCTGGAGCCAGAAGTGAGGCCGGGACCCACCACCGATGTCGCTTGCCCGGGGCCCGCCAAGGTTGGTAAAATTCATCCCATAAATTCAAGAAAATTATAATACAGCTTCAAAGAAAGCGATTTGTTTTTGTTGTAGACATGTGCAGGTATCTGTCACCAACAGGTCATTAAGCTGCCTTGAGGGACCTGTATTAGTGCTGTATTAGTGAGCACTGGGCTGTGGGGGTAAGGTAGGCTGTGGTGATATCTGACATTTCAAGTAAATCTTTTTTTCTGTTGGTTTTGATTTTACACTTACTTACTGGTTTTATGTCAGTTTTCTTTTATAATTATGGTATAATCTGATTTTGTTAAACATAACTCCTGTCAATGAGTCAGGGCTGTAAGCAGGGGACAAATCCTGTGGAGTTGTGATAGGCTTATTCTGGAATTGTGGGTGTCTGTTAAAAATGAATGAGGACTGGTTTTACAAATTTTTTTAATCATATTTCTCCATGGACCAGATCCGTTGCATCAAACAGATATATAGGGTAAATGAAACACATTGGCCCGTAATTTCCGATAGGAGGCTTCCTGTGTGCGGATGCCTCCTATCAGGAAAAAATCTACGCCCTTACCTGAGGGCTCCCAAGGTGCGGCCATTTCCGATCCTGGGCCTCTCCACAGTCGAAATGCGCAGGGCCCACATATCCCAGGGGCGCATGTGGTTCGCAAGCGTCCCTGGGATCACGTGGGCCAGGCGAGCTAATGAAAGAAGGGAATCCCCCTTCATACTTTTGACAGATGGACCTGTCAAAAGTATGAACAGGGATCACTGAAAAAAGACACTAAAACATTAAAATATAAACACATTTTTAAAAAACCATCACGTTTTTAAGATGAGTTAAAATTACATTAAATTAAATATTTTAAACAAAAATTTAATTTTTTGAAAAAAATAATTAAAGTTTTTTATGGGGCTAAAAATAAAGTTACCTTTTTTTTAAAAGTATTTTAAAATTATAAATGAGTGAAACATTTTTTTTTTACTTTTTTAAACTCTTATGCTGGTAAAAGCAGGCCTTACGCCTACTTTTACCAGGCATAAGATTTCTAAGGGTTTTCAGCGGGCGGAGGTTCTGCAGAAAGCGGAACTCTCCACCCACAGAGGCCCTTCTCCAGGGCAGGCGTCCGATCTGTCAAGACGATTCTTGACCAATCGGAAATGCTGGTTTTCAGCGCATGCGCTTCGCATGCCTGAAACCGGCATTTCCAATGTCCCTACGGGTGTGTACCTCAGTATAGACTGAGGCCTGAGTTCAAACCACAGCCTTTAGTTAAAATAAACAGTCCTGAATTCCCGTAGGCCTTCCAGTGTACTCACAGTGGAAGTCAAGTGGGAGTGTGTTGTAAGGCCTGGGAAATAGATTGGGACCCAGATGTGCAGGATCCTAACCTTCGCTGCCAGTTTCTGTGGAGCTTTGTTTGGGGTGGAACATCTGCCCACCAAAACAAGGTCACCTGTATCAGAGGGGACATGGCCAGAGGGAGGAGACCAGCAGGCTGGGAGTATCCTTGGTCTCAGTCTGGGATTTGTTAGCAGGCTGGTACACTTGGTCAGAAGAGGCATACTGGCCTGCTGGTCAACAGAACTGGGAGCCACCCTGGGAATCCAGGCCTGAGACACAGTTTGGACCCCTGAAAATGTTGTACAAAAGTTTATTCAACCCCTTTAGAAACCTTTGCCCTCTTTTGGACTGATGGTGCTGGTGGGGCAGCAAGAGGCTGGTCAGCGCTGCATTTCTTGTCCCCTTCTTCTAGCAGGTGTCCGTGATGCTTTTGTAGTGGCATGGAACTCATCAGTGAAATGCTAATGAGGGAACCAACCCCGACCCCAAAAGATCTGGCAGTCAGCAGCAGTGGAGGTTCCAAACAGGTATATCTCTGCACTTTGGTCAGGATGTCAGACCCTGCGGATGTTTCAATTCAATTTTATTTGTCATATATGCAGCAAACGTGTGTGCTGCACAATGAAATGTTGATTTTTACGAGTCCTCCCAACATTGGAATAAATATGGCATAACAATGATAAAAATACTAATAGAAATACAGTAATAATAAATAAAAACAACAATAATAAATAATAATAAATTATTCGTTCATGAGTCTTATGGCCTGGGGGCTAAGCTGTTTCAAAACCTGCTGGTACGAGACTGTATGCTTTGGTATCTCTTACCGGACGGGAGCAGGTCGAAGAGGTTGTGGCTGGGGTGGCTCGCATCTTTGATGATTCTCAGGGCCTTCCCCTGGCACCTCTCGGGGTAGATATCCTGCACAGCAGGTAGTTTAATTCCTATAGTATGTTGTGCAGCTTTCACCACCATCTGTAGAGCCTTGCGGTCTGTGGCGGTGCAGTTGCCATACCAGGTAGTGATGCAGCCGGACAGGATACTCTCGATGGTGCACCGGTAGAAGTTGGTGAGAATCTGGGGGGCCATTCCAAATTTCCTCAGTCTCCTGAGGAAGACCAGGCGCTGGCATGCATTCTTGGTTACGACGTCGATGTGATGGGACCATGTTAAGTCCTCCATAATGAATACACCCAGGAATTTGAAGCTGCTGACCCTCTCCACCTCAGCCCCTTCAATGTAGATTGGGGTGTGTCCCGCCCCCTGCCGCTTCCTGTAGTCCACGATCATCTCCTTTGTTTTGCTGATGTTGAGGGAGAGGTTGTTGTACTTGCACCATTCTGCTAGGGCTCTTACCTCCTCCCTGTAGCCTGTCTCGTCGCCATCTGTGATCAGGCCTACAACTGTAGTGTCATCAGCAAACTTGCTGATGGAGTTGGAGTTGTGCGTGGCCACACAGTTGTGAGTAAACAGGGAGCACAGAAGGGGGCTGAGCACACAACCCTGGGGAGCTCCCGTGTTCAGGATCAGTGTGGAGGAGGTGTTACTGCCTATTTTTACCACCTGGGGTCTGCCCGTCAGGAAGTCCAGGATCCAGTTGCATAGGGAGGTGTTAAGTCCCAGCTCACTGAGCTTGTTGACAAGCTTGGAGGGGATAATGGTATTTGTAAAGTCTGTGGGTTGTTTAGTTAATTAATACACAGACTACCAGAGTAACTTAAAACAGGACTTTACTATTCGAAGGTCAGGGTGAATCTGCCCAATAAATCCTGACACAGCACTTATATACCGGTGTGGTCACCGTCGGTATTACAGTATACAGAAGCCAACAAAGTAGTGCAACACCTAAAGTAGTTCTCTTAAAGGTGGACAGTTACATACAATAGTTCTCTTAAAGGTAGACGGGTACATACACTACAATCCTCCCTTTTTAGCTTACAACATACTGATTCCCCATTAACATACATTATAACATATATACAACTTTATGCAAGACAGTTCACAGATTCAGTCTCTCTGGAGGTTTCCGGACTCTGTCCGGATAACGCCTCAGTGGTGTCATAACTCCCGGCGGGGTAGTAGGTGCTTCTGGCAAGGTCGATTCGGCTTGAAGGACAGTGTCAGGTTCATCTGATTCCAGTATTAGCAGATCGGAGGTAGGTGTTCTGGGTATCTCTGTCTCAACATTAACCGTGTAAGGTGGTGGAGTAGGTTGGCCATTTGTGGCTGACCCTATGATCTGGTCAACATGGCGCCTTATTATACTGTCCCCAATGTCCACCGTATACATCAACGGCCCTAGCCTTTTTCCAATAGTTCCAGGCTGCCATTTCTCGGTACGGTAGTCCCGGGCCAAAACTTGTTGACCTATCTGAAAAGATCTAGTTGGCCTTTCATTCATGCCCTGGAATTGCCGGTTCTCTACGTCCCTTCTGACGTTTGGCTTAAGCAAATCCAGCCGGCATCTTAGTCGTCTATTAAAAAACATCATGGCGGGAGTTTGATTTGTGACCGCATGTGTTGCATTCCTGTACGCCAACAAGAAGCTATCCACCTTATGTTGTAAGTTAATGGCTTCATTACCCATGGCCTTTATGGCCTTCTTGAAGGTCTGGACAAACCTTTCAGCCAATCCATTGGAGGCGGGATGGTATGGGGCTGACGTGTAGTGCTTAACCCCATTGCTCTTTAAGAATTTCTTGAATTCTTCGGACACAAATTGCGGTCCATTATCAGAACAGATCTGTTCCGGCAGCCCATTCCTAGCAAACATGGTCCTTAACACTGTGATGGTTTTTTCCGTGGTGGTGGTGGACATCTTTATTACCTCCGGCCACTTGGAGTGTGCATCCACCGCTATTAGAAACATTGAGTCCATAAATGGACCAGCAAAGTCGATGTGTACCCTTTGCCAAGGAGATGAGGGCCACTCCCATGGATGCAGAGGAGCCTGTGGTGGTGCGTTTTGGACCTTCTGGCATCCTAGACAGCTCTTAGTGATTTCTTCGATGTCTCCATCAATGCCTGGCCACCACACAAATGCTCTTGCTAGGTTCTTCATTTTCACTCCACCCAGATGTCCCTCGTGCAGCTCCTTTAACACCTTCTGTTGAAGTTTGGGTGGAATCACCACTCTAGATCCACACATCAGGGTTCCTCGACACACTGACAGCTGTTCTTTTCTCTGCGAAAATGCTGGCAGCGTTGGTTCGCCCTGTGCTGGCCATCCCTCCACCGTTAAATCATAGACTCGTGAGAGAGTCGGGTCATTTCTTGTTTCGTTTTCGATCATCGAATTTGTTACTGGTAGACATTCCACTATGGATGAGTGGAACATCTCTACCGGGTCCACTGTAGTCGCTTCTTCTACTATCGGCAATGGCAAGCGCGATAACCCATCAGCATTTCCATGCTGTTTGGACCTTTTGTATTCGATGTCATATTGGTGTGCCCCAAGTAACACGGACCACCTCTGTAACCTTTGCGCTGTCATGGTGGAAACGGCCTTGTTAGGGTTGAATATGGACACCAACGGCTGGTGGTCTGTCAGTAATGTGAACTTCTTGTCCTGCAGGTAATGATTGAATTTCTTTACGCCCCACACAAGGCTGAGGGCCTCCCTATCTATTTGAGCATAATTTCGCTCCGCGGAGGTCAATGATCGGGACGCGAATGCCACTGGCCTTTCCGAGCCATTTGGTAACTTGTGTGAAAGTACTGCTCCAATTCCATAGGGGGAAGCATCACAAGCTAGACGAAGAGGTAACGTTGGGTTGAAATGAGCCAACACTTCTTCAGAGGTAATCAACGCCTTGCTTCTGCGAAAGGCCTTTTTACATTCCTCACTCCACTTCCATGGTACTTCTTTCCGCAACAGAGCATTCAGCGGATGCAGCACCGTGGATAGATTCGGCAGAAACTTGTGATAATAATTAATCAACCCCAAGAATGATCTTAACTGTGATACATTTTCCGGAGCGGGGGCCTTCACGACAGCTTCTATCTTGTCAGGTGACTTGTGCAGCCCCTCTCGGTCAATGACATGACCGCAGTACGAGATCCGTTTTTGGAAGAACTCACATTTCTTGCGATTAACTTGAAGGCCATATTCCTTCAACCTAGTGAGCACCAGTTTCAAATTTGTGAGGTGTTCTTCCTCGTCTTCTCCCGTAATCAGGATATCGTCTAAGTAACACTGCGTGCTTGGAATTCCTTGTAATACCTGCTCCATGGCCCTCTGCCAAATTGCTGGAGCCGAAGCTACCCCAAAAACCAGTCTATTATAACGATACAAGCCTCTGTGTGTGTTGATGGTGAGGTACTGACGCGACTCTTCCTCGACTTCCATTTGTAAGTATGCCTGTGCCAGGTCTATCTTGGTGAAGTGTTTCCCTCCAGCCAACGAAGCAAAGATGTCTTCAATCCGCGGAAGCGGGTATTGTACCGTGTGAAGCACCGGATTCACTGTGATCTTGAAGTCTCCGCAGATGCGGACCTTCCCCGGTCCCCCTGGCTTGTTACTTGGTGAAGACTTCATGACGGGAACAATGGGCGTGGCCCACTCACTCCAGTCCACTTTTGACAGTACCCCTGATCGTTCAAGTTCTTCCAGTTCTGCCTCCACAGCAGGTCGTATCGCGTAAGGTACCGATCTGGCTTTGAAAAATTTTGGGCTTGCATGTTCTGCAATCTTAACCTTTGCTTTAATTCCTCGCAGTGTCCCCAGTCCTTGCTGGAATACCTCTTTAGCTTCGTCCAATATTCTGGACAACCGTTCAGGTTTGACATCTTCCTTTCCGGAATCTACCGTCATGGTGTTTAGTGAATGCCAGTCTCTCTTTATTTTCCTGATCCACTCCCGTCCCAGAAGTGGTGGACCTCCCTCAGGCAACACATACAGGTCCATCCTTTGGTGATCTTTGTCCTTGTATCTCACCTTGACTTCTATCTTTCCGATGGGGTATACTTTGTGCCCTGTGTATGTCTGCAATACTAGTTCCGTATCCCGTAGGGGAATATGCTTGAATAACTTTTTATAATCATGCTTATTCATGACCGTCAACGCCGATCCGGTGTCCACTTCCATTTTCACTTGGACTTTTGCAATCTGTAGTGTGATCCAGATAGCTTGTCGGTCAGCTTCATTACTCACATTGTGAATTCTCAGACTATCCAGTTCCTTGCAGTTGGAGTGTGAGTCCGAATTCTGTTCTTCCGGACTCTTCCTAGTCACCTCATGTACCTTCCTGTACCTCTTTTGTGGTGACTCATTATTGTTGGTCTTCTTTCCTGACCGGCATACCTTAGCTATGTGACCGAGCTTGCCACATTTCCTACATTCCTGGTTTTTAAACCAGCATTGGTTCTGGTTGTGTGTTGTCTTCCCACAACGATAGCATTTCGTTGTACCCGAAGTAATTTGCTGCACACTGAGTGCCGCTGCCTTTAGCTGCATTTCCGCCGTTCCTTTCGCTGCGGCTTCGTTCGATGCAGCAATAAGGACAGCCTTATCAAGTGTAAGATCGTTCTCTTCGAGCAGTCGTTTTTGTGTTTCTTCCTTCGACATTCCGCACACGAATTTGTCTCTGAGTGCCTCTGCCAGATTTTCCCTAAACTGACAGTGTTTCGCTAGCCTACGCAGTTCAATCAGGTACTCCCCGTTGCTTTCCTCTTTCCGTTGTGTTCTCGCGTAAAATTTTGATCGTTCCACTAACATCAGTGGTGCGGGGTTAAAATGATCCTTCAGGACAGCAACAATATCATCGAAAGTCTGATCCGCCGGTTTAGCTGGTGCTAGTAGATGCTTCAAGAGCCCGTATGTCTTCGCGCCCATCGAGTTTAGCAAGGTTATAGCTTTGTCATCTTCTTCTATTTTATTGGCCTCACCATAGATCTCAATGCGTTCCACATACGTGGCCCAGTCTTCTACCTCGGAATTAAAATCGTTGATGTTACCACGCTTAGGCATCTTCCTCTCTTCCTGATAACACCACGGATTATTTCTTTAAATTTTCTTTTTTTTTCTTCAAGATGGCGGTTCCCGCGAAAATGGCGGTTTCCCGCGCTTATCTTCTCTCCCCGCCCACTTCAATGGCGGTTCCCCGCTTCTGTCTTCTTCTCCGCCTAATGGCGGCTTCCCGCGTTTCTTCCCCTGGCGGGAGGGGTACACTTTCCCCACGGGCGACGGCCGCTGGCTCTCAGGTTCACAGCCTGCGCGTCGGCTTCAGTGCTTTCCCTTTTCTCGGCAGGGCAACCGGCGCTGGGTACACCCCGTTGACGGCGAACAGTTTCAGCCGCTGGGCTGGCTCTCGCTCAGTTCCCCTTGCTCGGGCTCTGTCTCTCTCCCGGCTCTACCGGCGCTGGGTACACCCCGTTGACGGCGAACAGTTTCAGCCGCTGGACTGGCTCTCGCTCAGTCTCCCTTGGTCGGCTCTGCCTCTCCCGCTCGCTCGGCTCCCAATCGCGCCTCCCAGCCCTCTCGCAGTCCGGTGCTTCCCTCCCCAGCTGCGGCTGAGTTTTTATATCTTCCCGCGCCTACGCTCCCGGTCGCAGCGCTTCGTGGCTTCGGTCGCTGCCCGGCCTTTTTCGCCGGTCGCGGTCTAGCTGTCTCACGACGCCGTTGCGTCCCCAGCCTGTCTGTACCGCGGCTTCCTTGCTCCACGCTGCCCCAGTCTCAGCGCCTCTGGGCCCGACTTCTGTCCGGCTCCTTTCCCCCTCGACCGTGGTCGAGTGCACCGCCCTTATCCTCCGGTTATTCTTTTTACTTTTCCCTTACTCACAGTCACCGTGGCCGGCTTGCTTCTCGTGCTGATCGGCTCACTCCTCACCATGGCAGAAGGGACAGTCAGTGCCTGTTGCTGATGGAAGTCTTTGTCTCTGAATTCTTCCTCCTTTCCAGCTCTGCAGACTCGAGTTTTCTCCCAGCAGAATGACGAGGGCGGTTGCCTCTTCTCGACGCTCGTTAACTGCTTTGGAAGTATTGTTGCCGCAGGGTACGATCGGACTCGTCGCCACTGTAAAGTCTGTGGGTTGTTTAGTTAATTAATACACAGACTACCAGAGTAACTTAAAACAGGACTTTACTATTCGAAGGTCAGGGCGAATCTGCCCAATAAATCCTGACACAGCACTTATATACCGGTGTGGTCACCGTCGGTATTACAGTATACAGAAGCCAACAAAGTAGTGCAACACCTAAAGTAGTTCTCTTAAAGGTGGACGGTTACATACAATAGTTCTCTTAAAGGTAGACGGGTACATACACTACAGTATTGAATGCTGAACTATAATCTATGAACAACATTCTCACATAGGTGTTCCTCTTATCCAGGTGTGATAAGGCAGTGTGCAATACAGTGGCGATGGCATCATCCCTAGATCTGTTTGGGCGGTAGGCAAATTGGAGTGGGTCCAGTGAGTCAGGTAGTAAGGAGTTGATGTGGGTTTTGACCAGTATCTCAAATCACTTCATGATGACAGAAGTGAGTGCTATGGGGCGGTAGTCGTTTAAACAGGTTACTTTTGTTTTTTTGGGGACTGGAATAACCAACGTCATCTTGAAGCGGGTGGGGACTACAGACTGGTACAGTGAATGGTTGAATATATCCGTAAACACGGCTGCCAGCTGGTCAGCGCATACTCTAAGGACATCCCCAGGGATTCCATCTGGACCGGGTGCTTTGTGGGTGTTCTCTCTCTTAAAAGTCTGTTTGGTCCCAGTGTTCCCGTTCAGGCCAAATTCCCATTCACACCAGCTTTTAAAAACAGATCAGATGCTTGAACTATTAATCACAAATGTAGTATCACAGCATTTATCTATCTGAATGTGACATTTCATTAAAATGTTGATAATAAAGAACTCAATGAAGTAATTTTCTGAAGGAGTCTTGAGGATTGGCAAATGTTAAGGCATATTGCAGATTACTGAATCTTTACATTCCTATTGGATGAGACAGCGGCTATTGATAAGCAGTAAAAGCCTGAGTTCTGATAAAAAGCTAATGTCCATGGTTCAATAACTACAATAATATCGATCTACCGAGTGTCAGAATTAATATTATAACATGCTTAATCTTAAAATGGGGCACTTTGGGGTAAAACTGAAAATAAAGGCTCTGCTAGGGAACAGTTATACTGCAACTTTTGCATTGATGCAATGTGGTCTCAGGATGCGAAAAGTGGTGGCATAGCTCAGGAGTTACCCGATCTGATACATGAGTGCATTAAATCCATGCGGTGTGAGACCCCACTGGAAGGTTTTCTGAATTCCCACCAGCTGCAGTATAACTCTAGCTCAGTCTAAAGGCACAGTTGGAGTAGTTAAGTAATCTGTTCGAACACTTGGGAATTTCTAAAACTTTGTAGCAAATTTTTTGAATGTTAAAACAAAATTAATAAAAATGAACATCAGAAAGATGTGAGCTCTGTGCATGTGTCAGAGCTGGTGCTAGTTAGATTTGTCCTGCCGCCTTAATCAACATTGAACATGATGCAAATGGGTTAAAGAAACTGCCATCTGATTGGGTTAACCAGTGGGTATTAGTCCACGGTAGAAACACACAAAATGGGCCTTTATCACACTTAATTACTGCTGGCTAACTCTTTCTGACATAATTTTCTTCAAATACAGCTTTCTGGCAGTAGTGACTTCTCTGTACTTTGTTTCTCCCCAATGGCTTTTAAGATCTCAGTTATATTTGAAGCTTACTGCTTCAAATTTAGTTAATGGCAATAACAACATTTTAGTATGTTGTATTTTATGTTTGTGTTGGAATAGGGAGCTTGGGCTGATTACACTATACAGCAGAGCCTTGGGGCAGGATTTTCATTGGGCTGTGGAGGCAGGATTGGAGGCGTGTGGGGGGTTAAAATTGCAAAAACTGGTGGGCGGGCCCAACCTCACCTCCAAGCAATTTTCATTAATTCGTGTCTAATAGTCCCGTCTCCGTCCCACCTCCAAGAGGCGGGATAGGCCATTAAGGCCCTTAACAAGCACTAAATTGCCTCTATAATGCCATTTTGCCTTTGCGATTTTAACCCTTTTCCCACGTGAAACACGCCTGTTCTGAAACACGACGGTGAAACCTGGCGGGAGCACAATTGGATTGCTGACTATCAGCTGCAGCTCAACCATTAAAGAGGAGATTTGATCAGCCATCATTTGCAGGTGGCAGGACTTTGTTGTCCCAGGTCTGGGGGAACTTTTAGAAGGCATAACCACAGCTGTGGAAGTTTGGAGCCTGATACCCATCTCCAGTGTGACCTCCTGGGAAACCCCTCTCGCCACCTTCACAGAGCGCTTCCTCAACTGGATAGATCAGGTGAAGCCCTGCAGTACCAGAAGCATGGGAGCCATTTATTTCCTTCCCTTCTGGACATTAGATGAGGACGAAGACCAGCCACTGCACCAGCAGAACTAGGAACAACAGCAGCACCAACAGCAGCAGCACCAACTGCAGCAGCAACAACAGGAGCGCCAAGCTGCTGCTCACCCACCTGAAGCTGCACAGGCCAGAAGGGGCCAGCGCATGGAAGCCCATCGGCGCAGGAGATACCCCCCAAACAGGGTCTACAGACACAGGGTCAGCTACCTCAACATGTCTGAGCAGCAGTGCCAAAGGCGGCTCCGACTTTCGCGAGGTAGTGGGTGACATCTGCGCAATGCTGCAACAAGACCTGCAGGCCAGAGGACAAGGTGGATAACCCTTACCAGTGGCCGTCAAAGTCACCACCGCACTCAACTTTTTTGCCTCAGGCTCATTCCAGGGATCAGCAGCAGACATCAGCGGCATCTCCCAGGCAGCCGCATACACTTGCATCACGCAGATAACCGATGCCCTCTTTGCCATCGCGCACAATCACATCCATTTCACCAAGGATCAAGCAAGTGTCATGGCGCGTGCGGTTGGATTAGCTCATCTGGCAGGCTTTCCAAGTGTGCAGGGCATCGTTGACTGCACACTTGTGGCCCTTAAGGCACCCCATCACAATCCTGGTATTTTTGTCAACCGCAAGGGCTTCCACTCCCTTAATGTTCAGCTGGTGTGTGACCACAAGAAGGAAATTTTGCATGTTTGTGCCAAGTACCCTGGCAGTTGCCATGACTCCTTCATACTGTGCCAGTCTAGTGTGCCTCTGCTATTCAGTCCGCCAGACCAACTTAACGGATGGCTGCTTGGAGACAAGGGCTATCCCCTGAAGACGTGGCTAATGACACCGTTGAGGAGCCCATCCAACGAAGCTGAGGAGAGCTACAACTCCAGCCACATGTCCACCAGAGCCATAATTGAGCAAACCATCGGTTTGCTGAAGATGCGCTTCAGATGCCTGGATAGATCAGGTGGAGCCCTGCAGTACTCAGCAGCCAGGGTCTCCAAAATCATCGTGGTTTGCTGTGCAATTCACAACATGGCACAGCGTCGTGGCTTGCAGATTCCTGAGGGCCAAGTGGCTCGTCACATATCCTCCTCAGATGAGGAGGAGGAAGAGGAGAGCGAAAACGAACATCTTGCAGAGGCCCATCAACCAGCGGCAGCAGTATGCAAGAACATTGCTGCCCGGGATGCAAGGAACACACTCATCTTGGCCAGATTTGCTTAGCCTAGCCAATCAAGCACTTTTGCCTCGCAGCTTCTTACCTGAGCATCGACAATGGCCAAGGACCAGCGGATTCCTAGCAATTTGACCACCATACTGACAATTGCAAGTAATCCTAAGCCCTCAATTTGAAAGTCCCATTCGCGAAATGACGCATGCCACAACTACAGCAGTAGCCATCAGATTTTTTATTTACATTATTCATCTGATGGCTTTTTCACAGGAAACATGAAATTTCACCCAAGTGACTACCCTTGTGACTATTTGTGCAGTATCTTTCTCTTACATGTGCTCCTACATGGTGCTTCCCCTGTGGCTTCAGCAGATGTGAAGGCCCCTTGCTCACTTTCTTGCTGCTCCTGTCTCGACACCTTTGGCGGGCGTCCTCTGGGGTTGCAAACCTGTGAGGGCTCGGCAACAGTCTGCTGCTCCTGTGGCTGTGCAGGGGTTGAGACGCCGATCTCAGTTGGGTGTGGACACTGGTGGGGCTCTGACCAAGGGCACTGCAGTGGCATGGAAGTGTCAGTGCTTGGAGAGGAGCCCCCACTTCCTTGATGTCTGCCACCAACTTCCCTCTCATGGGTCAGGTCCCCCTCAGCACTTGCAAGTGGCTTGAGAGCACCTTGCTGCACATCAGGGGGGCCATGGGGACCCGTATCTGCACTGGCAGTCCTACTCAGAAGGATTTCCATGAAGGTCTGGTTTCTCTGTTCAATAGATGACCATTGCTCCTCCAGAGATGTCATTCTATTCTGAACACTCACCATGTTTTCTGCACTCTGGCGACTTATCACCTCCATGGGGGTTGCCATCCTTTCCATGATGATGCGTTCATGCGCCAGTGACTCCACAAAAGCTCTGCTCATGTTCGCTATGGACTCCTCCATTCGCTCCACACTCGCAGTGACCCTGGAGATAAAACCTGCCAGAGACTCCTGCATCTGTTCCTGGAGTTCCAGCACCGCTGACCTTATGGATGGACCCAGAGGCAGAGGGTCGACATGCAGCTGAGCCGAGCTGGCAGAGTCCTGCGCCCTCCGACTAGGACTCTCCACTGCTGTCCCTGTCTCCACAATCTGCTGATGCTCACTTGTGAGCTGTGATACACCAGGTGACAACACTACTCTATGTCCCGAAGGTCCCATCGAGGTGAGTGTGTCTGCGCTGGTGCTGGGTGCGCTGAATTCTGCTGACGCTGCGCCCTCAGAGGTTGCAGCTTCCTCTGAGGAGTCTTGAGGCTGATGCTCTTCCTCCTGGCTAGTGGGGATGGGTGCTTGCGATGGTCCTGTGGAGGAGTAAAGGAAAGAGTCAGAGATGGGATGCCAAGGTTACATGCACATTGCATACTGCAATGAGGTGGCAAGACCAAGGGCCCTCCCTGTGTGTTGTCAGTTGTTTTCATAGCATCACAGTGATAGGGAGTTTGAGGGCTGCATAGTCGAATAGTTTGACCATAGAGAGAGAGGGAATGGGTAAGGGTGCATGGATGTCAGTGTCAAGTGGGATGTGGAGGAAGAGATTGCTAAAGCTGAGTGCTGGTAAGGAAAGGTAATGGGGATCAGATTGAGGGTGATGGGAAATTCATAGTCACTTTTCCAGTGCGCAGAAGGTCATGAAATCTCTTCCTGCACTGAATCCAGGTTCTCCGGGTTATTGATAATGAGTTGACCTCCTCTGCCACCTGGATCCACACAGCCTTGGTCTGCTGGGGAGGCTTCTTCCTCCCTGAAGAAGGGAACAGCACCTCTTTATGAGCTCTTCCTCCCTCAACTAAAGCCTGCAAGGCAACGTCATCAAACCTGGGAGCAGACCTAGGTCTCTCACTGGTCATTCTGCCTCCAGGTCCCTCTGACATGAAAGGCCAAAAGGTTGGCAGTCTGCAGAAGAAGCAAGGCTTGTTGCAGACCTTAAATGCAGCAGCAATGATGGCGTCATCGGAGGCGACGTTCAGAATGGAAAAACTAATTTGACATGGGTTCCCACATGTTGGAACTCAATTGGCCAATGAAGTTAAAATCGCATCAATCTCCCACATTGATTTAGATTCGGGTGGATAACACGAAATGCGGATTACACAATCCCAGCCCGCCCCTGAATTAAAATCCAGCCCTTGCAATTTAATCAGCGCAGACACTGGAATTTTCTTTGTTACCACATTATGCAAATCTAAGTAAGGTGTCTACATCTGTATTATTATTTCATCAACATGAGTAAATTGAAACACAGTTTAGTATAATTTCAAATTGGGTACCTTCCACTTTGTTTATTTTTGTTACTGTACCTTTGGTGAAAGATGTTGTACAGCAGTATCACTGCAGTGAGTGTGCACAAGCAGTTGAAGAGCTACTCACAAGACCAATGGAAACTATCTGCTTTCTCTGTGGTGTAACTGTATGATTATAACAGTAAACAACAGTGAACTCTAGCAGGAATGCTCATTAATTACACATCTGATGTGCCAACCAAAATGCCTCTTTTAACTTCTTTCAAATGACAGGCAAATTCAGCTACTTGATAACGTTAGTCTCTGGTCAATTTATAGAAATGTAAAAACTGTATCAGTTGATCATTGCTGCACTGATGATAATAACAATGTTGAACCTAGTCTTTAAAGGGGTGGTGTTGCCGTGGAAACATGTCTTGTCTTTGCCCTGTTTATACACTGGGGTGAGTACAATGACGTGATAGATAATGCAGTGACTTTGTTGCATCTGTTACAATTTTTTTTTAGCTGCTTTAGTCTTCCTAGTCTGTGATTATTGCCTTCCTTTGGTGTATTTCTTTACTTTGTTAAACCTCAAATACATCCTGTATAAAAACAATTCATTTTAGTTGCAAATGTTCCAAATATTTATTAATATATTTTACAAAATTAATAATGAAAAGTATTTAATGCAAACTCATGTTTAAGTAAGTTCAAACCAAAAACAGTGTAAAGTTTTGGACACAAGCACTGCCTAGTTTATAATTGGATATCATGCAAAATATTACATTTATCAAAAATGGAATTCCCACTCAAACACATCTACATTTCTTCTCTTAATTACTCTTGGTAGGAGTATATTTACCTCTGATCTCATTCTATGTCTTTCAATCCCAGACATTCTCCTCATGCCACTGGCTCTTCCCATATCTTCCATTATACTTTTGGTATCTCCCGTGTTCCACTCCATGCTTCTGATACCCATTGACTGATGCACTTTGCGTATCAACCACCACAATGCTCTCTAGGCCATCAGGCCTTCCCATATTTTAATTTTAATATATTTTGAGAATTAGCTCAAAATAACATTAATAAAAATTAGAACCACCATCTGCACAGATATCAGCTTTATCATACCACTTTTCTGGTCATCACAATATTTTGTCTGGCGATACTTCAGAAGTTTATTCTTAATACCTCGAAAACAGATGTGATGAAATCAGCGTAAATTTTCAGAGATCCAACAACACCAGTGGGACCTTGTATTCTGCAGGTGAAATTGGGCATGTAACCTTGCTTGCCCGAAGCATTGCACACTTAATTTTATGAGGCACCATTTGGTCCCATTTTAGAAGCTGTAGTATAGGCATGCATGGGTCTCATATACATATTTAAATAAAGGCAAGAAGGTCCTCTGCTGAATTTCATGACATCAGGCGAGGCTCTGTCCAGAACATGAGCACGGGAATTCGGGGAAGCTCACACTGAAGTAGGCCTCTTAAAGCAAGAAGGTAAGTTTTTTTTGTGTGGTTTGAATTTTCCTTTGCTGAATTTTGTCCTGTTCATAAGTTGATTTTTCAGGGAATTCCTACATTTTTATTTTTTTCTCCCCATCAATAGTTTTCATTGTTACTGTAGAATGGCTTTGACATGACAACTTATAAAGAGGTGAGGACAGGCATTCCTCTGGAGTTTCAAACATGCTGCGTAACTGAGATGATGAAGAGGCGTTTGTGAGGGGTCAAAAAATGCAAATGGAACAATCCCTGAGGTGTTCTAGCCATAAGCATAATTACCCTAGTGCCTGCACTGCCTCCTGTGTTCTCTGCCTCCACTTCACAAGACAGCTTGCCACAGAGTTGTACCATCTACTACACAACAATCTGCGTGCAATATCTAGATCAGGAACAGTGCTTCCCAGATAAGGTTATCACATAATGAAGCTTTCCTGTTAGCACATCCTTCCAAGTCACCCCAGGAGGCATCTGGCACACCAGGCAGTCCATAGTGCACACATGTGTCAGAAGAGGCCCAGACATTCCTTGTGAGGTCCTGTTCTTCCTGGGCCAACAAAGTAATATTTAACTTACCGTACAGAGCCTCTTTATCCTGCAGACCAGGTTTTACTGAGCGGGGTGGCTGCCGTGGGTGTGCCACTCAGTCAATGATTAAAGCGCCATTGGAGTTCTATGGATGTCGTAGGACTCTAATTTGCATAAATGCACAATGCTTTTCAGACGAGTGCTTCAGCCATTTGAAACAGCAGCAGTATTGAAATCATCACAGGTTGGGAATGAAGTGGGAAATTGACCCACACCAGCTCTGCCCGGATTCTGCTAGGCAGGTAGAGTTAAAATTCCGCCTTTGGCTGCCACCAATATCTTCAAAAGAAATGTGCCATGCGGCTCAGGCACAGTAAAAGAGTGTGTACAAAAGGACAATGGCTATACATAATGCTTTCAATGCTATCTCCCAGAGGGTGAATACATTTCCATTTTATTCTTGTGCTGTAGTTAATAGGCCCCACAAGTAATGTGTGTGCCTAATCGGGTATGATCCAATTTCTAGCCCAATGACTGCAAATTAGTTCTTTTGAAAAGGATAATTATTTGAATGATTTCTGTACTTTTCTTTGAATGCATATATATTCATCAGTCACATTATATTTAGCAACACTTTATCTTATCACCCATCAGTATGTGGAATAGGGGTGGGAGCACAGTTGTCCTAATTTAAGTAATCCATTCAGTTCTTTGGGGGAAGTAGGGAAAAAACTTGGGGGCAAATTGGGTGCCTTTGCACCTCTCGTTAGCACCCCGGGGGCGCTAACGGGGCGTAAATGGCTTTGCGATCAGGCACGGTGCTGATATCGACTCGCGCCATATTCGGCGGGAGTTTTGCAGCAGCACCACAGCGTTGCGCCCCGATCTCCTTTGCCCGGAGATCGTGACGTCATCGCCATGTGCATCACCCCGGACCCGAAATTGACTTCCGCCCCCTGCAGCAGCTCCAGTTGTAAACACTGACAGCTACAGGAGGCATGCATCGGGCGACCGGCCGCTTCGGGGGCAATGATTAAAGGCAAGGTATCCGAGGTAAATTAACAAAAAACTTACCTTTCTTGTACCAGTTTTTTTTGCGTGTTCCTGCTTGCGATTGATCACTCTGCTTGAGTGCTGGGCTGATCGCGCGGGATCGCGGCTGCCTTGGTGGTCCAGATAGGTAATTTTTCTATTGCAGAGCCTGCAACGATGGCCCTTCCCTTTACGGGAGGGAAGGAGCCTTTGAACGCGGCAGTGCTGCATGGCCCAGTGGGCAGGGCTGCTGAAGTCTCCGCCCTGCCTGCTGCCGATTGCGCTCCTAGAAGGAAGTGGAGCGCAAAACCGAATTTTTTAAAAGTTTAGAAACATTAGCGCCTGATGCTAATTTTCTCAACTTTTAAAAATTAGCGCCCCAAATGGGGCTATAATGAATTTCTCCCCCATTAATTATTATTAAAAGGCTTTGGCCTAGAATTTCAGTATAGCCAGTTTTGGGGCGCTAACGTTAGCGCCCGCCCGAAGTTAGCGCCCGCCCCAAAGTTGCGCCCCCTTGCCGGAAATTCAGTGGCTTCGCCCTAAGAGGTTGCTGGAGCGCTAAAAGAGGCGTTCCACTACTATCTTTAGGCGCTAAGCCGGCGGTGCAGAGGGATAGCGCCGAGGCGGGGCGCAGCGCGGGTGCGGTCATTTTTTGATTGACAGCAGACCCCGTGGTGCCGACCAGCTCTTAAAGGGGGAAGGGACAATTTGGTCTGCTGCCACGCCCTGCACACTGCAGCTTTGCAAATAGGCCTCAACACTGCTGCTCAGCCCCAGGGAGTCATGGCAACGCCAGAGAAGGCCCGTGAGCGTGCCCTGCGCTTCTCAGAGCGTGATCTGGAAATAATGGTGACAGCTCTGGAGAAGAGGCGCAGGATCTTGTTCCCAGAGACTGGGAGGAATCCGAACCACCAAGAATACACCAGAGCCTGGAAGCAGATCGCCAACAGGGTGACGTTCACCGGCGATGCCCCCAGGACCCACAAACAATGTCGGAAAAAATACAACGACCTGACCAGGATTGTCAGGGTGAGTACCCTTTCCAGTCTCCTCCTCATTCTTGCATGTACACCTGACATGATGGGCAAAGGGAGCTGAAAGTCCTAATGGCCAGCCCTCAGCCAGCAGCTTTGGGACAGTCATGAGCATCAATTGCCCATTCTGCACTCTACACTCTGGCCAAGCTATTCCACCATGGGAGGCAGTGCACAGTACATCAGGGCTACACTCTGGCCAAGCTATTCCACCATGGGAGGCAGTGCACAGTACATCAGGGCTACACTCTGGCCAAGCTATTCCACCATGGGAGGCAGTGCACAGTACATCAGGGCTACACTCTGGCCAAGCTATTCCACCATGGGAGGCAGTGCACAGTACATCAGGGCTACACTCTGGCCAAGCTATTCCACCATGGGAGGCAGTGCACACTACATCAGGGCTACACTCCGTACTTACAGCCCGTCCTTTCTCTTGCAGACTAAAGTTGCCTATAATCGCCAGGCCCGTGCCAGGACCAGGGGAGGCCGCGCCAAGCTGCAGAAGCTCACTCGCCTGGAGGAGCGCGTGTGTGGGCTCATGGGAGCCCGGCTGATCGTGCCCACAGCGTGCGGAGTAGCCGACCCTCCACTGCCCGGCAATGGTAAGGACCTCGCCTTTTGGCCCTCTCGCGTCGCACTTGCGCATCCAAGCTACCTCCTTTGCCACTGTCCCACCAATGCGCTGAATGCCACCAGTCCTAACTCCCTCGCTGACGCCGTCTCCTCACTCTGAAGCTACTCTTGTGCATTCCTGCTTTCAGCTGGTGACGACCAGGACCCTGAAGCTGCCAGTGACAGCCCCTCCGAGCAGGAGGAGGAGGAGGAGGAGGAGGAGCAAGAGCAAGCCGGACCATCAGGGGAACACTCAGGTCCCGCAGGAGAGGACGAAATGATTGACACGTCCTCACTGGACGAGTGCCTGGACCAACTGTCGCAGGGGATTGCAGCTTCTGGGACCAGTGGCGTCCAGCCACCCAGGAGCCCTGCGCGTGGGCCGCGGCCTTCCCCCCAAAGGGGGGAAGGATCAGAGGGGAGTGCAGTTGATCGGGACACTCGCCGCCACCAACGTGGCAAGGTTCCCCTAGTTCGGTCCCCTGCTCCCCAGCGGGAGAGTCCCGACTCCAGTCCGGACACCTTCACCTCGGAGGAGGCGCGGAAGCTGGACAAG
This sequence comes from Somniosus microcephalus, assembly GCF_052327205.1. NCBI lineage: Eukaryota > Metazoa > Chordata > Chondrichthyes > Squaliformes > Somniosidae > Somniosus > Somniosus microcephalus. The sequence goes on along the minus strand of NC_140993.1, from coordinate 161,731,046 downwards.
ATGGCCGAGGATTCGGACCGGCGCCACACGGAGCTCATGCGCGTGGTGGGGCGCATGCCTGAGGCCATCGAGTCGCTGGCGACCAGTGTGCGCGAGTTCGGGGCATCAACTGCTGCGAGTGGCCGCATGCTCACTGATGCCGTCAAGTCCCTGGCAGGTGTGATGCGGGCGCACACCAGGACAACAGGGGCACTCACTGCTGCCACATGCGCTGTCTCAGGCAGGCATCGCCAGGGCACCCACCGCGCTGCAGCATCCCAGTGAGCCGCCCCTCGGCTGATTGGTGCGGATCCTGCAGTGCGGGCCCGGCCGAGTGCCAGCGCGCCACAGGACCAGCCAGCGCATCCCAGACGCCAGCTTGCCCACATTGCGCCATCCGTCGCCGCCACTCCCCCACTGGGGCGTCAAGGGCAAGCAGCTGGAGCTGATGTTGGCCAGGCTCAGGTGCGCCACTCAGCAGCCGGCCCCTCGAGGCCCAAAGGCCGTGTAGGCCGCCCCCCAACGGCATCTGGCGGAAGGACATCTGAGCCTCAGGCGCCTTCCCCCAGCCTCGCAGCAGCCACTGGGCAGAGCTTGCGAAGGAGCAGCAGGCCGGGCAGGGGAGGCAAAAGGCTGGACAAGGTCTCGCCCTCGCGGGCCACTCAGTAGAGGGTGTGGTCAGCTTTCGTTTTATATGGCGGTGGCCATCTTTCTTTTGCCCATGGTTGTTTGGTTCGTGGGCTTATTTTTTGCGTTAAGGCCGAGGTTGAGGCCAGGTTTGTACAAATGTGGAGTTACTCCTCCCCAGTTTGTGGGAGTGAGTCGTTTGTTGGGCTTTTTGTGGGGCCCGTTGATTGTTTTTGGGGATTCATGTGGGAAGGGGTTTTCATTTGTGTGTAATAAATAATTATCTTTATTCATACAGTCTCCATGGTTGTTCTTGTTAGTGTTTGTTGGCTTCGCTGGCTGAGGGCTTGCGGAGCGGCTGCATTCATCTTCCCTCATGGCCACAAGGCATTCCCTGACAGGGGGCTTAGAAGTACCGTGTAATAAGGTGGCGTCGCGCGGCCCTTGGCCCTGGTCGCTCCCTCCTGGGAACGTACTCCTGCTCCTCCTCCTCCTCCTCCTGCTCCTCCTCCTGAGGTGCTGCTCCAACGTCAGGTGGCAGTGCCCGAGTCCTGCGGATAGCCAGGTTGTGTAGCATGCAGCAAACTACCACAAATTGGGAGACCCGGTCCGGCGAATACTGCAGAGCTCCTCCGGAGCGATCAAGGCAGCGGAACCGCTGCTTGAGGACCCCAATAGTTTGCTCGATGATGTTGCGGGTGGTTTGATGGCTCTCGTTGTATGCCTCTTCAGCAGCGGTCCTGGGCGCGCGGAGCGGGGTCATGAGCCAGGTACACAAAGGATAGCCTTTGTCCCCGAGTAGCCATCCTCTTGGGGGAGGCTGTGCCTCGAACATGTCATGCACAGTACTCTGCCGCAGGATAAACGCATCGTGGCTGCTGCCTGGAAAGCTGGCATTGACAGCCATGATGCGCTGCTTGTGGTCACACACCAGCTGCACATTCAGAGAATGGTAGCCCTTCCTGTTGCGAAACTGCTCGCCATGCTCCAGAGGGGCCCGCAAAGCCACATGCGTACAGTCAATGGCGCCCTGCACCAAGGGGAAGTCCCCGAGTCTTGAAAATCCCAATGCGCGCTGATGCTGGCTCTCCAGGGCCATGGGGAAGGAGGTGAATTGGCTTCTCCTTCTGAACAGTGCTTCGGTCACCTGGCGGATGCAGCGATGCGCGCCGTACTGGGAGATGTTCGCTATGTCCCCAGCAGCGGATTGGAAGGAGCCGATGGCATAGAAGTTCAATGCCACCGTCACCTTCACTTCCACCGACAGAGACGTCCTGCACCTGAGCTTTGGACGCAGATCTCTGCGAAGCAGGTGGCAGATCTCTGCAACCACCTCCTTTCGGAATCGGAGCCTTCTAACACATCGCGCGTCAGTCATGTTGAGGTAGGAGCGCTGCTGGCGGTATAGCCTGACTGGGTAAGGCCTACGTGGCCGACGCCTGTAGCCCCCTCTGCCTCTAGCCAGGGCTGCCCCTCTCACAATGCGTCTGCGAGCCCTACGGACATGGCGCTGCAGCTCCGCGTTGGCACCCCATGCAACCCCCATCAAATCCTGGCAAACACTCAAATTTCCAAAAGGCCACTTGCAGCGCTCTGGCCTGAGTCCAAAAATACCTGAGCTGTTGCTGCTTGAAACCAGTTAGCTATCCTCCTTGTTGTGTGTCCAGAAATGCGTTGCACAAGAGTGTTTGCTGCAAAATGGCTGGTCTTTATACTGGAGGGTACGTCCCCTTTAATTTGCGCCCCCCAGGGCCCGCGCTGGTTGTGTTGCGTTCCTTTTTTCAAACGCTCCGGCCGCCAGCCGCACAATGGGGCGGTCCGACTGAAGTTTGGAATCGGGGCGGCCAAAGGGCGTTGCACGAGGATGTGACGTCATTTTCTGCGCGCGCATCCGGGCGGGCGCTAAACTTTGCGCCGGCGCTGACGGCCAACTTAATTTGGGGCAAGGCGCAAACTGCGCTGCGCCCGGGCGCTACACGCATAGCGCCCGAAATTCACTTCTCTTAAGGCGCTAACTGCTGGCGCAAGCAACTGAAATTCTAGGCCTCTGTACTAGTGGTAGGACAGTAACAAAGAACCAATGTGCCACGGAATGGTTGCAAACAGCTAAACCTGATATTAAAAGACAATTTTAGAAATTTCAGGGAAAAAAGATAAATTGACACATTCATCCCATTTCTACGTATAAGATTCGCAGATTCTGATAATCTTCTAAAACTTTTTCAGAAAGCACCGGGGGAAAAATTCGGTACCTTAGTGCCTCCCGTTAGTGGCAGCAGATGGCGCTAACGGGGCGCTAGAGCATTATCGCCGGGGCAAGGCAAATTCCGCCCATCCCACAGCGCTGCCGCTAACAGTTATTGCCGGGAGCTTCAACGCCAGGTGGATCGTGACATCAGTGAGTGTGCAATGCTCACGGACCACCCGATCTGCAAAACAGATTGTCGCCACCTACCTTAGCGCCTGGAGGAAACAACGATAGGGAAGCACCAGGAAGCCAGCTCCAGGGACATTATTTAAAGGGATCATCAGTAATGAATCGCAGCTGTTACATATAGTGCAACAGTCTCATTCCATGATTTCAAGGTTATTTAGTATCAACAGTGTTGTGGCAACTAAAAGGTAGCTACATTTATTCTTTAAAAAATTAAACTGCTACACTTGGTTACATTAATGGGGACTGTACTAGCAGTCGACCTCGTCT